>NC_140989.1:367851852-368281852 GCF_052327205.1 Somniosus microcephalus
CTCCCCCACGCCCCCCAGTCCCTCTCCCCCACGCCCCCCAGTCCCTCTCCCCCACGCCCCCCAGTCCCTCTCCCCCACGCCCCCCAGTCCCTCTCCCCTTCCTCAAGCCCCACATGCAGCTCCCTCCTCTTATCCTCCTCGCTCCCTCACGTCCCCCATCTTATCCCCACTCCCCTGTCCTGTCGCGCTCCTCTCCCCGGTTGTTTCTCTCTCTGTCCCCCGGGCCGGGCCCGCTGCCCCTATTACCATTCCGCCGGCTCCGGCTCGAGCTCCTCTGGCCGCGCCGCTCCGCTCCTGCCCCGCACTGAGGACCCCGCCCCGCACAGGTAGCCTTGCCGCTGCCTGAATCACTTTTCGGCAAACGCCAGCACCGCCCCTAGTGGGTGAATGAGAGCAGCGCAAGGCCAGTGGCTGTCTGGATTCCCTTGTTGTTGCTGCTGCAAAAATAATCATTGTAGAGCACAGCTGGCAACATCAGGGGAAATGCCACGAATGAGATTTATCCAGAAAAGAAAGAAAGAAAAAGAAAGACGTATCCTAACTCGCACCCAGTCCCACTTCACCCATCACCCGCTGTGCTCACTGCCCCATGTCCTAACTCACACCAAGTCCCGTTCACCCATCACCCCCTGTGCTCACTGCCCCATGTCCTAACTCACACCCAGTCCCGTTCACCCATCACCCCCTGTGCTCACTGCCCCGTGTCCTAACTCACACCCAGTCCCGTTCACCCATCACCCCCTGTGCTCACTGCCCCGTGTCCTAACTCACACCAAGTCCCGTTCACCCATCACCCCCTGTGCTCACTGCCCCATGTCCTAACTCACACCAAGTCCCGTTCACCCATCACCCCCTGTGCTCACTGCCCCATGTCCTAACTCACACCCAGTCCCGTTCACCCATCACCCCCTGTGCTCACTGCCCCATGTCCTAACTCACACCAAGTCCCGTTCACCCATCACCCCCTGTGCTCACTGCCCCATGTCCTAACTCACACCCAGTCCCGTTCACCCATCACCCCCTGTGCTCACTGCCCCGTGTCCTAACTCACACCAAGTCCCGTTCACCCATCACCCCCTGTGCTCACTGCCCCATGTCCTAACTCACACCCAGTCCCGTTCGCCCATCACCCCCTGTGCTCACTGCCCCGTGTCCTAACTCACACCCAGTCCCGTTCACCCATCACCCCCTGTGCTCACTGCCCCATGTCCTAACTCACACCCAGTCCCGTTCACCCATCACCCCCTGTGCTCACTGCCCCATGTCCTAACTCACACCAAGTCCCGTTCACCCATCACCCCCT
Organism: Somniosus microcephalus; assembly: GCF_052327205.1. Taxonomy (NCBI): domain Eukaryota; kingdom Metazoa; phylum Chordata; class Chondrichthyes; order Squaliformes; family Somniosidae; genus Somniosus; species Somniosus microcephalus. The sequence continues at coordinate 367,853,156 of NC_140989.1, forward strand.
GTGCTCACTGCCCCATGTCCTAACTCACACCAAGTCCCGTTCACCCATCACCCCCTGTGCTCACTGCCCCATGTCCTAACTCACACCCAGTCCCGTTCACCCATCACCCCCTGTGCTCACTGCCCCATGTCCTAACTCACACCAAGTCCCGTTCACCCATCACCCCCTGTGCTCACTGCCCCATGTCCTAACTCACACCCAGTCCCGTTCGCCCATCACCCCCTGTGCTCACTGCCCCGTGTCCTAACTCACACCCAGTCCCGTTCACCCATCACCCCCTGTGCTCACTGCCCCGTGTCCTAACTCACACCCAGTCCCGTTCACCCATCACCCCCTGTGCTCACTGCCCCATGTCCTAACTCACACCAAGTCCCGTTCACCCATCACCCCCTGTGCTCACTGCCCCATGTCATAACTCACACCAAGTCCCGTTCACCCATCACCCCCTGTGCTCACTGCCCTGTGTCCTAACTCACACCCAGTCCCGTTCGCCCATCACCCCCTGTGCTCACTGCCCCGTGTCCCTAGTCGCACCCAGTCCCGTTCACCCATCACCCCCTGTGCTCACTGCCCCGTGTCCTAACTCGCACCCAGTCCCACTTCACCCATCACCCCCTGTGCTCACTGCCCCATGTCCTAACTCACACCCAGTCCCGTTCACCCATCACCCCCTGTGCTCACTGCCACGTGTCCTGACTCGCACCAAGTCCCGTTCACCCATCACCCCCTGTGCTCACTGCCCCGTGTCCTAACTCACACCCAGTCCCGTTCACCCATCACCCCCTGTGCTCACTGCCCCGTGTCCTAACTCACACCCAGTCCCGTTCACCCATCACCCCCTGTGCTCACTGCCCCGTGTCCTAACTCACACCCAGTCCCGTTCACCCATCACCCCCTGTGCTCACTGCCCCGTGTCCTAACTCGCACCCAGTCCCGTTCACCCCTCACCCCCTGTGCTCACTGCCCCGTGTCCTAACTCGCACCCAGTCCCATTCGCCCATCACCCCTGTGCTCACTGCCCCGTGTCCTAACTCGCACCCAGTCCCGTTCACCCATCACCCCCTGTGCTCACTGACCTACATTGGCTCCTGGATAAGCAGCAGCTCGATTTCAAAATTCTCATCCTTGTTTTCAAATCCCTCCATGGCCTCGCCCCTCCCTATCTCTGTAATCTCCTTCAGCTCCACAACCCTCCGAGATATCTGCGCTCCTCTAATTCTGGCCTCTTGAGCATCCCCGATTTTAATCACTCCACCATTGGCGGCCGTGCCTTCAGCTGCCCGAGGCCCTAAGCTCTGGAATTCCCTCCCTAAACCTCTCCACCTCTCTCTCCTCCTTGAAGACGCTCCTTAAAACCGACCTCTCTGACCAAGCCTTTGGCCACCTGCCCTAATTTCTCCTCATGTGGCTCGGTGTCAAATTTTTTGTCTCACAACACTCCTGTGAAGCACCTTGGGATGTTTTACTACGTTAAAGGCGCTATATAAATACAAGTTGTTGTTGTTTTACTACACTGCTACATAAATACAAGTTGTGGTTCTAATTTCCTTCAGTTAAGTTCAAGTGCCAATTCCCCCCGCCCCACTTCCCCACCTTAGTGAGTGCAGTTTAATGTAAGAAACGCTCCCAGGCATTTTACTGTTGGGGCAGGAATAAAAGAATGGACAGCGAGCCGTGGAGGTGACTGCTCAAAATGATGGCTTTCCAGCATTCTTTAGAGGTGGGGAGAGATGTGGAGAGGCAGAAGGATTTAGGGAAAGAGTTGCAGCGAGCAGGACAACAACTAGTATTTATATAGCGCCTTTAACGTAGTAAAACGTTCCCAAGGCGCTGCACAGGAGCGATTATTGGACAAAGATTTGACACCGAGCCACATAAGGAGATATTAGGGCAGGTGACCAAAAGCTGGGTCACAGAGGTGGGTTTTAAGGAGTGAAAGGCACAGAGGTAGCAGGCAGGCTTATAGCGCAGCATGGCGGAGTGGAAGAAAGGAATGTCCATTGCTAAAATAGTCTCCAGTGTGAGCAGGTTCTTTGTGCAATAAGGATTGGAAGTGATAAAACTGATCAAAGACACGCACAACAAATGGTAACATCTAATCTTAACACTCAAAGATAGCAGCTGTGTTAGTAGGATACACACAGATCGTGATGACATATGGTACATATTTGTCCTACGTAATGAAACATATAAAAGTTACAGCACTCTGATCCTCCTAGAGAACTTCAACCTAGTCTTGCTGAGGCTAGCATAAGCAGTCAAGATGACACATTTGCGATCTCCCGAAGGAGCCCTTGGCATGTGAGTATTACTAGTACCGAATTATTCATTCATTCATTTGATTTAATAAAAAGTATTAACCAGACATTTTCAGTGTTTCCTACTCCTCGCACTTGTATTGGAGGTAAAGGATGTACAATAACATCCTGCTGTGGTTCAGTGGGTAACACTCTTGCTTCTGATGTCAGAAGGTTGTGGGTTCAAGTCCCCACTCCAAAGACTTAAGCACAAAAATCTGGGCTGACACTCCCAGTGCAGTACTGAGGGAGCGCCGCACTGTCTTTCGGATGAGACGTTAAACCGAGACCCCGTCTGCTCTCTCAAGTGGACGTAAAAGATCCCGCGGCCACTATTTCAAAGAAGAGCAGGGGGAGTTCTCCCACAGTGTCCTGGCCAATATTTATCCCTCAATCAACATCACTAAAAAACAGATTATCTGGTCATTCTCACATTCATAATCGATAGATCCTGCTCGGCTGATCTGGAATTCCTCATGGTAAGGTGCAGACCCTTCTACCTGCCTCGGGAATTCACGGCTGTTATCATCACTGCGGTCTACATCCCACCACACGCTAATGCCAAACTAGCACTGAAGGACCTCTACAGGGCCATCAGCGAACAACAAACTGCGCACCCAGACGGAGCTTTTATCGTCGCGGGGGACTTCAATCACATAAACCTAAAAACTGTACTACCGAAATTGCACCAGAATGTTTCCTGCCCCACAAGAGGGGAGAACACATTGGATCAAGTCTACACGAGCATTGTAGACGCTTATAAGGCTATTCCCTGCCCCCACCTTGGGAAGTCTGACCACCTCTCCCTGTTTCTAGCCCCGGCATACAAACCGCTCATCAAAAGAGTGAGAACATCAGTTAGATCAGTGAAAGTATGGCCAGAGGGGGCAGTCTCGGAGCTTCAGGATTGTTTCGAACGCACTGATTGGGGCATGTTTGCCCATAATGACATCGAGGAATACGCATCTGTAATGATATCAGCAAATAGAGATGGTATTTGCCTGTTTGATTATGATGCCTTACCAGCATGTTTGCATGTATTGATTGCTTGTGCCTGACCAGCAGAGGTCATGTGACCGAGACAAGCAAGGCAGGAGTTTAGTTTCAGTTTCGTTCTAGATGCATCACTAGCATGATGTCTCCTGTAAATGCTGTTAAAAGAGTTGAACAAGCTTTAGATTAAAAGACATTCTCTTTCATAAATGTCTCGTCATTGAACACACAAAGAGATCAATACATGGTGTCAGAAGTGATTGAAAGAGATGAAGAGGAAAAATCTGAAGTTAAATCAGCTCTCCACATATTAGCAAGCCAAAAGAGAACATCGTTACTTACCATTAGAGAATAGCTAACAAAGTGAAAAATGGAAGGTTTACTCCCACCGGCGAAGCTTCAGGTGACAGGTAATGTGGCTGAAAATTGGAGGAGATTCAAACAACGTTTAGAGTTGTATTTAGCGGCAATCGGAGCTGACGAGAAAAGTAATAAAAGGAAATCGTCACTGTTCTTACATGTCGTGGGTGATGAAGCGCTGGAGGTGTATAATAACTTCACATTTGCTGCTGATGGAGACAAAATGAAGCTAGATAAAATAATGGAACAGTTTGAGGCCTACTGCATACCTAAACGTAACGTGACGTTTGAGAGGCACAGATTTTTCACATGTGTACAGAAAACGGGTGAGACTATTGATCAGTATGTGACTGAACTGAGAAACAGAAGCAAATCGTGTGAATTTGGGGGACTGACAGACTCGCTGATAAAAGACAGACTGGTGTGTGGTATTCCAGATAATGGTCTAAGGGAAAGACTGCTAAGAGAGCAAGATCTAGACCTGGGAAAAGCCATAGGGCTACAGAGACTGTGAAGTTGCAGGCAAAGGAGCTGTTCAGTGACAGTAGCTGCAACGTGGATGCAGTGAGTAAGAATGGACACAAACCGTTTAACAAAAAGAGCGCCAATGTGAAAGAGGCGTGGCCAGCGAACGAAAATGAAAGGGACAATCGAAAGTCATGTAGTCAATGCGGTACACAGCATCCACCAAAAAAGTGTCCAGCATATGGTAAAAAATGCAATAGTTGCAACAAAAACAACCATTATGCCCGTTGCTGTATGAACCAAGCGCAACAAAGCAAGGTCCATGCAGTAGAGGAGTTCAATGTAGATGTTGTGTCTGAAAACAAAGAAGAAAAAAGAGACTGGATGTTGACACTAAAAGTGAATGACATACACATTCCATTTAAATTGGATACTGGAGCACAAGTTACTGTGATATCAGAGACTGATTTTAAGAAAATTAGGCCCAGACCAAAGATACATGGAATCAAAGTGAAAGTGACAGGATACTCAGGTACTGAAATACCAGTGAAAGGAAGATGCATTGTCAAAGTGACACACAAGGACAGAGAGCACACGTTAGCATTAATCGTGGTGCCAAAGGAGGTGCAAGCCATACTAGGTTTAAAAGCCTGTGAGAGACTGAACCTGGTAAAGAGAGTCCTCGTTGTGGAAAGCGAAGGAGAGACAGTCTATGATGAACTCATGAAAGAGTACAAAGACCTATTTAAGGGTCTAGGCTGCATTCCAGGAGAACACACGATCAGAGTAGATAAAAGTATGACACCAGTCATACATCCATGCAGAAAAGTTCCATTTGCTCTTCAAAAGCAACTGAAGGCAGAGTTGGACAGGATGGAAAGCCTGAACGTGATTCAGAAGATAGATGAGCCAACTGAGTGGGTGAATTCACTCGTCGTTGTGGACAAAAAGAATGGAAAGCTCAGAATTTGCCTGGATCCAAGAGATCTAAACAGAGCAATAAAGAGAGAGCACTTCAAGCTTCCTACACGTGAGGAAATCATGTCACAGTTTGCAAATGCAAAGTATTTCAGCAAGTTAGATGCATCATCAGGATTTTGGCAGATGAAGCTGGACGAGGCAAGTTCAAGACTGTGCACGTTCAACAGTCCATTTGGCAGATACAGATTCCTAAGGTTACCATTTGGCATTGCCTCAGCTCCTGAAGTGTATCACAAAACTATCCATATGATCTATGAGCACCTGGAGGGAGTTGATACATCAATGGATGACATCATAGTATGGGGAACCACGAGAACTGAGCATGACGAGAGACTGAAAAAAGTGCTGGAAGCAACAAGGAAAACAAACCTGAAGCTGAATAGAGAGAAATGCCAGCTCGGGGTGACAGAACTGACATTCGTGGGTGATATCCTTAGCAGTGAGGGCATCAGACCAGATCCCAGAAAGGTGTCCGCCATTGAGAATATGCCAAAGCCACAATGCAAAAAGGACGTGCAGAGGTTTAATGGAATGATCAACTACATGGGGAAATTCATATCCAACCTCTCAGAAAAGATGGCACCACAGAGAAGACTAACTGAAAAGAACATAGAATGGGAATGGAATCATGAGCATGAGAAGTCATGGAGCGATCTAAAGAAACTGCTCACAGAGGAACCAGTTCTGAGGTTTTATGACCCAGCGAGACCCATCAAGATATCATCAGATGCATCACAGAGTGGGCTCGGTGCCGTTCTTCTGCAAAAATATGACTACTGGCAACCTATTGCATATGCATCGCGCTCAATGACAGACGCGGAGATGCGATATGCTCAAATAGAAAAGGAGCTGCTCAGCATCACATATGCCTGTGAAAGATTTCACCAGTTTGTGGCAGGACAAGCAATCAGTGTAGAGACTGACCATAAGCCCTTGATTGTATTGTTCCAAAAGCCACTAAATAGCTGTCCGCTTAGAATACAAAGAATGATGATCAGGCTGCAACGCTATACACTGAATGTTGCGTACACACCGGGTAAGCTGATGTATACAGCAGACACGTTGTCCAGAGCTGTAGACCCAAGTGAGCCCGCAAACACCACAATGGATGAAAAAGTGAACGCCTACGTGGACATGATCACAAGTGCACTGCCCATAGCAGATGCAAAAATGGAGCTCATAAAGAATGAGACAAACAAAGATGAAACAATGAGACGACTGAGGAAAAGCATCTAGGATGGATGGCCCAACATGAAGCAAGACTGCTACCATTTGTATTGATTTCTTTGTGGGTTCAATGACGAGACATTTATGAAAGAGAATGTCTTTTAATCTAAAGTCTGTTCAACTCTTTATACAGCATTACAGGAGACATCATGCTAGTGATCCATCTAGAACGAAACTAAACTAAACTGCCTTGCTTGTCTCGGTCACATGCCCTCTGCTGGTCAGGCACAAGCAATCAATACATGCAAACATGCTGGTAAGGCATCATAATCAAACAGGCAAATACCATCTCTATTTGCTGATATCATTACACCATCTCTATTTGCTGATATCATTACACCATTATTCCTGTGCCAAAACAAATGGCTGTGACATGCCTGAATGACTATCGACCTGTCGCACTCACACCCATCATAATGAAGTGTTTCGAGAGACTGGTCCTGGCTCACATCAAAGCCAGTGTTCCCGCCTCTCTTGACCAACACCAGTTTGCCTATCGTGGAAACAGATCAACGGAGGATGCAATCACAACTGCTCTACACTCTGCACTGAATCACTTAGATGGTAAAGAGACCTACATCAGAATGCTGTTCATAGACTACAGCTCAGCATTCAACACTATCGTCCCCAACAAGCTGGCCACCAAACTCCACACTCTTGGCCTGAACACTTCCCTCTGCAACTGGACCCTGGACTTCCTAACAAACAGACCCCAGTCTGTCAAATTAGGTAACCACACCTCCCCCCCTGACCCTGAACACGGGGGCCCCACAAGGATGTGTGCTGAGCCCCCTCCTCTACTCCCTCTTCACCCACGACTGTGTGGCTGTTCATGGTTCCAACACCATCATCAAGTTTGCGGATGATACCACGGTAGTAGGCCAGATCACCAACAACGATGAGTCAGCCTACACGGAGGAGGTCCAGCATCTCGTGAAGTGGTGCGCCGATAACAACCTGGCCCTTAACATCAAGAAAACCAAAGAAATCATTGTGGACTTCAGGAAGTCTAAAGGCGGAAGTCACACCCCCATCCACATCAATGGGGCTGTGGTGGAAAGGGTGGACAGCTTTAAGTTCCTCGGTGTCCACATCACTGAAGACCTCTCCTGGTCCCTCAATACCTCCTCTCTGATGAAGAAGGCCCAGCAGCGCCTATATTTCCTAAGGAGGCTGAAGAGACGTAACCTGTCACCCCTGATCCTCTCTAACTTTTACCGCTGCACAATAGAGAGCATCCTGACAAACTGTATCACAGTATGGTATGGCAGCTGTAGCTACTATGACCGGAAAGCCCTGCAGCGGGTAGTCAAAACTGCCCAACGCATTACCGGCACCCGGCTACCGACCATAGAGCACATATACCAGAAACGCTGTTTACGGAGGTCACGGTCCATCATCAAAGACCCTACCCACCCCAGCCACAGTCTGTTCGCCCTCCTGCCATCTGGGAGACGCTACAGATGCATTCGCACCCGAACGACCAGATTTAGGAACAGCTTCTTTCCCAGGGCTGTCATCCTACTGAACTCCACAAATAAACTCTAAAGCCTGCACATCTGCCAATGCACTTTATTCTGGTTATGTTTATGTTAATGTATTACAAGCCAAATGTATGTTGAATGTTTAAATGTCTTAATCTAAATGTACACTCTCGGGAGCCGCAAGCCTACATTTCGTTGTACTGCACTTGTGCACTAACAATGACAATAAAGTTGATTATTATTATTATTGCTGTTTGTGGGATCTTGCTGTGGGCAATTGGCTGCTGTGTTTCCTACATTACAACAGTGACTACACTTCAAAAAGTACTTCATTGGCTGTAAAGCGCTTTGGGACATCCTGAGGTTGTGAAAGGCGCTATATAAATGCAAGTCTTTCTTTTTTTTTTTATAATACCCCCACATAAGGGCAATAGGGATCTAGGACTGGATATTCCAACCTGTAACCCTAGCTTCCGAAGACTTGAGTTATGAGGGAGGGCATTGAAAGGAACTCCCTGAGGGGACCTGGTTGAGATATCCCTTGATACCGTTACCCAACAAAATGAATCAATCTCCGTCTTAAGAGCTCCAATTGACCCCCAGCATCCACAGACTTTTTGGGGGGCGAGAGTTCCAGATTTCCACCACCCTTTGTGTGAAGAAGTGCTTCCTGACATCACCCCTGAACGGCCTGGCTCTAATTTTAAGGTTCTGCCCCCTTGTTCTGGACTCCCCCCCCCCCCCCACCAGAGGAAATAGTTTCTCTCTCTGTCTACCCTATCGAATCCTAATCATCTTAAACACCTCAATTAGATCACCCCTTAATCTTCTATATTCAAGGGAATACAAGGGCAGTCTGTGCAACCTGTCCTTGTTATTTAACCCCTTTAGCCCCAGTATCATTCTGGTGAATCTACGCTGCCCCCTCCCCAAGGCCAACATATCCTTCCTGAGGTGCGGGGCCCAGAACTGAACCCAGTGTCCAGATGGGGTCAAATCCACTGAGGCATCACTTCCTCCCCTTTCTATTCCAGCCTCTTTGAGATAAAGGACAAAAATAGCCCATTTTGATTACGTGTTGTACTAGCTTTTAGTAATCTTCAATCTATTGATCAGAATTATTGAATGTTGGTCTCAAACGCTGCATTATCTTAATTGCTAAGCATCAAGGTTCAAACACCTTAACTCACAAAATCCAAAACAGGTTTGTTAACTTTCACCTGTTGAGACATTAAGGGCGGAGACACACGGTTGGTGCAATACCACCGCCTGCCACCAGATGCCGCTTGTGCATGCTGCACATACACCGTCACTTGTGTGAGCTGAAACCTTTTAAAAGCTTCAAGTTTTTTTCCATGTGCTTCTCTAAGCAATTTGCTGTTTACACGCATCCACATCCACCCGAATTCCATTTATGGACACGGCCGTTCATTTCTTCCACAGCGCCTCCCAAACCTGTGACCTCTACCGCCTAGAAGGACGAGGGCAGCAGGCGCATGGGAACACCACCACCTCCAAGTTCCCCTCCAAGTCACACACCATCCCGACTTGGAAATATATCGGCCGTTCCTTCATCGTCGCTGGGTCAAAATCCTGGAACTCCTTCCCTAACAGCACTGTGGGAGTACCTTCACCACATGGACTGCAGCGGTTCAAGAAGGCGGCTCACCACCACCTTCTCGAGGGCAATTAGGGATCACAGAAATCACACAGAAATCACAGAAACCCCACAGTGCAGATAGAGGCCATTTCGGCCCATCGAGCCTGCACCGACACATATCCCACCTGATCCCCGTAACCCCTACACCAACACATATCCCACCCTATCCCCGTAACCCCACATATTTAATCCCCCTAACACTAAGGGTCAATTTATCATAGCCAATCAACCTAACCCGCACATCTTTGGACTGTGGGAGGAAACCGGAGCACCCGGAGGAAACCTACGCAAACACGGGGAGAATGTGCAAACTCCACACAGACAGTCGCCCGAGGCCGGATTTGAACCCGGGTCCCTGGTGCTGTGAGGCAACAGTGCTAACCCAATAAACACTGGCCTTGCCAGCGACGCCCACATCCTGTGAATGAATTAAACAAAAAAATATATACAAAGGGGCTGGTGTTCCCTAAAGTCAGGCGCTTGGTTTAATGGTGACTAATAAAGTCAAAATTCTGTTTTGACCACATGGGAATTTGTGATGTTTTGCACATTCCAGTTTTTAGTGAAAACCAGTAGTCCTGTTTATATTTCGTACTAAGACACCCTTTTCTGTTGCACCTCTTCCGTCACTTTAACGGCCAGTTCAGATGAGGTGTCGAAAATCTGCCCGGGACACATTAAGTATCTGTTTTGAGTGTTAACTTACTGTCTCTCAGTAAAGTTGCTGGGCTTGCAAATTGACCATTAATGTTCTCTCTGGTGTTAAGAACATAAGAAATAGGAGCAGGAGTCGGCCATATGGCCCCGCGAGCCTGCTCCGCCATTCAACAAGATCATGGCTGATCTTCTACCTCATCTCCACTTTCCTGCACGATCCCCATATCCCTTGATTCCCTTAACATTCAAAAATCTATCGACCTCTGCCTTGAATATACTCAACGACTGAGCCTCCACAGCCCTCTGGGGTAGAGAATTCCAAAGATTCACCACCCTCTGAGTGAAGAAATTTCTCCTCATCTCAGTCCTAAACGGCCGACCCCTTATTCTGAGACTGTGACACCTGGTTCTAGACTGTCCAGCCAGGGGAAACAGCCTCTCAGTCTCTACCATCTCAATCCCCTTAAGAATGTTTTTGTTTTAATGAGATTACCTCTCATTCTTCTAAACTCTAGGCCTAGTTTCCTCAATCTCTCCTCATAGGACAATCCCCCCATCCCAGGAACCAGTCTGGTGAACCTTCGTTGCACTCCCTCTATGGTAAGGAGACCAAAACTGTACACAATACTCCAGGTGTGGTCTCACCAGTAATTGTAAAAGACGTCTTTACTCTTACACTCAAATCCTCTTGTAATAAAGGCCAACATACCATTTGCTTTCCTAATAGCTTGCTGTACCTGTATGTTAACTTTCAGTGATTCGTGTACAAGGACACCCAGGTCCCTCTGAACACCAACATTTCCCAATCTCTTACCATTTACAAAATACTCTGCTTTTCTATTTTTCCTACCCAAGTGGATAACTTCACATTTCTCCACATTATACTGCATTTGCCATGTTCTTGCCCACTCACTTAGCCTGTCTATATCCCCTTGCGTCCTCCTCACAACTTACTTTCCCACCTAGCTTTGTATCATCAGCAAACTTGGATATATTACACTTGGTCCCCTCATCCAAATCATTGATATAGATTGGGAATAGCTGAGGCCCAAGCACTGATCCTTGCGGCACCCACAAGTTACAGCCTGCCAACCCGAGAATTATCCATTTATTCCTACTCTCTGTTTTCTGTCCGTTAACCAATCCTCAATCCATGCTAGTATATTACCCCCAATCCCATGAGCCCTAATTCTGTGTAAAAACCTCTTGTGTGGCACCTTATCGAATGCCTTCTGAAAATACAAATATCCTACATCCATTGGTTCCCACTATCTACCTTGCTAGTTACATCCTCAAAAAACGTTAACTGAATTGTCAAGCATGATATCCCTTTCATAAATCCATGTTGATTCTGCTCAATCATGTTATGATTTTCTAAGTGCCCTGTTACCACGTCCCTAATAATAGATTCTAGCATTTTCCCTAATACTGATGTCAGGCTAACTGGCCTATAGTTCCCTGTTCTCTATCTGTCTCCTTTCTTGAATAGCGGAGTTACATTTGCTACCTTCCAATCGGCGAGGACCGTTCTAGAATCTAGGGATTCTGTCAGGAGTACTGCATGTCCGAGTATTTGCGGATGAGTGGAATCTACTGGGGTTTGATGGTTATGGACCTGATGATACAGGTAAAAAACGGGATGAGGTCCTAAAAGCTGAATATAGGGAATTAGGAGGTAAATTAAAAAATAAGACCTCAAAGGTAGTAATCTCAGGATTGCTACCAGTGCCACGTGCTACTCAGAGTAGAAATAGAAGGATACTTCAGATGAATATGTGGCTAGAGGAATGGTGCGAGGGGGAGGGATTCAAATTCCTGGGACATTGGAACCGGTTCTGGGGGAGGTGGGACCAGTTCAAACTGGACGGTTTGCACCTGGGCAGGGCCGGGACCGATGTCCTAGGGGGAGTGTTTGCTCGTGTTCTGGGGGAGGGTTTAAAACTAAAATGGCAGGGGGTTGGGAACCTGAGCAGAGGGACAGAGGAAAGGGAAACAAGGATAAAAGAAAAAGATAGGAAGGAGAAAAACAAAAGTGGCAGTCAGAGAAAACAACGGTTTAAATCAAACATGGCCACAGTAAATAATAATTCTAATAGGTCTAAGAGCGTTAAAAAAAACAAGCCTGAAGGCTTTGTGTCTTAATGCAAAGAGCATTCGTAATAAAGTGGATGAATTGGCTGCGCAAATAGAGGTAAACGATTATGATTTGATTGGGATTACGGAAACATGGCTCCAGGGTGGCCAAGGCTGGGAACTCACATCCAGGAGTATTCAATATTCAGGAAAGATAGGCAAAAAGGAAAGGGAGGTGGGGTAGCATTGCTGGTTAAAGAAGGGATTAACACAATTGAAAGGAAGGATATTAGCTCTGATGATGTGGAATCTGTATGGGTAGAACTGAGAAATACCAAGGGGCAGAAAACGATAGTGGGAGTGGTATATAGACCTCCAAACAGTAATGCGGAGGTTGGGGATGGCATTAAAAGGGAAATTAGAGAAGCATGCAAAAGGGCACAGCAGTCATCATGGGTGACTTTAATCTACATATAAATTGGGCTAACCAAATTAGTAACAATATTGTGGAGGAGGAATTCCTGGAGTGTTTATGGGATGGTTTCCTGGACCAATATGTCGAGGAACCAACAAGAGATCAGGCCATCTTAGACTGAGTATTATGTAATGAGAAAGGATTAATTAACAATCTTGTTGTACGAGGCCCCTTGGGTCGGAGCGATCATAATATGATAGAATTCTTCATTAAGATGGAGAATGAAGTTGTCGACTCAGAGACTAGGGTCCTGAATTTAAATAAAGGAAACTACAATGGTCTGAGGCGCGCGTTGGGTAGGATTGATTGGGGAATGTCACTCAAAGGGTTGATGGTGGATAGGCAATGGCAAACATTCAAAGACCGCATGGATGAACTACAGAATTTGTTCATCCCAGTTTGGCATAAAAATAAAACAAATAAGGTGACTCAACCGTGGCTAACAAGGGAAATTAGGGATAGCATAAGATCCAAGGAGAGGACATATAAATTGGCCAGAAAAAGCAGTAAACCTGAGGATTGGGAGCAGTTTAGGATTCAACAAAGGAGGACAAAGGGATTAATTAAGAAGGGGAAAATAGAATATGAGAGTAAGCTTGCAGGGAACATAAAAACTGACTGTAAAAGCTTTTATAGATATGTGAAGAGAAAAAGATTGGTGAAGTCAAGCATAGGTCCCTTGCAGCCAGAATCAGGGGAATTTATAATGGGGAACAAAGAAATGGAAGACCAATTAAATATATATTTTGGTTCTGTCTTCACAAAGGAGGACACAAATAACCTCCCAGAGATGTCGGGGAACATAGGGTCTGATGAAAGGGAGGAACTGAAAGAAATCAGTATTTGCAGCTGCGACTGAGTGTTCTGAAGGTTGTGTTGTGTTGATGAGACAACTCCTTGCGGCTGGAGAAGAAGTTGGAGTGGGAGGGGGAAGATCCAGTTGTCGTGGCCCATGTAGGGACCAACGACATAGGTAGAATAAGGAATGAGGTTCTGCTGAGGGAGTTTGAGGAGCTAGGATCCAAATTAAAAAGCAGAACCTCAAAGGTAATAATCTCTGGATTGTTACCTGAGCCACGCGCAAATTGGCATAGGGACAAAAAGATTAGAGGTTTAAATGCGTGACTCAAAGAGTGGTGTGGGAGGAAGCGGTTTCGGTTCATGGGGCACTGGTGCCAGTACAGGTAGGCTATCCTTTATCCGAAAACCTCGGGACCAGCCGAGTTTCGGTTTTCGGAGAATTTCGGATTTCGGAAGGTGGGTCGGCGGGGGGGTCGGCGGTTCGCGGGGGGGGTCGGCGGTTGTCGGGGCCGGCGGGGTCCGCGGGGGGGTCGGCGGTTGTCGGGGCCGGCGGGGTCCACGGGGGGGGGGGGGGGGGGTTGGCGGTTGTCGGGGCCCGCGGGGGGGTCGGCGGTTGTCGGGGCCGGCGGGGGGGGGGTCGTGCGCACGACTTACGCTGACGCTCAGCGTAAGTCGGTCGGGGTCGGGGTCGGCGGGGGTCCGCAGGGGGTCGTGCGCACGACTTACCCGTTATCCGAACTTCCGAAACCGGAACCCTCTAAAAACCGAAGGTTTTTTCGTTCAGCGTAAGTCGTACGCACGACTTACGCTGAACGAAAAAACCTTCGGTTTTTAGAGGGTTTCGGTTTTCGGAAGTCCGGATAAAGGGTAGTCTACCTGTACTGGGGAAAGAGGGAGCTGTTCCGTTGGGACGGGCTCCACTTAAACTGGGCTGGGACCAGTGTCCTGGCAAACCGAATAACTAGGGCAGTAGACAGGGCTTTAAACTAATGAAGGGGAGGCAGGCGGATTCAGGAAAGAGTAAATTTAAAAGCAGCGAGAGAAATGTCAAGGCTCTAGAGCAGAGTCGAGTTTTGGGTAAAAATAAGCAGAGTGGGTCAGGAAGGGACAGAGAGAGTAACAAAGGTAATAAGGCATCAGTGACTAAGGTGACATCAGGGAAAAATAGAAATAAGTCAAAGCTAAAGTCACTGTATCTGAATGCACGAAGCATTCGCAACAAAATAGATGAATTATTAGCACATAGAAATTAATAGGTTTGATCTAATAGCCATTACAGAGACGTGGTTGCAAAGTGGCCAAGGTTGGGAACTAAATATTCCAGGATGCATAACTTTTAGAAGAGATAGGCAAAATGGAAAAGGAGGAGGGGTAGCCCTGATAATAAAGGATGGGATAAAGACAGGAGAAAGGATCTTAGTTCCAAAAATCAAGAAATAGGATCAGTTTGGGTGGAGCTAAGCAACAGCAAGGTGCAGAAAATATTGGTGGGAATTGTTTATAGGCCCCCAAACAGTAGTTAAGATGTAGGGCAGAGTATAAATCAGGAAATTAGAGGCACATGTAACAAGGGTAATACAGTAATCATGGGGGGCTTTAATCTACATATAGACTGGGCAAACCAAATATGCAGTAATAGTGTGGAGGACGAATTCATGGAATGTATACAAGATAGTTTTCTAGATCAGTATGTTGAGGAACCAACTAGGGAACAGGCTATTTTAGATCTAGTATTGTGCAATGAGAAAGGGTTAATTAATACGATAGCAAAATACTGTAGATGCTGGAAATCCGAAATAACAGAAAAAGCTGGAAAAACTCAGCAGGCCAGGCAACATCCGTGGAGAGAAAAGAGAGTCAACGTTTCGGGTGAACCCTTTGTCAAGACTGAAAAAGCACAGGAAATGAAACAGATTAAAAAGCCAGGCTGGGCGAGAACAAAAGAGAAGAGAAGAGACATTAAGAGGTATTCAAAACGAGACGAGATGGTGATAGGACTAGTGGAGACAAAAGACGGCTCTAGATTAGGTGTGAAATGCGCTGGCAGAATGGGAGACAGCTGCCATGTGGGAGAGAAAAAAGGGGGGGGAAGGGTCAAAACAAAGGTGTGGATAAGAAATAAGTAAAAATTAATGGGGGCCGAAGTTATGATCTGAAATTGTTGAACTCGATATTGAGTCCGGAAGGCTGTAAAGTGCCTAATCGGAAGATGAGGTGCTGTTCCTCGAGCTTACACTGAGCTTCCATGGAACAATGCAAGAGCCCGAGTACAGTGAGGTCTGAGTGGCAATGGGGCGGTGAATTAAAATGACAGGCGACCAGAAGCCCAGGATCATCCTTACGGACTGAATGTAATTAATAACCTTGTAGTAAAGGGGTCTTTAGGGAAGAGTGACCATAATATCATAGAATTTTATGTTGAGTTTGAAAGTGATTTAGTTAAATCCGAAACTAGGGTCTTAAATCTAAACAAACTACGTAGTTATGAGGGGGCGAGTTGGCTAAGGTAGATGGGGAAACTACATTAAAAGGTATGACGGTAGAGACACAATGGCTAGCATTTGAAGAATTAATACAGAATTTACAACAAATATACAGGAAAAGTGGTCCAACCGTGGCTAACAAGAGAAGTTAAAGATAGTATTTGATCAAAGGAAGAGGCTTATAATGTTGCTAAAATGAGTAGTAAGCCTGAGGATTGGGAGGATTTTGAATCCAGCAAAGGAGGACCAAGAAATTGATAAAGGGAAAATAGAATGAGAGCAAACTAGCGAGGGACATAAAAACAGGCTGTAAAAGCTTCTATAGGTATGTAAAAAGGAAAAGAATAGCAAAAGCAAATGTGGGTCCCTTACAGGCTGAGACAGGAGAAATTATAATGGGGCATAAGGAAATGGCAGAGAAATTAAACAAATACTTTGTGTCTGTCGTCACGGAATAAGATGCAAAAAACTTCCCGGAAATAGTGGAGAACCAAGGGTCGAGCGAGAATGAGGAACTGCAAGAAATAATTATTAGTGAAAAAAATAGTACTGGAGAAATTAAGGAGACTGAAAGCCGATAAATCCCCTGGACCTCATGGCCTACATCCTAGGGTTTTGAAAGAGGTGGCTGTAGAGATAGTGGATGCATTGGTTGTCATTTTCTAATATTCCATAGATTCTAGAACGGTTCCTGCAGATTGGAAGGTAGCAAATATAACCCCACTATTTAAGAAAGGAGGGAGAGAGAAAACAGGGAACTACAGACCAGTTAGCCTGACATCAGTAGTAGGGAAAATGCTAGAATCTATTATTAAGGATGTGGTAACAGGGCATTTAGAAAATAATAATAGGATTGGTCAGAGTCAACATGGATTTATGAAAGGGAAAGCATGTTTGAGGTTGTAACTAGCAGAATAGATAAGGGGGAACTAGTGGATGTGGTGTATTTGGATTTTCAGAAGGCATTTGATAAGGGGCCACACAAGAGGTTATTAAAAAAGATTAGGCCTCATGGGATTGGGGGTAATATACTAGCATGGATTGAGGATTGGTTAACGGACAGAAATCAGAGAGTAGGAATAAACGGGTCATTTTCGGGTGTAACTAGTGGGGAACCACAAGGATCAGTGCTTGGGTCTCAGCTATTCACAATCTACATCAATGATTTGGATGAGGGGACCAAATGTAATATATCCAAGTTTGCTGATGATACAAAGCTAGGTGGGAATGTAAGTTGTGAAGAGGATGCAAGGAGGCTTCAAGGGGATATAGACAGGCTAAGTGAGTGGGCAAGAACATGGTAAATGGAATATAAAACGTGGAGAAATGTGACGTTATCCACTTTGGTAGGAAAAATTAGAAAAGCAGAGTATTTTGTAAATGGTGAGAGATTGGGAAATGTTGGTGTTCAGAGGGACCTGGGTGTCCTTGTACACAAATCAATGAAAGTTAACAGGCAGGTACAACAAGCAAATAGGAATGCAAATAGTATGTTGGCCTTTATTACAAGAGGATTTGAGTATAAGAGTAAAGACGTCTTACTGCAATTATATAGGGCCCTGGTGAGACCACACCTGGAGTATTGTGGACAGTTTTGGTCTCCTTACCTAAGGAAGGATATACTTGCCATAGAGGGAGTGCAACGAAGGTTCACCAGACTGGTTCCTGGGATGGGGGGATTGTCCTATGAGGAGAGACTGAGTAGACGAGGCCTATATTCGCTAGACTTTAGAAGAATGAGAGGTGATCTCATTGAAACATACAAAATTCTTACAGGGCAGATGCAGGGAGGATGTTTCCCCTGGCTGGGGAGTCTAGAACCAGGGGTCACCGTCTCAGAATAAGGGGTCGGCCATTTAGGACTGAGATGAGGAGAAATTTCTTCACTCAGAGGGTGGTGAATCTTTGGAATTCTCTACCCCAGAGGGCTGTGGAGGCTCAGTCGTTGAGTATATTCAAGACAGATATCAATAGATTTTTGAATATTAAGGGAATCAAGGGTATGGGGGTATAGTGCAGGAAAGTGGAGATGAGGTAGAAGATCAGCCATGATCTTATTGAATGGTGGAGCAGGCTCGAAGGGCCAAATGGCCTAGTCCTGCTCCTATTTTTTATGTTCTTATATAAAAGTGAATAGTCAGCATGGATTTCAAAAGGGAAAGTCTTCCTTTACCAACCTCATTGAATTTTTTGAAGAGGTAACAGAGAGAATAGACAAGGGTAATGCAGATGATGAAGTTTATCTAGACATTCAAAAGGCCTTCGATAAGGTACCACATAATAGACTGATGAGCAAGGTCAGAGAATGCGGAATCAGGGACAATTAGCAGAATGGATTGCTGGCTGGCTTCAAGACAGAAAGCAGAGAGTAGGGGTAAAGGGCAGCTATTCAGAGTGGCAGAAGGTGGGTAGTGGTGTTCCACAAGGATCAGTGCTGGGACCACTGTTAACGATTTAGACTTTGGAATCAATAACACAATTTCTAAATTTGCGGATGACACCGAATTAGGGGGGATAGCCAATATTGAGGAGGAGTGCAACAACTTACAGGAGGACATTAATAAACTTGCAGAATGGGCAAATAAAGTTCAACACATAAATGTGGAGGTATTACATTTTGGTCGGAAGAATAGGGAGGTCACTTATTACTTGGAGGGTGCAAGTCTGGGTGGGGTAGAGGAACAAAGGGATCTCCGAGTACAAATACACAAATCACGAAAAGTAGTGACAGGTTAGCAAGGCCATTAAAAAATAGGGAATTCAGAAGAAACTTCTTTACCCAGAGAGTGGTGAGAATGTGGAACTCGCTACCACAGGGAGTGGCTGAAGTGAATAGTATCGATGCATTTAAGGGGAAGCTAGACAAGCACATGAGGGAGAAGGGAATAGACGGTTACGCTGATAGATTTAGATGAGGAAAGACGGGAGGAGGCTCGAGTGGAGCATAAACGCCGGCATAGACTGGTTGGGCCGAATGGCCTGTTTCTGTGCTGTATATCCTGTGCAATCTCCTTCCTAAGGTGTGGTGCCCAGAATTGACCACAGCACTCCAGGTGTGGTCGAACTAGGACGTGAAATTGAAAGGGGAAAATGCTGGGAATGCACCGCAGTGCCGTATTTTCCGTAAAGGAAACAACGGGTTAACAGTTTGAGTGCAAATTGGGAGATGGAATGAGCCTCTTAAGAAGACTGACCAAAATGAAGGGGGAGGAGAATGAACAGGTAATAGTCGAGAGTTGCACAAGAATATAAGAATTAGGAGCAGGAGTCGGCCATTCGGCCCCTTGAGCCTGCTCCACCATACAGTGAGATCATGGCTGATCATCGACCTCAACTCCAATTTCCTGCCTTATCCCCATATCCCTTGATTCTCAGTGTTCAAAAATCTATCGATCTGTCTTGAACATACTCAACGACTGAGCATCCACGGCCCTCTCTGGGGTAGAGAACTGCAAAGATTCACCACCCTCTGAGTGAAAAAATGTCTCCTCATCTCAGTCCTAAATGGCCGACCCCTTATCCTGAGACTATGACTCCTATTTCTAGACTCCCCAGAGAGGGGAAGCATCCTCCCAGCATCTACTCTGTCAAAAATAAAAACAGAAAATGCTGGAAATACTCAGCAGGTCAGGCAGCATCTGTGGAGAGAGAAACAGAGTTAACGTTTCAAGTCGAAGACCTTTTGTCAGAACTGGTACTCTGTCAAGCTCTCTAAGAATTTTATATGTTTCAATGATACCTCTCGTTCTTCTGAACTCCAGAATATAGGCTCATTCTACACAATCTGTCCTCATAGGACAACCCTCTCATCCCAGTAAGCTGGTCTCCCTATTATAGAAAGGATAGAGAGGCACTGGAGAAGGTCCAACAAATTTCACAAGGCTGATACCAGGACTGCGAGGTTATAACTATCAGGAAAGGCTGAACAGGCTGGGGCTCTTTTCTCTAGAAAAGAGAAGGCTGAAGGGGGACTGTAGTGTATGTAACCGTCTACCTTTAAGAGACTATGTATGTAACCGTTCACCTTTAAGAGAACTATTTTAGGTGTGGCACTACTTGTTTGGCTTCTGTATACGGTAATACCGACGGTGACCACACCGGTATATAAGTGCTGTGGCATGACTTATTGGGCAGATTCGCCCTGACCTTCGAATAGTAAAGTCCTGTTGTATGTTACTCCTGAAGTCTGTGTCGTAATTAACTGCACAACCCACAGACTTCACAGGGACCTGATAGAGATCTTTTAAATTATGAAAGGGTGCAATATAGTAGACGACCAAAACTAGGGGCCATAAATATAGGACAGTCACTAATAAATCCAATAGGGAATTCAGGAGAAACCTCTTTACCCAGAGAGTGGTGAGAATGTGGAACTCGCTACCATAGGGAGGGGTTGAGGCAAATAGCACAGGTACATTTAAGGGGAAGCTAGATAAACACGAGGGAGAAAGGAATAGGATATTTTGATGGGGTGAGATGAAGAGGGGTGGGAGAAGGCTCGTGTGGAGCATAAACATGGACCAGTCGGACCAAATGGCCTGTTTCTGTGCTGTACATTCTATGTAATGTAATGTAATTCTATGTAAAGTCGAGGCTCGCACACGGGCAAGGCACCAGGTGGCGATGGCGAGACCATTTCCCCATTGGGCAGCGAGCCAGGCAGGGGAGGCGGGTAGAAAAAAAAGCAGCGAGAGAGAAATCAAACTCCAACCACGCATTTTGCTGAAGTTAGTTTATTTTTAAAGGAATTATTTGTTTGTCTTTTATTGCAAATGGTACATTTGATTGCAGTCCACCCCCAAACTTCACCCGGTTCCAAAAAAACCCGCGCGCCCTATCTCTGTGCACTGTCGAAACCCGATGCCCTTGCATAGAATGTTCGTCGACACCAAAAAAAGGTTTGGTTCGCGTGAAAAGTAAACGTCAATCGGGCGGGCAATGGGTTTAACGTTGTAGCCCCTTTTCCCGTTGTACGGAAAGCACAGTGGAGGCGCAGGGCGGGCGGGGAGGGAAGTAGAATTGCATTGCTAAGCATTTAACGATATGTAAATTTAGATCACAGGCACCGTCATAGGACCAGGAACACACACACAGATCCCTCACTTCATGTATTTCTCGATGTGTTCCCGTGCAATGATCATTCTCTGGATTTGAGCCGTGCCTTCGTAGATCTGGGGGAAAAAAAAGTCACATTTTTGACCAGAAATTGCAGCAAGATGATTCACTTTGTGCAAAACAACAGCAACAAGCATGACCAACAAAACTTGCTGCCCAAGTAATTAATCGTAACCTTTGTAGCTTACTGTAGAAATAGCAATACACCATCACAAACAACTTGGATTTACACAGCGCCTTTAACATAGTAAAACATCCCAAGGTGCTTCACAGGAGCGATGATCAAACAGAATTTGACACAGAGCCACATAAGGAGATATTAGGACAGGTGACCAAAAGCTGGGTCAAAGAGGTCGGTTTTAAGGAGCGTCTTAAAGGAGGAGAGAGAGGCGGAGAGGTTTAGGGAGGGAATTCCAGAGCTTAGGGCCCAGGCGGCTGAAGGCACGGCCGCCAATGGTGGAGCGAAGGGAGTGGGGGATGGACAAGAGGCCAGAGGTGGAGGAGGGCAGAGATCTTGGGGGGGTGGGGGGGGAATTGTAGGGCTGGAGGAGGTTACAGAGATAGGGAGAGGGCGAGGCCACGGAGGGATTTGAAAACGAGGATGAGAGTTTTAAAATCGAGGCGTTGTCGGACCGGGAGCCAATATAGGTCAGCGAGCACAGGGGGTGATGGGTGAACGGGACTGGGTGTGAGTTAGGACACGGGCAGTGGGCACAGGGGGTGATGGGTGAACGGGACTGGGTGCGAGTTAGGACACAGGCAGTGAGCACAGGGGGTGATGGGTGAACGGGACTGGGTGTGAGTTAGGACACGGGGCAGTGAGCACAGGGGGTGATGGGTGAACGGGACTGGGTGTGAGTTAGGACACGGGGCAATGAGCACAGTGGGTGATGGGTGAACGGGACTGGGTGAGAGTTAGGACACGGGGCAGTGAGCACAGGGGGTGATGGGTGAACGGGACTGGGTGTGAGTTAGGACATGGGGCAGTGAGCACAGGGGGTGATGGGTGAACGGGACTGGGTGTGTGAGCACAGGGGGTGATGGGTGAACGGGACTGGGTGTGAGTTAGGACACGGGGCAGTGAGCACAGGGGTGATGGGTGAACGGGACTGGGTGTGAGTTAGGACATGGGGCAGTGAGCACAGGGGGTGATGGGTGAACGGGACTGGGTGTGAGTTAGGACACGGGGCAGTGAGCACAGGGGTGATGGGTGAACGGGACTGGGTGTGAGTTAGGACACGGGGCAGTGAGCACAGGGGGTGATGGGCGAACGGGACTGGGTGCGAGTTAGGACACGGGGCAGCGAGCACAGGGGGTGAGGGGTGAACGGGACTGGGTGTGAGTTAGGACACGGGGCAGCGAGCACAGGGGGTGATGGGTGAACGGGACTGGGTGTGAGTTAGGACACGGGGCAGTGAGCACAGGGGGTGATGGGTGAACGAGACTGGGTGTGAGTTAGGACACGGGGCAGTGAGCACAGGGGGTGATGGGTGAATGGGACTGGGTGCGAGTTAGGACACGGGGCAGTGAGCACAGGGGGTGATGGGTGAACGGGACTGGGTGTGAGTTAGGACACGGGGCAGTGAGCACAGGGGGTGATGGGTGAACGGGACTGGGTGTGAGTTAGGACACGGGGCAGTGAGCACAGGGGGTGATGGGTGAACGGGACTGGGTGTGAGTTAGGACACGGGGCAGTGAGCACAGGGGGTGAGGGGTGAACGGGACTGGGTGTGAGTTAGGACACGGGGCAGTGAGCACAGGGGGTGAGGGGTGAACAGGACTGGGTGCGAGTTAGGACACGGGGGCAGTGAGCACAGGGGGTGATGGGTGAACGGGACTGGGTGTGAGTTAGGACACGGGGCAGTGAGCACAGGGGGTGATGGGCGAACGGGACTGGGTGTGAGTTAGGACACGGGGCAGTGAGCACAGGGGTGAGGGGTGAACGGGACTGGGTGTGAGTTAGGACACGGGGCAGCGAGCACAGGGGGTGAGGGGTGAACGGGACTGGGTGTGAGTTAGGACACGGGGCAGTGTGCACAGGGGGTGATGGGTGAACGGGACTGGTGTGAGTTAGGACACGGGGCAGTGTGCACAGGGGGTGATGGGTGAACGGGACTGGGTGTGAGTTAGGACACGGGGCAGTGAGCACAGGGGGTGATGGGTGAACGGGACTTGGTGTGAGTTTCGACACGGGGCAGTGAGCACAGGGGGTGATGGGTGAACGGGACTGGGGGCGAGTTAGGACATGGGGCAGTGAGCACAGGGGGTGATGGGTGAACGGGACTGGGTGTGAGTTAGGACACGGGGCAGTGAGCACAGGGGGTGATGGGTGAACGGGACTTGGTGTGAGTTTCGACACGGGGCAGTGAGCACAGGGGGTGATGGGTGAACGGGACTGGGTGTGAGTTAGGACACGGGGCAGTGAGCACAGGGGGTGCTGGGTGAACGGGACTGGGTGTGAGTTAGGACACGGGGCAGTGAGCACAGGGGGTGATGGGTGAACGGGACTGGGTGTGAGTTCGAACACGGGGCAGTGAGCACAGGGGGTGATGGGTGAACGGGACTGGGTGTGAGTTAGGACACGGGGCAGTGAGCACAGGGGGTGATGGGTGAACGGGACTGGGTGTGAGTTAGGACACGGGGCAGTGAGCACAGGGAGTGATGGGTGAACGGGACTGGGTGTGAGTTAGGACACGGGGCAGTGTGCACAGGGGGGTGATGGGTGAACGGGACTGGGTGTGAGTTAGGACACGGGGCAGTGAGCACAGGGGGTGATGGGTGAACGGGACTTGGTGTGAGTTTCGACACGGGGCAGTGAGCACAGGGGGTGATGGGTGAACGGGACTGGGGGCGAGTTAGGACACGGGGCAGTGAGCACAGGGGGTGATGGGTGAACGGGACTGGGTGTGAGTTAGGACACGGGGCAGTGAGCACAAGGGGTGCTGGGTGAACGGGACTGGGTGTGAGTTAGGACACGGGGCAGTGAGCACAGGGGGTGATGGGTGAACGGGACTGGGTGTGAGTTAGGACACGGGGCAGTGAGCACAGGGGGGTGATGGGTGAACGGGACTGGGTGTGAGTTAGGACATGGGGCAGTGAGCACAGGGGGTGATGGGTGAACGGGACTGGGTGCGAGTTAGGACACGGGGCAGTGAGCACAGGGGGTGATGGGTGAACGGGACTGGGTGTGAGTTAGGACACGGGGCAGTGAGCACAGGGGGTGATGGGTGAACGGGACTGGGTGTGAGTTAGGACACGGGGCAGTGAGCACAGGGGGGTGATGGGTGAACGGGACTGGGTGTGAGTTAGGACACGGGGCAGTGAGCACAGGGGGTGATGGGTGAACGGGACTCGGTGTGAGATAGGACATGGGGCAGTGAGCACAGGGGGTGATCGGTGAACGGGACTGGGTGCGAGTTAGGACACGGGGCAGTGAGCACAGGGGGTGATGGGTGAACGGGACTTGGTGTGAGTTGAGACACGGGGCAGTGAGCACAGGGGGTGATGGGTGAACGGGACTTGGTGCGAGTTGGGACACGGGGCAGCGAGTACAGGGGGTGATAGGTGAACGGGACTGGGTGTGAGTTAGGACACGGGGCAGTGAGCACAGGGGGTGATGGGTGAACGGGACTTGGTGTGATTTGGGACACGGGGCAGTGAGCACAGGGGGTGATGGGTGAACGGGACTGGGTGCGAGTTAGGACACGGGGCAGTGAGCACAGGGGGTGATGGGTGAACGGGACTTGGTGTGAGTTAGGACACGGGGCAGTGAGCACAGGGGGTGATGGGTGAACGGGACTTGGTGTGAGTTAGGACACGGGGCAGTGAGCACAGGGGGTGATGGGTGAACGGGACTTGGTGTGAGTTAGGCTACAGGCAGCCGAGTTTTGAAAGAACTTGCATTGAAAAATAAAACGAAACAGAAATCAGCAAGGGGTAAATTAAAATGTGTAAGATGTATTTCAGGCTCCATCATTACGTGCTGTCTGGTTATGTGATTAATACCAGCTCTGGTGTAACAATACAATTCTCGCGCTCACTGAATCAGCACACACTCATTTAAATCGAAGTCGCTGAGACTTTGGTGAGAGAGACGCGCACATCAGAGTTCAGTCACTGAAGCATCCAATCGGGAATAAAAACCTGACTGCGGGCAGGCGAATGACAAAGGGACTGTCAGCGTGAAACGGTGCGTTAGAAATCCCCTCACTCCCGATCGCAGCTCAAACTGCGGCATTGTAGAAACACTGCTTAAAGAGTCAAGAGAGAGACCTGCATTTTGAGGATGCCTTTCACCACCTCAAAAGGTTGTCCAACCAATGAGGTACTTTTTGAAGCGTAGTCACCTGCTGTAATGTAGGGAAATGCCGCAGCCAATTTGCACACAGTAAGATCCCATAAACAGCCGTGAGATAAATGACCAAATAATCTGGCTGTTTCTTTTTCAAGTGATGTCGGTAAATATTGGCCCCAGGACCCAGGGAGAGGTCAGATGGGGCCTCGGTTTAACGTCTCAGCTGTTGCGGCATCTGATGTATGATTCATGCATTCAAATTAGGGTTACTTTAGGCAAATTAGGCTCCTCTAATTCTTCCCTCTTGAGTATCCCTGATTTTAATCGCTCCACCATTGGCGGCCGTGCCTTCAGCTGCCTGGGCCCTAAGCTCTGGAATTCCCTCCCTAAACCTCTCCGCCTCTCTCCTCCTTTAAGACGCTCCTTAAACCCTACCTCTTTGACCAAGTTTTGGTCACTTGCCCTAATTTATCCTTATGTGGATCGGTGTCAAATTTGTTGTCTTAAAACACTCCCGTGCAGCGCCTTGGAATGTTTTACTATGTTAAAGGCGCTATATAAATACAAGTTGTTGTTGTTATTTAGAATCATAGAATGGTTACAGCACAGAAGACGGCCATTCGGCCCATCGAGCCCGTGCCGGCTCTCTGCAAGAACACTTAAGCTAGTCCCACTCCCCGCCCTGCAAATTTTTTTTCTTCAGGTACTTATCCAACTCCCTTTCGAAAGCCACGATTGAGTCTGCCTCCACCAACCTTTCAGGTAGTGCATTCCAGATCATAACCACTCGCTGAGTGAAAAATATTTTCCTCATGTCGCCTTTGGTTCTTCTGCCAATCACCTTATATCTGTGTCCTCTGGTTCTCGACCCTTCCGCCAATGGGAACAGTTTCTCTCTCTCTACTCTGTCTGGACCCCTCATGATTTTGAACACCTCTGTCAAATCTCCTCTCAACCTTCGCTGCTCCAAGGAGAACAACCCAAGTTTCTCCAGCCTATCCACATAACTAAAGTCCCTCAGCCCTGCAACCATGCTTAAGAACATAAGAAATAGGAGCAGGAGTAGGCCAATCGGCCCCTCGAGCCTGCTCCGCCATTCAATAAGATCATGGCTGATCTGATCCTAACCGCCAATCTACTATCACAGAACCATCTCCTGAATCTAACAGAATTAGACACACGAAATAGGAGCAGGAGCAGGCTACACGGCCCCTGGGCCATGACCGATCCGAACCTAGACTCATGTCCAAATTCCTGCCCGCTCCCCGTAACCCTTAATTCCCTTTACTTCTAGGAAACTGTCTATTTCTGTTTTAAATTTATGTAATGATGTAGCTTCTACAGCTTTTTGGGGCAGCATATTCCATGGACCTACCACCCTCTGAGTGAAGTAGTTCCTCCTCATCTCAGTTTTGAAAGAGCAGCCCCTTATTCTAAGACTATGCCCCCTAGTTCTAGTTTCACCCATCATCGGGAACATGCTCCCCGCATCCACCCGATCCAACCCCTTCACGATCTTATATGTTTCAATAAGATCGCCTCTCATTCTTCTGAACTCCAATGAGTAGAGTCCCAATCTACTCAACCTCTCCTCATATGTCCATCCCCTCATCCCCAGGATTAACCGAGTGAACCTTCTTTGTACTGACTCGAGAGCAAGTATGTCTTTTCTTAAGTATGGACACCAAAACTGTATGCAGTATTCCAGGGGCAGTCTCACCAATACCTTGTACAACTGAAGCAATACCTCCCTATTTTTATATTCTATCCCCCTAGCATGAAAGCCAACATTCCATTGGCCTTCTTAATCACTTGCTGCACCTGCATACTAGCCTTTTGAGTTTTGTGCACCAGGACCCCCAGATCCCTTTGTACTTCAGTACTTTCCAGTTTCTTGCCATTAAGATAATAACTTGCTCTACGATTTTTCCTGCCAAAGTGCATAACCCTCACACTTTCCAGTATTGTATTCCATCTGCCAAATCTCTGCCCACTTACTTAGCCTGTCTATGTCCCCTTGCAGGTTTTTTATGTCCTCCTCACTCACTACTTTCCCTCCCATCTTAGTATCATCTGCAAACTTTGATATGTTACACTCGGTCCCCTCCTCCAAATCGTTAATATAGATAGCACGGTGGCATAGTGGTTAGCACTGTTGCCTCACAGCGCCAGGGACCCGGGTTCGAATCCGGCCTCGGGTGACTGTGTGGAGTTTGCACATTCTCCCCGTGTTTGCGTGGGTTTCCTCCGGGTGCTCCGGTTTCCTCCCACAGTCCAAAGATGTGCGGGTTAGGTTGATTGGCTATGATAAATTGACCCTTAGTGTTAGGGGGATTAAATACGTGGGGTTACGGGGATAGGGTGGGATATGTGTCGGTGCAGGCTCGATGGGCCGAAATGGCCTCTATCTGCACTGTGGGGTTTCTGTGATTCTGTGATTGTAAAGAGTTGGAGACCCAGCACTGACCCCTGCGGAACACCACTAGTTACTGATTGCCAGTCTGAGAATGAACCATTTATCCCAACTCTCGGCCTTCTGTTAGATAGCCAATCCTCTATCCATGCCAGAATATTACCCCCAATCCCGTGATTTTTTATCTTAAGCAATAATCTTTTTTGTGGCACCTTGTCAAATGCCTTTTGGAAGTCTAAATACACTACGTCCACTGGTTCCCCTTTATCCACCCTATACGTTACTTCCTCAAAGAACTCCAGCAAATTTGTCAAACATGACTTCCCCTTCATAAAACCATGCTGACTTTGTCCTATTAAATTATGATTGTCCAAATGTCCTGTTACTGTCTCCTTAATAATGGACTCCAAAATTTTACCTACCACAGATGTTAAGCTAACCGGTCTATAGTTTCCAGCCTTCTGTCTACTGCCCTTTTTAAATAAGGATGTTACATTAGCAGTTTTCCAGTCTGCCGGGACCTTTGCAGAGTCCAGGGAGTTTTGGAAAATTATTACCAATGCATCCACAATCCCTACCGCCACTTCCCTCAAGACCCTAGGATGTAAGCCATCAGGTCCAGGTGATTTATCCGCCTTGAGTCCCATTATTTTACCGAGTACCACTTCCTTAGTGATTTTGATCGTGTTTAGCTCCTCCCCCCCTTTAGCCCCCTGTTTGTCCAGTGTTGGGATATTCTTAGTGTCCTCTACTGTAAAGACTGATACAAAATATTCATTCAGTGTTTTTGCCATCTTCATATTTCCCACCATTAATTTCCCGGTCTCATCCTCTAAGGGACCAACGTTTACTTGTGTAAATCTTTTCTGCACCCTCTCTAAGGCCTTCACATCCTTCCTGAAGTGTGGTGCCCAGAATTGGACACAATGCTCCAGTTGAGGCCGAACCAGTGTTTTATAAAGGTTCATCATAACTTCCTTGCTCTTGTACTCTATGCCTCTATTTATGAAGCCCTGGATCCCACTTTCTCAACCTGCCCTGCCACCTTCAACGATTTGTGCACACACCCCCCCAGGTCTCTCAGTTCATGCACCCACTTTAGGATTGTACCCTTTAGTTTATATTGCCTCTCCTCGTACTTCCTACCAAAATGTATCACTTCGCACTTTTCTGCATTAAATTTAATCTGCCACGTGTCCGCCCATCCCACCGGCCTGTCTCTTGAAGTCTATCACTATCCTCCTCACTGTCCACTATACTTCCAAGTTTTGTGTCATCTGCAAATTTTGAAATTGTGCCCTGTACACCCAAGTCCAAATCATTAATATAGATCAAGAAAAGCAGTGGTCCTAGAACCGACCCCTGGGGAACCCCACTGTATACCTTCCTCCAGTCTGAAAAACAACCGTTCACCACTACTCTCGGTTTCCTGTCACTTAGCCAATTTGACTAGTAAATATCAGTTTTTACAAGTTGAGAAGGGTGTTAAAAAAGCAAAATCCTTGGCTTTATTAATAAAGGAATAGAGTACAAAAGCAAAGAAGTTATTGCTAAACCTTTATAAATCACTGGTGAGGCCCCAGCTGGAGTATTGTGTCCAATTCTGGGCACCGCGCTTTAGGAAGGGTGTGAAGGCCTTGGAGAGGGTGCAGAGGAGATTTACTAGAATGGTTCCAGGGATGAGGGACTTCAGTTACGTGGATAGACTGGAGAAGCTGGTGGTGTTCTCCTTAGAGCAGAGAAGGTTAAGAGGAGATTTATTAGAGGTGTTCAAAATCATGAAGGGTTTTGATCGAGTAAATAAGGAGAAACTGTTCCCACTGGCTGAAGGGTCGGTAACCAGAGGACACAGATTTAAGGTGATTGGCAAAAGAACCAGAGGCGACATGAGGAAACTTTTAAAAAAATTTTTTTTTTTTTTTTTTAAACACAGTGAGTTGTTGTGATCTGGAATGCGCTGCCTGAAAGGGCGGTGGAAGCAGATTCAATAGTAACTTTCAAAAGGGAATTAGAGAAATAGCTGAAGGGAAGAGATTTGCAGGGCTGTGGGGAAAGAGCAGGGAGTAGGACTAATTGGAGAGCTCGTTCAAAGAGCCGGCACAGGCACGATGGGCTGAATGGCCTCCTACTGCCCTGTATCATTCTATGATTCCATGATGTTTTGCAAAATTCAAGGATATAACAATGTGCTAGGCAATGCTTTCTCATATTTTTTTGCGCGCTGTCCCTTTAACTTTGCTGCGCGACATCTTTTCCAGCTTGTGAGCGGCCTGCGCGGGACCTCCCAATGGATGCGCGGGCGTTAGGAGGGTGTTGGTGACAGGTACTTCGCGAATACAATCCTGCATTTTAGTCAATATTACAGAAGGGTGTATGTCCCATAATTATAAACAGGATCTAATCTTTCTCTTCAACATTCCTGAAGTCCACATGGTTAGATTTTGATAACCTCATCCACAGTTCGTATCAACTTAGCTATTGTAGTTTAAGAAGAAAATAACTCGCATTTATATGGCGCCTTTCACTACCTCAGGAGCACCGTGGGATCTTTTACGTTCAGTTGAGAAAGCAGACGGGGCCTCGGTTTAACGTTTCACCCGAAAGACGGCAACTCCGACAGTGCAGCACTCCCTCAGTACTGCCGCTCCGACAGTGCAGCACTCCCTCAGTACTGCCCCTCCGACAGAAACATAGAAGATAGGAGCAGGAGTAGGCCATTCGGCCCCTCGAGCCTGCTCCGCCATTTAATGAGATCATGGCTGATCATCCAAATTCAGTACCCTGTCCCTGCTTTCTCCCCATATCCCTTGATCCCTTTAGCCTTAAGAAATATATCTAACTCCTTCTTGAATATATTTAATGAATTGGCCTCAACTGCCTTCTGTGGTAGAGAATTCCACAGGTTCACCACTCTCTGGGCGAAGAAATTCCTCATCTCAGTCCTAAATGGCTTACCCCTTATCCTTAGACTGTGACCCCTGGTTCTGGACTCCCCTGCCATCGGGAACATCCTTCCTGCATCTAGTCTGTCCAGTCCTGTTAGAATTTTATAAGTTTCAATGAGATCCCCTCTCATTCTTCTAAACTCTAGCGAATACAAGCCTAATCGACCCATTCTCTCCTCATACGTCATTCCTGCCATCCCAGGTATCAGTCTGGTGAATCTTCGCTGCACTCGCTCCATGGCAAGAACATCCTTCCTCAGGTAAAGCGACCAAAACTGCATACAATACTCAAGATGTGGTCTCACCAAGCCCCTGTACAACTGCAGCAAGACATCCTTGCTCCTGTACTCGAAGCCTCTCGCTATGAAGGCCAACATACCATTTGCCTTCTTAACCGCCTGCTGCACCTGCATGCTTACCTTCAGTGACTGGTGCACAAGGACACCCAGGTCTCATTGCACTTCCCCTTTTCCCAATTTATTGCCGTTCAGTGCCAAAAACAGGAAGACAGATTATTATCTGAAGTGGATAACCTCGCATTTATCCACATTATACTGCATCTGCCATGCATCTGCCCAATCACCCAACCTGTCCAAATCGTACTGGAGTTTCTCGGCATCCTCCTCACAGCACACCCGCCCACCCAGCTTTGTGTCGTCTGCAAATTTGGAGATATTACATCTAGTTCCCTCGTCTAGATCATTAATATATAGTGAATAGCTGGGGTCCTAGCACCGATCCCTGCGGTACCCACTTGTCACTGCCTGCCACTCAGAAAAAGACCCGTTTATTCCAACTCTTTGCTTCCTGCCTGCCAACCAATTCTCTATCCAAGTCAGCACCTTACCCCCAATCCCATGTGCTTTAACTTTGCATGCTAATCTCTTATGCGGGACCTTATCGAAAGCCTTCTGAAAGTCCAAATACACCATATCCACTGGTTCTCCCTTATCTATTCTACCAGTTACATCCTCAAAAAATTCCAGTAGATTAGTCAAGCATGTTGGCTTTGTCCGATCCTGTCACTGTTTTCCAAGTGCTCTGCTATTACATCTTTTATAATGGACTCTAGCATTTTCCCCAGTACCGATGCCAGGCTTACCAGTCTATAATTCCCTGTTTTCTCTCTGCCACCTTTTTTGAATAGTGGGGTTACATTAGCTACCCTCCAATCCATGGGAACTATTCCAGAGTCTGTAGAATTTTGGAAGATGACCAGCAATGCATCTACTATTTCTAGGGCCACTTCCTTAACTACTTTAGGATGTAGATTATCAGGCCCTGGGGATTTATCGGCCTTCAATCCCGTCAATTTCCCTAACACCATTTCCCTGCAAATGCTGATTTCATTCAATTCCTCCCTCTCATTAGACCCTATGCTCCCCAACATCTCTGGGAGGTTATTTGTGTGCTCCTTTGTGAAGACAGAACCAAAGTATGTATTTAATTGGCCCACCATTTCTTTGTTCCCTGATTCTGACTGCAAGGGATCTGTGCTTGACTTCACCAATCTTATTCTCTTCACATATCTATAGAAGCTTTTACAGTCAGTTTTTATGTTCCCTACAAGCTTACTCTAATAATCTATTTCCCCCCTCTTAATTAATCCCTTTGTCCTCCTTTGCTGAATCCTAAACTGCTCCCAATCCTCAGGTTTGCTGCTTTTTCTGGCCAAATTATATGTCCTCTCCTTGGATCTTATGCTATCCCTAATTTCCCTCGTTAGCCACGGTTGAGTCACCTTTTTTGTTTTATTTTTATGCCAAACAGGGATGAACAAATTCTGTAATTCATCCACGCGATCTTTAAATGTTTGCCATTGCCTATCCACCGTCAAACCTTTAAGTAACGTTCCCCAATCCATCCTACCCAACTCATGCCTCATATCGTAGTTTCCTTTATTTAAATTCAGGACCCTGGTGAGTCAACTACTTCACTCTCCATTTTAATGAAGAATTCTATCATATTATGATCGCTCCTCCCCAAGGGGCCTCGCACAACAAGATTGCTAATTAATCCTTTCTCATTACATAATACCCAGTCTAAGATGGCCTAGTCTCTAGTTGGTTCCTCGACATATTGGTCCAGGAAACTCTAGGAATTCCTCCTCCACAGTATTGTTACTAATTTGGTTAGCCCAATCTATATGTAGATTAAAGTCACCCATGATAACTGCTGTGCGCTTATTGCACGCGTCTCTAATTTCCCGTTTAATGCCATCCCCAACCTCAGCATTACTGTTTGGGGGCCTGTATACAACTCCCACTAATGTTTTCTGCCCCTTGGTATTTCTCAGCTTTGCACATACAGATTCCACATCATCAGAGCTAATATCCTTCCTTACTATTGTGTTAACCTCCTCTTTAACCAGCAATGCTACCCCACCTCCTTTTCCTTTTTTCCTGTCCTTCCTGAATATTGAATACCCCTGGATGTTGAATTCCCAGACTTGGTCACCCTGGAGCCATGTCTCTGTAATCCCAATTATATCATATTTGTTTACCTTTTTTGCGCAGCCAATTCATTCACCTTATTACGAATGCTCCTTGCATTAAGACACAAAGCCTTCAGGCTTGATTTTTTAACACTCTTAGTCCTTTTAGAATTATTATTTACTGTGGTCCTGTTTGATTTACACCCATGAATTTCTCTGCATTCCACTTTTGCTTTTCTGCTTCCTGTCTTTTGTTTCTATCCTTGCTTCCCTTTCCTCTATCTCTCTGCACAGGTTCCCAACCCTCTGCCATTTTAGTTTAAACCCTCCCGAACAGCACTAGCAAACACTCCCCCTAGGACATCGGTTCCGGTCCCGCCCAGGTGCAAACCTCAGTACTGCTTCTCCGAAGGTGCAGCACTCCCTCAGTACTGCCCCTCCGGCAGTGCAGCACTCCCTCAGTACTGACCTTCCGACAGTGCAGGTCTCTCTCAGTACTGCCCCTTCGACAGTGCAGCACTCCCTCAAGTACTGCCCCTCCAACAGTGCAGCACTCCCTCAGTACTGACCCTCCGACAGTGCAGCACTCCCTCAGTACTGCACTGGGACTGTCGGCTTGGATTTCTGTGTTCAGGTCTCTGGAGTGGGATGTGAACTCATGACCTTCTGACTCAGTGGCGAGTGTGTTACCACCAAAGAGCAGGGGAGTTCTCCCCGGTGTCCTGGGCCAATATTTATCCCTCAACCAACATCACTGAAACAAAAGCAGATTATCCGGTCATTGTCTCATTGCTCTCTGTGGGAGCTTGCTGTGCGCAAGTTGGCTGCCGCGTTTCCCACATTACAACAGCGACTACACTTCAAAAAAAGGACTTCAGTGGCTGTAAAGTGCTTTGGGACATCCTGAGGTTTGTGAAAGGCGCGACAGAAATGCAAGTCTGTCTTTCTTCTTTAACACAGAGCTGGGAGCAATGTTCCCGCTAAGCCGCATGGTTGCGCAGCGGTCTGGAGGTCCCGCGCAGGTAACTCAGCGGCGAGAAACCGCACACGGGTGGAAATTTGAATGGGCTGCGCAACCCGTTAAAGGGGCCGTGCGCCCAGTAAAAAAGAATTAGAGGGCACACAGGTTGGAAGTATCAGTGGAATTTCTGTCACCGCAGAGCGCGGAGGCTGTCCTACTTGCCTGGTAGATCTTGGCATCTCTCATCAGTTTCTCCACAGGATATTCACTGTTGAATCCGTTGCCACCAAAGATCTGGACGGCGTCGCTAGCGACCTGATTGGCGATGTCGCCCGCAAAGGCCTTTGCTATAGAGGCGTAGTAAGTGTTCCTCCGCCCCTGGTCCACCTCCCAGGCTGCCCTCTGGTAACCAAGGCGGGCCAGTTCCACCTTCATGGCCATTTCTGCCAGCAGGAAGGAAACCACTTGATGCTGCACAGAGAGAGAGGGGGAGGGGGGGGGGGAAGAGGAGAGAGGGGGGGGGAAGAGGAGAGAGGGGGGAAAGAGGAGAGGGGGGGGAAAGAGGAGAGGGGGGGAAAGAGGAGAGGGGGGGAAAGAGGAGAGGGGGGGAAAGAGGAGAGGGGGGGAAAGAGGAGAGGGGGGGAAAGAGGAGAGGGGGGGAAAGAGGAGAGGGGGGGAAAGAGGAGAGGGGGGGAAAGAGGAGAGGGGGGGAAAGAGGAGAGGGGGGGAAAGAGGAGAGGGGGGGGGAAAAGAGGAGGGGGGGAAGAGGAGGGGGGGGAAGAGGAGGGGGGGGAAGAGGAGGGGGGGGAAGAGGAGGGGGGGGAAGAGGAGAGGGGGGGGGAAGAGGAGAGGGGGGGAAGAGGAGAGGGGGGGAAGAGGAGAGGGGGGGAAGAGGAGAGGGGGGGAAGAGGAGAGGGGGGGAAGAGGAGAGGGGGGGAAGAGGAGAGGGGGGGAAGAGGAGAGGGGGGGGAAGAGGAGAGGGGGGGAAGAGGAGAGGGGGGGGAAGAGGAGAGGGGGGGGAAGAGGAGAGGGGGGGGAAGAGGAGAGGGGGGGGAAGAGGAGAGGGGGGGGAAGAGGAGAGAGAGGGGGGAAGAGGAGAGAGAGGGGGGGAGGAGAGAGAGGGGGGGAGGAGAGAGAGGGGGGGAGGAGAGAGAGGGGGGAGGAGAGAGAGGGGGGAGGAGAGAGAGGGGGAGGAGAGGGCGGGGGGAGGAGAGGGCGGGGGGAGGAGAGAGCGGGGGGAGGAGAGAGCGGGGGGAGGAGAGAGCGGGGGGAGGAGAGAGCGGGGGGAGGAGAGCGGGGGGAGGAGAGCGGGGGGAGGAGAGAGAGGGGGCAGGAGAGAGAGGGGGCAGGAGAGAGAGGGGGCAGGAGAGAGAGGGGGCAGGAGAGAGAGGGGGGAGGAGAGAGAGGGGGGAGGAGAGAGAGGGGGGAGGAGAGAGAGGGGGGAGGAGAGAGAGGGGGGAGGAGAGAGAGGGGGGAGGAGAGAGAGGGGGGAGGAGAGAGAGGGGGGAGGAGAGAGAGGGGGGGGAGAGGGGTGGGGGGAGAGAGAGAGAAAACAAACAGGTCAGAGCTGAGGCGGGTGTGGTCGCCCCCCACCCCCACGATCATAGAATCTTACAGCACAGTCGAGGGTTTGAGGTTCGACTAAAAGTTGTTATAATCAGGGCAAGTGACGAGCGGCTGGTGTCATTACTGCCTCCAGGGCTTTGTGGCAAGTCCCAGTGCTCAAGCAGCAAGGGTAGATGTTCACTGGCTATCGCGTCTTTAATTAGAACAACTTGCACTTATATAGCGCCTTTAACCTAGTAAAAAAAAGTCCCAAGACGCTTCCCAAAAGCGTAAATAAAACAAAATTTGACACCGAGCCACATAAGAAGATATTAGGGCCGGCGACCAAAAGCTGGGTCAAAGAGGTCAGTTTAAGGAGCGTCTTAAAGGAGGAGAGGCGGAGAGAATTCCAGAGCTTAGGGCCCAGGCAGCTGAAGGCACGGCTGCCAATGGTGGAGCGATGAAAATCGGGGATGGACAAGAGGAGCGCAGAGATCTCGGAGGGTTGTGGGGCTGGAGTAGGTCACAGAGATAGGGAGGGGGTAAGGTCATGGAGGGATTTGAACACAAGGATGAGAATTTTAAATTCATGGGATTGCGGTAATCCTTCGCCTTACCTCTGCAAGTAACTTTCCAAAGGTTTTCCTTTCCAAAGCATACTTGGTAGCTTCAGCCACGGCTCTCTGGCCTAAACCAACTGCCCCAGCAGCAACCTGCAATTACACTCCTGTTACTCGGAGGAATAGTTCGTTAACACATTTAAATCACCAGGCATCGCGGGAGTGGTGAATACCGGACTATTTATTCTTCTTGTGAGCCATCACTTATCTGAAATAGGCTTGGCTCAGTGGGTAGCAGTCCCGTCACTGAGTCAAAAGGTTGTGGGATCGAGCCTCATTCCAGGGACTGGAGCACAAAATCCAGGCCAACACTCCCAGTGCAGTACTGAGGGAGTGCTGCACTGTCGGAGGGTCAGTACTGAGGGAGTGCTGCACTGTCGGAGGGTCAGTACTGAGGGAGTGCTGCACTGTCGGAGGGTCAGTACTGAGGGAGTGCTGCACTGTCAGAGGGGCAGTACTGAGGGAGTGCTGCACTGTCGGAGGGGCAGTACTGAGGGAGTGCTGCACTGTCGGAGGGGCAGTACTGAGGGAGTGCTGCACTGTCGGAGGGGCAGTACTGAGGGAGTGCCGCACTGTCGGAGGGGCAGTACTGAGGGAGTGCCGCACTGTCGGAGGGGCAGTACTGAGGGAGTGCCGCACTGTCGGAGGGGCAGTACTGAGGGAGCGCCGCACTGTCGGAGGGGCAGTACTGAGGGAGCGCCGCACTGTCGGAGGGGCAGTACTGAGGGAGCGCCGCACTGTCGGAGGGCCAGTACTGAGGGAGCGCCGCACTGTCGGAGTGGCAGTGCTGAGGGAGCGCTGCACTGTCGGAGGGGCAGTACTGAGGGAGCGCTGCACTGTCGGAGGGGCAGTACTGAGGGAGCGCTGCACTGTCGGAGGGGCAGTACTGAGGGAGCGCTGCACTGTCGGAGGGGCAGTACTGAGGGAGTGCTGCACTGTCGGAGGGGCAGCACTGACGGCACACTGCATTGTAGGAGGGGTTGTACTTATAGGAACTTGTAGGCCATTTAGACCCTCGAGCCTGTTCCACCTACTGACGGAGTGCTGCACTGCTGGAGGTGCCGTCTTTCGGATGAGGTTAAACCGAAGTCTCATATGCTCTCTCAGGTGGACGTAATAGACCCTGCGGCCACTATTTCGACGAGGAGGAAGGGAGTTCTCCCCAAGGGTAGGTGGGCAGATCATCTCAAATATTCTGCAGCATTTAAAATGGACAGACTGCTCACCATATTCCTTCAGAATTAGGCTGACATTCCCATTGCATGTCAGGAGATATCAGTTTGCACGTATGATGTATGGCTCTGCGCCACAGACAAAGCTTTGGTTATAGCTGTCCCGAAGCGCTAAACATTTCCTTGAACGATCGCCTCTTCCCAAAACATAAATCGGCAGCAAACATCACTCACCGGCGGTCGGGTTTTATCAAACGCGCCCATGGCAATTTTGAAGCCAGTCCCCTCGCCAATGAGGACGTTCTCCTTCGGCACTCGCACATCTTCAAACACAATACCTCTGGTATCTGAGCAGCGCTGGCCCATGTTCATCTCCTGGAGCAACAATATGTACAAAATTATTAAAAGGTCTTGGACTTCCTGATGTCACAATTTATAGCCATGTTTTTCTGTCTACATTTAGCATTGTAAAATACAATGAGTGTCAGTTGTGGCTCAGTGGGTAGCACTCTCGCCTCTGGAGTGGGTCATGAACCTGCAATCTACTGACTCAGAGACTTGAGCACAAAAATCAGGCTGACACTCCCAGTGCAGTACTGAGGGAGCGCTGCACTGTCGGAGGGGCAGTACTGAGGGAGTGCTGCACTGTCGGAGGGGCAGTACTGAGGGAGCGCTGCACTGTCGGAGGGGCAGTACTGAGGGAGCGCTGCACTGTCGGAGGGCCAGTACTGAGGGAGCGCTGCACTGTCGGAGGGGCAGTACTGAGGGAGCGCTGCACTGTCGGAGGGGCAGTACTGAGGGCGCGCTGCACTGTCGGAGGGGCAGTACTGAGGGAGCGCTGCACTGTCGGAGGGTCAGTACTGAGGGAGCGCTGCACTGTCGGAGGGGCAGTACTGAGGGAGCGCTGCACTGTCGGAGGGGCAGTACTGAGGGAGCGCTGCACTGTCGGAGGGGCAGTACTGAGGGAGCGCTGCACTGTCGGAGGGGCAGTACTGAGGGAGCGCTGCACTGTCGGATGGGACAGTACTGAGGGCGTGCTGCACTGTCGAAGGGGCAGTACTGAGGGAGCGCTGCAATGTCGGAGGGGCAGTACTGAGGGAGCGCTGCACTGTCGGAGGGGCAGTATTGAGGGAGCGCTGCACTGTCGGAGGGGCAGTACTGAGGGAGTGCTGCACTGTGGGAGGGGCAGTACTGAGGGAGCGCTGCAATGTCGGAGGGGCAGTACTGAGGGAGTGCCGCACTGTCGGAGGGGCAGTACTGAGGGAGCGCTGCACTGTCGGAGGTGTCATCTTTCGGATGAGATATTAAACTGAGGTCCTGTATGCCCTCCCAGGTCAGTGAAAAAGATCCCACAGCACTATTTCAAGAAGAGCAGGGGAGTTCTCCCCGGTGTCCTGGGCTAATATTTATCCCTCAACCAACATCACTAAAAAAGAATCTGATAATTTTCACATTGCTGTGCTCAAATTGGCTGCCGCATTTCCTACAGCGACTTTTCTTCAAAAGTACTTCACTGGCTGTAAAGCGCTTTGGGATGTCGTATGGTCGTAGAAGGTGCTACAGGAATGCAAGTCTTTCTTTCTTTCTATGTTAACATTGAATTTTAAATTTTTGCTCTCCCGACTGTCACAAGGTAGTTGCAGACTCTGGCCACTAGTTGGCGCTGAGTCACATACCTGAAGCATCACTCCCAACACCGCTGCCGTCTTGAATAGAAGTTGGTAGGAAGAACGAGGAGAGGCAATATAAACTATTCTAGGGGTGCATGAAGAGAGAGACCTGGGGGTATATGTGCACAAATCATTGAAGGTGGCAGGGCAGGTTGAGAAAGCGGTTAAAAAAGCAAACAGGATCCTGGGCTTCATAAATAGAGGCATGGAGTGGACTTCGTCATCGACGTCTGCCCTTGTTGACAGTAGGCTCCCGAGGTATGGAACGTGGTCCACGTTGTCCAAGGCCTTGTCGTGGATTTTGATAATTGGGGGGGGGGGGGGGGGGGCGGGGGGTAGTACTGTGTGGCGGGGGCAGGTTGGTAGAGGACCTTTGTCTTACGGATGTTTAGTGTAATGCCCATGCTCTCGTACGCTTCGGTGAAGGTGTTGAGGATGGTTTGGAGTTCGACCTCCGAGTGAGCGCAGACGCAAGCGTCACCTGCATACTGTAATTCGCCTTCAGTGTGCCAGTGCAGCCTTCAGTCGCCTGAGGAAGAGAGTGTTTGAAGACGAGGACCTCAAACCCAGCACCAAGCTCATGGTCTACAGAGCAGCAGTGATACCTGTTGAGTCTGTATGTCCCAGTTAGGTTTAGGATCAATCACTGGACACAGACAACAAGAATAACTTTTAACAGGTCTTTACTATTCGAAGGTCAGGGCTGAACTGCCCAGCAAATCCTTGCACAACACTTATATACCGGTGTGGTCACCACCGGTATTACAGTATGCAGCAGCCAAGAGAAAGTAGTACATCTCTTAAGGTAGTTCTCTTTAAGGTGGAACAGGTTACATACACCACAATCCTCCCTTTTTAGCTTAACAGTTATATCCCCATTTAACATAACATAATAACATATATATATACAACTTCATGCAAAACAGTTCAAAGATTCAGTCTCTGAGGAGGCCTCCTGATTCGAGTTGGATAACGCCTTTCAGGGGTCTCTGATTCTCGTTGCTGGGGTGACTCATCTAGTTGGTCTCTTATGGATTGGACATCATCCTCAGGTACATTCACTTCTGAGGTAGATGCTTCAGGTTCACTAACTTCTTCCACGGTTGTCTCTGCCGTAACCATGGGTTCGACCCTTGTTCTCGATTCTACCAGTTGGTCAGCATGACGCCGTATTACATTTTCACCAATATCTACCGTGTACATCAGGGGTCCTTGTCTGGCCCGAATTGTTCCAGATTGCCATTTCTCGTTTTTATAGTCCCGGGCTAACACTGGTTGTCCTATTTCGAAACTCCGAGTGGTCTTGTTATTTATATGCTGGAACTGTTTGTTTTCAACTTTCCTCCGCACATTTGGTTTTAACATGCGGAGCAGCGGGGAGCAGCAAGGAGGAGCCCGGTATAAAAACCGGCGCGAAGACCGAGGCCCGACCACTTGGAGCAGCGGGGAGCAGCAAGGAGGAGCCCGGTATAAAAACCGGCGCGAAGACCGAGGCCCGACCACTCGGAGCAGCGGGGAGCAGCAAGGAGGAGCCCGGTATAAAAACCGGCGCGAAGACCGAGGCCCGACCACTCGGAGCAGCGGGGAGCAGCAAGGAGGAGCCCGGTATAAAAACCGGCGGCAGTGCGAGGTGAGGCGTACCAAATCAACAGCAGAGGAGAGAGGTAAAAAGTAATCAGAGTGTGACGTCACCAGGGAGCAGGTAAGTGATTGGTTGGTGAGTATTTCTCTTTTTTAAACTTTAACTCTGTAGTTTATAGTTACTAGGGTCTTTTCTAGTGTAGCAGGGACTGTTGGTAGACTATACAAGCGCCTTAGAGATATTTTAAATTGATGGTAGTAAATTAATTTAAATTAAGTAAAGGGAAGGTCATGCCAGGTGAGCCCAGCCCCGTGATGTGCTCCTCTTGCTCTATGTGGGAATTCAGGGACCCCGGTGCCCCTGGTGACCACGTGTGCCAGAGATGCATCCATCTGCAGCTACTAGCAGACCGTATTGAGGCGCTGGAGCTGCGGGTGGATGGGTTGTTGAGCATTCACGATGCTGAGAGGGTCGTGGATAGCACGTTTAGTGAGTTGGTCACACCGCAGGGAAGGGCTGCACAGGAAGAAAGGAAATGGGTGACCACCAGGCGGAGCAATAGAAGCAGGCAGGTAGTGCAGGAGACCCCTGTGACCATTCCCCTCTCAAACAAGTATACCGCTTTGGATACTGTTGAGGGGGATGACTCACCAGGGGAAGGCAGCAGCAGCCAACTTCCTGGCACTGGGGGTGCTCCTGCTGCCCAGGAAGGTGGGAAAAAGAGTGGGAGAGCAATAGTGGTAGGGGATTCTATAGTAAGGGGAACAGATAGGCGTTTCTGTGGCCGTAGACGTGAATCCAGGATGGTTTGTTGCCTCCCTGGTGCCAGGGTCAAGGATATCACTGAGCGGCTGCAGGGCATTCTGGAGGGGGAGGGTGAACAGCCAGAGGTCGTGGTCCACATTGGTACCAACGACATAGGTAAAAAGAGGGATGAGGTCCTGCAGCAAGAATTTAGGGAGCTAGGTGAAGGATTAAAGAGCAGGACCTCAAAGGTTGTAATCTCTGGATTACTCCCGGTGCCACGTGCTAGTAGGTATAGGAATAGGAAGATAGAACAGATGAATGCGTGGCTAAAGGGATGGTGCAGAGGGGAGGGCTTTAGTTTCCTGGATCACTGGGTCTGCTTCTGGGAAAGGTGGGACTTGTACAAGTCGGACGGTTTACACCTGAACCAGAGGGGAACCAATATCCTTGCGGGGAGGTTTGCTAGCACTGCTGGGGGGGGTTTAAACTAACTTGGCAGGGGGATGGGGTACAGAGTGGAGCTATAGTAGGGGGTGATTTACAGCCAAATACAGAGGAAAAAACAAGTCAGCTGGGAAGGCAGAGCAAATATGTGAAGGCAAAAGGGAATATGGCAGGGCTGGAAGGCATTTATTTTAATGCAAGGAGTCTTGCAAATAAGGTGGATGAACTGAAGTTGTTGTTGAACACATGGGAGTACGATATTGTTGCTATCACGGAGACATGGTTGAGGGTCAGGACTGGCAGCTCAATATTCCGGGGTATAGAATCTTCAGACGAGACAGAGGGGGGTGTAAAAGGGGAGGGGGTGTTGCAATATTAATTAAGGAGTCAATTACTGCTGTAAGGAGGGATGATATATTAGCGGGTTCCTCTAATGAGGCCATATGGGTAGAACTTAAAAATAAAAAGGGGGCAAGCACTTTGTTGGGAGTGTACTATAGGCCCCCAAAAAGTCAGGGGGAGATAGAGGAACAGATATGTAGGCAAATCTCAGAGAAGTGCGAAAATAATAGGGTAATAATAGTGGGGGATTTCAACTTCCCCAATATAAATTGGGATAGTCAGAGTGTGAAAGGCTTAGAGGGTGCAGAATTCTTAAAGTGCATCCAGGAGAGCTTTTTGAGCCAACATGTAGAAAGTCCTACAAGAGAGGGGGTGGTACTGGACCTAATTCTGGGGAATGTAGCCGGGCAAGTGGTGGAAGTATCAGTAGGAGAGCATTTTGGCGACAGTGACCATAATTCAGTGAGATTTAAGGTGGTCATGGAAAAAGACAAAGACGGCCCGGAAATAAGGGTTCTAAATTGGGGGAAGGCCGATTTTAATATGATAAGGCAGGATCTGGCCAAAGTGGACTGGGAGCAGCTACTTATAGGAAAATCCACATCAAAACAGTGGGAGACTTTCAGAAGGGAAATAGAGAGAGTACAACGCCAATATGTTCCTGTAAAGGTCAAGGGTGGGACCAACAAGCAAAGGGAACCTTAGATGACAAGGGATATACAAAAATGCATTAGAAATAAAAGGGGGGCTTTTGGCAGTTACAAAAGACTAAAGACGGAAGAAGTCCTAGAGGAGTATAAAAAGTGCAGGGGCATACTTAAAAAAAGAAATTAGGAGGGCGAGGAGGGGCCATGAAATAACACTGGCGAGCAAAATAAAGGAAAATCCTAAGATGTTTTATAAGTATATTAAGGGCAAGAGGATAACCAGGGAAAGGGTAGGGCCCATTAGGGACCAAAGTGGCAATCTGTGTGTAGAGCCAGAGGATGTAGGCGG
Source organism: Somniosus microcephalus (assembly GCF_052327205.1). Classification (NCBI taxonomy): domain Eukaryota; kingdom Metazoa; phylum Chordata; class Chondrichthyes; order Squaliformes; family Somniosidae; genus Somniosus; species Somniosus microcephalus. The sequence continues at coordinate 367,896,392 of NC_140989.1, forward strand.
GGTTTTAAATGAATTTTTTGCATCTGTGTTCACTATGGAGAAAGACGATGCAGACATAGAAATCGGGCAAGGGGACTGTGACATACTTGAACGTATTAGCATCGAGAGGGAGGAGGTGCTAGCGGTTTTAGCAGGCCAAAAAGTGGATAAATCCCCAGGCCCGGACGAGATGTATCCCAGGCTGCTGTGGGAGGCAAAGGAGGAGATTGCAGGGGCTCTGACACAAATTTTCAGAACCTCTCTGGCCACAGGGGATGTACCAGAGGACTGGAGAACAGCTAATGTAGTACCATTATACAAGAAGGGTAGCAGGGATAAACCAGGGAATTACAGGCCAGTGAGCCGAACATCTGTGGTAGGGAAATTATTGGAAAAAATTCTGAGGGACAAAATTAGTCTCCACTTGGAGAGGCAAGGATTAATCGGGGATAGTCAGCATGGCTTTGTCAAGGGTAAATCATGTCTGACAAATCTGATTGAATTTTTCGAGGGGGTGACTAGGGGGGTGGATGAGGGAAATGCTGTGGATGTGGTTTACATGGACTTCAGTAAAGCTTTTGACAAAGTCCCGCATAGGAGACTGGTCAAGAAGGTAAGAGCCCATGGGATCCAGGGTGCCTTGGCGCGTTGGATCCTAAACTGGCTGAGTGGCAGGAGGCAGAGGGTGATGGTCGAAGGTTGCTTTTGTGACTGGGAGCCTGTGTCCAGTGGGGTACCTCAGGGATCGGTGCTGGGTCCCTTGTTGTTTGTGATCTACATAAATGATTTGGATGAGAATGTAAAAGGTATGATCAGTAAGTTCGCAGATGACACGAAAATTGGTGGGGTGGTAAATTGCGAGGAGGAAAGCCTCAGGCTACAGGACGATATAAACGGGTTGGTCAGATGGGCGGAAAAGTGGCAAATGGAATTTAACCCTGAAAAGTGCGAGGTGATGCATTTTGGACGGACAAATAAGGCAAGGGAATACACAATGAGTGGTAGGACCCTAGGAAGTACAGAGGGTCAGAGGGACCTTGGTGTACATGTACATAGATCCCTGAAGGCACCGGAACAGGTAGATAAGGTGGTTAAAAAGGCATATGGGATACTTGCCTTCATTAGCCGTGGCATAGAATATAAGAGCAGGGAGGTTATGATGGAGCTGTACAAAACGCTGGTGAGGCCACAGCTGGAGTACTGTGTGCAGTTCTGGTCGCCTCACTATAGGAAGGATGTGATTGCTCTGGAGAGGGTGCAGAGAAGATTCACCAGGATGTTACCTGGGATGGAGCGCCTCAGCTATGAAGAAAGACTAAACAGGCTGGGGTTGTTTTCCTTGGAGCAAAGGCGGCTGAGGGGGGACCTGATTGAGGTGTACAAAATGATGAGGGGCATAGATAGGGTAGACAAAGAGGAACTTTTCCCCTTAGTAGGGGGGTCAATAACAAGGGGGCATAGATTCAGGGTAAGGGGCAGGAGATTTAGAGGGGATTTGAGGAGGAACTTTTTCACCCAGAGGGTGGTTGGAATGTGGAACTCAATGCCTGAAAGGGTGGTAGAGGCAGGAACCCTCACAACATTCAAGAAGCATTTGGATGAGCACTTGAAATGCCATTGCATACAAGGCTATGGACCAAATGCTGGAAAATGGGATTAGACTGGACAGGGATGGATGGGCGGCGCAGACACGATGGGCCGAAGGGCCTCTTTCTGTGCTGTAAAACTCTATGACTCTAAGTCCAACCTGGACCGCAACCTCCTGTTGTAGAACATCATGGCAGGACTTCGGTTTGTCACTGCATGAGTGGCGTTTCGATATGCCAGTAGGAATTTGTCCACCTTGTGTTGTAGTGGAATCTGATCTTCGCTCATGGCCTTTATTGCTTTTTTTAAACGTTTGTACAAATCTCTCGGCCAACCCGTTTGTAGCCGGATGATATGGGGCAGAGGTATAATGTTTCACCCCATTCTTCTTCATGAATCCCTGGAATTCTTCTGACACGAACTGCGGTCCGTTGTCTGAACATATTTGTTCTGGCAATCCATTTCTTGCAAATATCGTTCTTAACACCGCGATCGTCTTTTCCGAGGTAGTGGTAGTCATCTTAATCACTTCTGGCCATTTAGAATGTGCGTCCACCGCAATTAAAAACATGGAGTCCATGAAAGGACCAGCAAAGTCAATATGTACACGTTGCCATGGGGTTGAAGGCCATTCCCATGGATGCAGCGGTGCAATCGGAGGTGCATTTTGCACTTTTTGGTACCCTGAACAGCTTTTTGTCAGCTCCTCTATCTGTTGGTCGATACCCGGCCACCACACATAAGCCCTAGCAAGGCTTTTCATCTTGACTCCCCCCAGATGACCTTCATGCAGTTCCTTTAGAACTCTCTCTCTTAACTTAGGAGGAATAATCACCCTTGTTCCATACATCAATGTTCCTTGACAGACGGACAGCTGTTCTCGTCTTGCTGAGAATGCCGGTAACAGTGGATCACCATGTGCTGGCCATCCCTTCACTGTCACTTCGTAGACCCTGGACAGTGTCGGGTCGTTCCTGGTTTCTCTTTCAATACTTGCATTGGTGACTGGTAAACATTCGATGATGGTCGAGTGAAATAACTCAACAGGGTCAACCGTCGGTGCCTCCTCCTCTGTAGGTAGTGGCAGGCGCGACAGCCCATCAACATTACCATGCTGCTTTGTACCTTTGAATTCTATCTGATATTGATGTGCCCCTAGGAAAAGGGACCATCTCTGGAGTCTCTGTGCTGTCATCACCGAAACACCCTTCTTAGGGTTAAAAATGGATACCAACGGCTGGTGGTCTGTCAGAAGCGTAAACTTTTGGCCCTGCAGGTAATGATTAAACTTCTTTACTCCCCACACAAGGCTGAGAGCCTCCCTATCTATCTGAGCATAATTGCGCTCAGCGGAGGTGAATGATCTGGATGCGAACGCAACTGGCCTCTCCTGGCCATTTCGCAACTTGTGTGAGAGTACTGCCCCAATACCATATGGAGAAGCATCACAAGCCAAACGAATAGGCAGCGTTGGGTTGAAGTGAGCCAACACTTCCTCTGAGGTGATCAATGCCTTGCTTTCGCGAAAGGCCCTCTTACAGTCCTCGCTCCACTTCCATGGTACTCCCTTCTGCAAAAGAGCATTCAGTGGGTGCAGCACCGTGGATAAATTTGGCAGAAACTTATGGTAATAGTTAATCAACCCTAGAAACGACCTCAATTGGGATACATTATCCGGAGCGGGAGCCTTCACAACAGCTTCAATCTTGTCAGGAGACTTATGAAGCCCCTCCTGGTCAATGACATGACCACAGTACGAGATCCGCTTCTGAAAGAATTCACATTTCTGGCGATTAACTCGAAGACCATATTCTTTCAATCTGGTGAGCACCAGTTCCAAGTTTGCAAGGTGTTCCTCGTCATCATCTCCTGTAATCAGAATATTGTCCAGGTAACAACATTGTGTACCTGGAATTCCCCGTAATACCTGCTCCATGGCCCTCTGCCAAATTGCTGGAGCCGATGCCACTCCAAAAACCAGTCTATTATACCGGTACAAGCCTCGATGCGTGTTGATCGTGAGATACTGGCGTGACTCTTCCTCAACTTCCATCTGTAAGTACGCCTGCGCCAGGTCTATCTTGGTGAAGTGTTTCTCGCCAGACAATGAAGCGAAGATATCCTCAATCCGTGGAAGCGGATACTGCACCGTGTGAAGCACCGGATTAACAGTGATCTTGAAATCACCACAGATGCGAACCTTCCCCGGTTCCCCCGGCTTGTTGCTCGATGAACGCTTCATGACTGGGACAATGGGCGTGGCCCACTCACTCCAGTCTACCTTAGACAGTACTCCTGAACGTTCTAGCCCTTCCAGCTCAGCTTCCACAGCAGGTCGTATTGCATAAGGTACCGGTCTGGCTTTGAAAAATTTCGGGTTTGCATGTTCTTCAATCTTGATGTTTGCCGTAATTCCTCTCAGTGTTCCCAGTCCTTGTTGAAACACCTCTTTAGCATCGTCCAATATTCTGGACAATCGTTTAGGTTTGACATCTTTGGTACCGGAATCTGCCGTTAGTACTTTTAAGGAATGCCAGTCCATATTTATTTTCCTAATCCACTCCCGTCCCAGTAGTGGTGGACCTCCCTCAGGTAGCACATGTAAGTCCATTCCTCGGCTTTCTTTGCCCTTGTGGACCACCTTTACCTCTATCTTCCCGATGGGATATACTCTTTGCCCAGTGTATGTTTTCAATACAATCTCCGTATCCCGTAGGAGAATATGTGGGAATAACCTTTTGTAATCTTTCTTATTCATGACCGTCAATGCCGATCCAGTGTCCAATTCCATCTTCACTTGGACTCCTGCTATCTGAAGTGTGACCCAAATTGTTTGGAGGTCTGCTTCCTTACCAACATTGTGTACTCTTAGACTACCCAGTTCATTACTGCTGGCATCTGAATCTGACTTCTGTTCGTTCGAACTGTTCTCTGTCACCTTGTGTACCTTTCTGTACTTTTCCTGCGGTGACTTTTTGTTGCTGGTCCTCTTTCCTGACTGGCATACTTTAGCTATGTGACCAAGCCTGCCACATTTTCTGCATTCCTGATTTTTGAACCAGCACTGGTTCTGATTGTGCGTTGTCTTTCCACAACGATAACATTTTACTGTACCCAAGACCATTTGATTGGTACAGAGTTCCGGTGACCGTAGCTGCATTTCCGCAGTGCCTCTTGCTGCGGCTTCTTGCGATGCTGCAATAGTGACAGCTTTATCAAGCGTAAGATCATTCTCTTCAAGCAGTCGCTTTTGTGTTCCTTCTTTTAACAATCCACACACAAATTTATCTCTCAGCGCATCTGCTAGCCCTGTCCCAAACTGACAGTACTTCGATAGCTTACGTAGTTCAATTAAAAATTCAGCGTTGCTTTCGTCTTTCAACTGCGTTCTTCTGTAAAATTTAAATCGTTCCGCTATCATCAGCGGCGTGGGGTTTAAATGATTTTTCAGGACAGTAACAATATTCGCGAAGGTCTGATCCGCCGGTTTAATTGGTGATAGAAGGTGCTTCAACAGCCCGTATGTCTTCGCCCCCATTGAGCTTAATAAGGTTAATGCTTTCTCATCATCTGGTACCTTATTTGCTTTACAATAAACTTCCATGCGTTCTACATGCGTGGTCCAATCTTCGACATCACTATCAAAGGTATTAATGCTCCCATGTTTAGGCATCCTTGCAAGTTTAAAATTTTTTTTTTTTTTTTTTTTTTTTAAATGGCGGCTTCCCGCGCTTGTCTTCTTCCCCCGCCTACTAAAATGGCGGCTTCCCGCGCTTGGCGGTCTTTCCCGCGCTCGTCTTCTTCCCCCGCCGACTACAATGGCGGATTCCCGCATTTGCCTTCTTCCCCCACTGGCTGCAATGGCGATTGCCTTGCTGCTGCCGTTCTCGCCTCCCCAGCGGTTCTCACTCCCCGACGCTGCTTTGCCTTGCAGCCGCGCTTGCAGCCCGGTCCTTTACACCGGCTGCGTTTGAATCTCCGCGGCTCTCGTGCCTTAAGCTTCTCAACTCCCCGACGCTGTTCTGCCTCGCAGCCCCGCTCGCAGCCCGGTCCTGTACACCGGCTGTGTTTGAGTTCTCTGTGGCTCTCGAGCCTTAAGCTGCCCCAGTCGCTGCGCCTCTCGGCCTCGATTGCTGCCCGGCCCTTTCTACTGGCCGTGGTCGAGCTCTCCGCCCTTATTCCTCCGTTTTCCCTCCCCTACTCCACAGTCAACGCGGCCGACTTTCTGCTCGTGTCGCTGATCGGCTTACCCACCACCGTGGTAGAAGGGATGAACACTGCCTGTCGCTGATGGAGGGCTTCGTGGTCAGAATTCTTTTTCTTTTTAACCCGGGTTCTCGATGCCTCCCGTGCGATGGTGCTCAGCAGGATGATGAGGGCGGATGCCTCTTCTCGACGCCCGTTTTGAGGACGAAGCTGTCTTGGATGGAAATTTGCCGCAGGGTAAGATCGGACTCGTCGCCACTGTTGAGTCTGTATGTCCCAGTTAGGTTTAGGATCAATCACTGGACACAGACAACAAGAATAACTTTTAACAGGTCTTTACTATTCGAAGGTCAGGGCTGAACTGCCCAGCAAATCCTTGCGCAACACTTATATACCGGTGTGGTCACCACCGGTATTACAGTATTACAGTATACAGCAGCCAAGAGAAAGTAGTACATCTCTTAAGGTAGTTCTCTTTAAGGTGGAACAGGTTACATACACCACAATACCCGCCCTGCTGTATGCCTCAGACATGGACCATGTACAGCAGGCACCTCAAAGCACTGGAGAGGTACCACCAACGCTGCCTCCGCAAGATCCTGCAAATCCATTGGCAGGATAGGCGCACCAATGTCAGTGTTCTTGCTCAGGCCAACATCCCCAGCATCGAAGCTTTGACCATGCTCGATCAGCTCCAATGGATGGGTCACATTGTCCGCATGCCCGATACGAGACTCCCAAAACAAGCGCACTACTCGGAGCTCCGGCGCGGCAAGAGAGCCCCAGGTGGGCAGAGAAAACGCTTCAAGGACATCCTCAAAGCCTCCTTGAAAAAGTGCAACATCCCCACTGACACCTGGGAATCCCTGGCCCAAGACCGCACAAAGTGGAGGAGAAGCATCCGGGAAGGCGCCGAACACCTCAAGTCTCTTCGCCGGGAGCAAGCGGAAGCCAAATGCAGGCAGTGCAAGGAGCGCACATCAACCCAAGCACCCCACCCACCCGTCCCTTCAACCATTGTCTGCCCCACCTGTGACAGAGACTGTAGGTCCCGCATTGGACTAATCAGTCACATGCGAGCTCATTTTTAATGTGGAAGCAAGTCATCCTCGGTTCCGAGGGACTGCCTAAGAAGAGAGTACAAAAGCAAGGAAGTTATGATGAACCTTTATAAAACACTGGTTCGGCCTCAACTGGAGCATTGTGTCCAATTCTGGGCACCGCGCTTTAGGAAGGATGTGAAGGCTTTAGAGAGGGTGCAGAAAAGATTTACAAGAATGGTTCCAGGGATGAGGGACTACAGTTACGTGGATAGACTGGAGAAGCTGGGGTTGTTCTCCTTAGAGCAGGGAAGATTGAGAGGAGATTTGATAGAGGTGTTCAAAATCATGAGGGGTCTAGACAGAGTAGATAGAGAGAAACTGTTCCCATTGGCGGAAGGGTCGAGAACCAGAGGACACAGATTTAAGGTGATTAGCAGAGGAACCAAAGGCGACATGAGGAAAAACTTTTTTACACAGCGAGTGGTTGTGATCTGGAATGCACTGCCTGAAGGGCGGTGGAGACAGACTCAATCATGGCTTTCAAAAGGGAATTGGATAAGTACCTGAAGGAAAAAGAATTTGCAGGGTTACGGGGAAAGGGCGGGGGAGTGGGACTAGCTGAAGTGCTCTTGTAGAGAGCCGGCACGGGCTTGACGGGCCGAATGGCTGCCTTCTGTGCTGTAACCATTCTATGATTTTATAAGTTTCTTTTGATATAGATTAAACTGACCTCAGTCAGTGCTAAGGTTCATTTAACGAGCAGTACCCACACAAGAACAAAGTTAAAGTAGTTGGGAGAGGAAGTTGTGTTATTCTGACATTCCATATTTATGTTTAAAGGCTATTTCCGGTGACAGGTTGGGGAAGAAGTCCTTTAATTTTCCACACACAGCAAGTTCAAAACACAGGTTAACACCAGGGACAACAAACTGAATTTGCTGATGGTTGTACATTTATTATTCCTTCAGTCACATGTGAAAGAAGACACTTCAGTCTTATTTGGGTACCTGGTCGTTAACCTGTTGAAACTCAAGTATCACAAGAACCTAATATAAAGCAATTGAAGAACGAGGGTCTGGGTCACTGGGGTCAACAGCTGTTGTGTTGATTTCAGTGTGTCGAAGGCTTTACACCAACATTAATCACAAGGGACTGAAACGCTGTGGCATTTGACAGGGACACAGACCCCATGATAATGGGGTTTAAAGGGACACAGACCCTGGGATAATGGGGTTTATAGGGACACAGACCCTGGGATAATGGGGTTTACAGGGACACAGACCCCTGGATAATGGGGTTTATAGGGACACAGACCCTGGGATAATGGGGTTTATAGGGACACAGACCCCGGGATAATGGGGTTTATAGGGACACAGACCCCTGGATAATGGGGTTTATAGGGACACAGACCCCTGGATAATGGGGTTTATAAAGACACAGACCCCGGGATAATGGGGTTTATAGGAACACAGACCCTGGGATAATGGGGTTTATAGGGACACAGACCCTGGGATAATGGGGTTTATAGGGGCACAGACCCTGGGATAATGGGGTTTATTGGGACACAGACCCCGGGATAATGGTTGTGATCTGCCAATTATCTTCAGTTGGCCTGCACATTCAGCCAGCGATACTGCTGTTACTCTACGAATGAATTGCCAGACCACGCAATGAGTGCACTATCTGAGCAGCCTTGGTAATAATTGTACCAAATGCGCTTGCCTTATTCCGATCAATGTAACTGAGCAACTATGTGTGAACATTGGCAGTACGCACTTTAAGAGCAAAACGCCAAACAGCTGGCTGATGCTCCATGAGGCTACGCTCACCTTGTACTGCACGGCCTATCCACTGTTCCGCTCACCAGCTTCAGGACTGGTAATACAACAGAGAGTTCAATAGGTCCCACCTTGCCCAGGTTTCTTTCCATTGTGTCACTGACTAACCATTGGCAAATGGAGTTTTGATGGCAATTCACAAGCCTTTTCCTGCTCATCAGTTTGCTCCAACATTATACAGAATGTACAGCACAGAAACAGTCCATTCGGCCCAGCTATGCCGGTGTTTATGCTCAACATGAGCCTCCTCCCACCCCTCCATCTCACCCCATCAGCATAACCCTCTATTCCCTTCTCCCTCATGTGCTTATTTAGCTTCCCCTTCAATGCATCTATACTATTCGCCTCAACCACTCCCTGTGGGAGTGAGTTCCACATTCTCACCACTCTGGGTAAAGACGTTTCTCCTGAATTCCCTATTGGATTTATTAGTGACTGATCTTATATTGATGGCCCCTAGTCTTTGACTCCCATGCAAGTGGAAACATCTTCTCCAAGTTTACCCTATCAAACCTTGTCATCATTTTAAAGACCTCGATCAGGTCACCCCCCTCAGCCTTCTATTTTCTAGAGTAAAGAGCCCCAGCCTGTTTAATCTTTCCTGATCGGTATAACCTCTCAATACTGATGTCATCCTTCTAAACCATATTTGCACTTTCATCAGTGCCTCTATATACTCCTCAATCTAGAATCATAGAATGATACAACGCAGGAGGCCATTCGGCCCATCGTGCCTGTACCGGTTCTTTGAAAGTGCGATCCAATTAAGTCCCGCTCCCCTGCCTTTCACCAGAGCCCTGGAATTGTTGCCCCTTCAAGTATTTAAAATGGAGACCAGGACTGTGCACAGTATTCTAAATGTGGTTTAACTCAAAGAAAAAGTCAAGGGCTGTAATGGGAGGGTGGTAGGGGTCAGTATTCTGGAAGGATGAGTTCAAAGGGGCTGAAGGGCCTCACCATTCAATCCTACCTTGCGATTGCTCTCTATATACACATGCCCACCGATTACATACCTCAAGTGGTGAAACAAATCCGGTAAAACATTTCGGCATAAAAGCACATTCACCAAATACCTTTCTTCCAATCTGGATTCCAGGGGAGTCGCAATCCACGATGAACCCAGTGAAGGCCTTGCCCGCAGAGGCTTTGGGATCTGGGTTTGTGCGGGCCAGGAGAAAAAACCTTGGAGTGAAACAAACATTACAAATGTTTAAATTACTATTCACCTGCAAAATTACCTCCAATTTAAAAAAAAAATAATTTTTAGCTTCAGTTCAGCCTTTTTTGGACTCCCCAATATTACAATCCCAGCTTCTCCAGTCTCTCCACATAACTGAAGTCCCTGGTTGTACCATTCTAGGAAATCTCCTCTGCACCAATGCTCCCTTTAAGCTGTGTGGCCGTGCAGTGCTCCGGAGATCCCACGCAGTCGGCTCGCCGGCTTTTAAATGCAAAAACTGTGCATGCATGGATTTCTGAATGTGCCGTGCAGTCCGTTAAACGGGCTGCGCGGCCCAAAACAAAATTAGAGGGCACACTGCTCCGCACTCTCTCCAGGGCCTTGGCATCCTTCCTAAAGTGAGGTGCCCAGAATTGGACACAATACTCCAGCTGGGCCGAACTCTGTTTTATAAAGGTTTATTATAGAAACATAGAAGATAGGAGGAGTAGGCCATTCGGCCCCTCGAGCCTGCTCCGCCATTCAATGCGATCATGGCTGATCATCCAAACTCAGTACCCTGTTCCTGCTTTCTCCCCATATCCCTTGATCCCCTTGGCCTTAAGAAATATATCTAACTCCTTCTTGAATATATTTAATGAATTGGCCTCAACTGTCTTCTGTGGTAGAGAATTCCACAGGTTCACCACTCTCTGGGTGAAGAGATTCCTCCTCATCTCAGTCCTAAATGACTTACCCCTTATCCTTAGACTGTGACCCCTGGTTCTGGACTCCCCGACCATCGGGAACATTCTTCCTGCATCTAGTCTGTCTAGTCCTGTTAGAATTTTATAAGTTTCAATGAGATCCCCTCTCATTCTTCTAAACTCCAGCGAGTATAAGCCCAATTGACCCAATCTCTCCTCATACGTCATTCCTGCCATCCCAGGCATCAGTCTGGTGAATCTTCACTGCACTCCTTCCATGGCAAGAACATCCTTCCTCAGATAAGGCGACCAAAACTGTACACAATACTCAAGGTGTGGTCTCACCAAGGCCCTGTACAACTGCAGCAAGACATCCTTGTTCCTGTACTCAAACCCTCTTGCTACGAAGGCCAACATACCATTTGCCTTCTTAACCGCCTGCTGCACCTGCATGCTTACCTTCAGCGACTGGTTGTTGCTGAATATAGGTATATTCCTGGGATTAACTTTAAAGAAAGTTATGGGGCTGCAAATTAAGCTATGAGCTCTATTCGCAGTAATATGAACAAATGCTGAAGTCCCTCATCCCTGGTACCATTCTAGTAAATCTCCTCTGCCTTGGTGTCCTTCCTAAAGTGCAGCACACTGAGCCCTGGTCGATGCCTCTCCCGAGAGGCAGTTGCTAAGAGATGCAGGAGTGAGCCTTAGGGCGACTCACCCTCTGATAGCCCACCCATCTCTGGAAAAGTCTCTGGATGCTTCCCCCCCCACACCCCTGCCTCCTCCTCCCCAATTGGGAGACCCTGAATTGTGGGGGGGTGGGGAGGCGCAGGTGTGAACCTACAAGCTCCCAAAAATGCTATTTTTCAATACTACCGTCAATAAAACTGGTACCTTAATTGGAGCGTTGACATCTACCAATTAGCTGCACACTGTTCAATCCCACAATAATCTATTACATTGGTTAAAAGATGGCAAAGATAGCAAGCGGATCACCTAAGGTTTTAGCAGTTCACCTTGAGCCGTGTAGCCTCAGCTGCTCAGTGTAGTGGGGATTGGATATATACTTGAAAAGAAAAAAATGACAGGACTATGGGGGAAAAGAGCAAGGGGGGGGAATGGGAATAATTGGAGAGCTCTTTCAAAGAGCCGGCACAGGCACAATGGGCCGAATGGCCTCCTCCTGTGCTGCGTGATTCTATGATTTCATTAGGCCTTACTGTTTCCAATCTAGGAAAGGGACCATCTACCTCAACACAAAGCTGCAGTGCTGTTACACAATTTAAAATTGGCTGCGTCAAAACACATAACACAACAGGTAACCTGCGCCACAATGGTAGTGAAATAACCCGAGTGCAACTTGATTTCAGGAGGAGTTTGCAATGGCCATGCCTAAAAATATCCCTCTGTGTTCGTAAAGGTGGTTAAAAGTGCTGACAAAGGCCGGGATATTTTTAATTATTTTCCACTCTTTCGTGTCGAAGGTCGAAGTCCTGTTTGCATTTCAGCGGCGAGCGGCGGGAAGTGTAGGCTGACACTCCCACAAGGTCATTAAACACTGCTCAACCCATCACGGTGGATGATTGCAGGGAAATCGAGTGTCCAGGACACATCATGTGGAATAATGGATCCCCTGGAGCGGTTCGAGACTGTAAACCAGAGCAAGGGCTGAACGGACAGTGTCCGCAAGGCCAGAGCTGAGTTTCTAACTGACAACTGAAACCGCAAACCAGATCAAGCACAACAACAACTTGGATTTATACAGCGCCTTTAACATAGTAAAACGTCCCAAGGCGCTGCACAGGAGCGATTATCAAACAAAATTTGACACCGAGCCACATAAGGAGATATCTTGGCCTTCGTAGCGAGAGGGTTCGATTACAGGAACAAAGATGTCTTGCTGCAGTTGTACAGGGCCTTGGTGAGACCACACCTTGCGTATTGTGTGCAGTTTTGGTCGCCTTATCTGAGGAAGGATGTTCTTGCCATGGAGGGAGTGCAGCGAAGATTCACCAGACTGATACCTGGGATGGCAGGAATGACGTATGAGGAGAGATTGGGTCGATTGGGCTTGTACTCGCTGGAGTTTAGAAGAATGAGAGGGGATCTCATTGAAACTTATAAAATTCTAACAGGACTAGACAGACTAGATGCAGGAAGGATGTTCCCGATGGCGGGGGAGTCCAGAACCAGGGGTCACAGTCTAAGGATAAGGGGTAAGCCATTTAGGACAGAAATGAGGAGGAATTTCTTCACCCAGAGTGGTGAACCTGTGGAATTCTCTACCACAGAAGGCAGTTGAGGCCAATTCATTAAATATATTCAAGAAGGAGTTGGATATATTTCTTAAGGCTAAAGGGATCAAGGGATATGGGGAGAAGGCAGGAACAGGGTACTGAGTTTGGATGATCAGCCATGATCTCACTGAATGGCGGAGCAGGCTCGAGGGGCCGAATGGCCTACTCCTGCTCCTGTCTTCTATGTTTCTATGAGGACAACTGACCTAAAGCTGGGTCAAAGTGGTAGGTTTTAAAGGAGCGTCTTAAAGGAGGAGAGGCAGAGAGACAGAGCGGTTTAGGGAGCGAATTCTAGAGCTTAGGGCCAAGGCAGGTGAAGGTACGGCCGCCAATTGGATGATGAGAATCGGGGATGCGCAAAAGGACAGAATTGGAGGAGTGCAGAGATCTCGGAGGCTTGTAGGGCTGGAGGAGTTTAGAGAGAGAGGGAGGGGTTTTGAACACACGGATGAGAATTCTTTTTTTAATCGAGGAGAGCCAATGTAGATTAACTCTACATACTGAATATCTAGCTGTACGTTTAAAAGGCTAGAGGGCATCCCTCGCATCATGGCTTCAGAGATCTCACACAGACATCCAATTGACTAAAGATGAATGAATCAAAAGCAGTTTAATTCAGCCAATAATAAGGCTGTTGAGTGGTTAGTATGTGGGACAATTCGCCCAACATTAGCATCAGATGCTTGTGAGAAGATCTGCGCAGGAACATAAGATATACAGCACAGGAACAGGCCATTCGACCCAACCAGTCCGTCCTGGCATTTATGCTCCACTCGAGCCTCCACCCTCCTTTCCTCTATATTAGCATAACCCTCTATTCCCTTCTCCCTCATGTGTTTATCTAGCCTCCCCTTAAATGTATCTATACTATTCGCTTCAACCACTCCCTGTGGGAGCGAGTTCCACATTCTCACCACTCTCTGGGCAAAGAAGTTTCTTCCGAATTCCCTATTTGATTTCTTGGTGACTATTTTATATTGATTTCCTTTAGTTTTGCTCTTCCCCACAAGTGGAAACACTCTCTCTGTGTCTATCAAAACCTTTCATAATTTTAAAGACCTCCATCAGGAGAAAAGCAACCTAGCCTGTTCATCTTTTCCCCGATAGGTATACCCTCGCATTTCTGGTAGCATTCTTGTAAATCTTTTTTGCATTCTCTCCAGTCTCACTATATCCTTTTTATAATATGGCAACCAGAACTGTACATAGTAACCAAGGTTCGATACACATTTAGAAACATAGAAGATAGGAGGAGTAGGCCATTCGGCCCCTCGAGCCTGCTCCGCCATTCAATGAGATCATGGCTGATCATCCAAATTCAGTACCCTGTCCCGGCTTTCTCCCCATATCCCTTGACCCCTTTAGCCTTAAGAAATATATCCAACTCCTTCTTGAATATATTTAATGAATTGGCCTCAACTGCCTTCTGTGGTAGAGAATTCCACAGGTTCACCACTCTCTGGGTGAAGAAATTCCTCCTCATCTCAGTCCTAAATGGCTTACCCCTTATCCTTAGACTGTGACCCCTGGTTCTGGACTCCCCTGCCATCAGGAACATCCTTCCTGCATCTAGTCTGTCTAGTCCTGTTAGAATTTTATAAGTTTCAATGAGATCCCCTCTCATTCTTCTAAACTCCAGCGAGTATAAGCCCAATTGACCCAATCTCTCCTCAAACGTCATTCCTGCCATCCCAGGTATCAGTCTGGTGAATCTTCGCTGCACTCCCTCCATGGCAAGAACATCCTTCTCTACTTTTCAATTCTACCCTTCTAGAAATGAACCCCAGTGCTTGGTTTGCTTTTTTCATGGCCTTATTAACCTGCGTCGCTACTTATAGTGATTTGTATTTGCACTTCAAGATCACTTTGCTCTTCTACTCCATTTAGATTCTGATTTTCCAAGTAATATGTGACCTCCCTATTCTTCCTACCAAAATGAAATCTCATGTTTATCTGTGCCGAAATTAATTTGCCAATTATATCCCCATTCTGCAAGTTTATTAATGTCTTGAAATTTGTTGCAGTCCTCCTCAGTATTGACTATTAACCCAAAATTTGGTGTCATTCGCAAATTATGAAATTGTGTTTTTGATTCCAAAGTCTAAATCGTTAATGTAAATTGTGAACAACAGTGGTCCCAGCACCGATCCTTGTGGAACACCACTACCCACCTTCTGCCACTGTGAATAGCTACCGTTCACTCCCACTCTCTGCTTTCTGTCCTGAAGCCAGCCAGCAATCCATTCTGCTACTTGTCCCCTGACCTTATTCATTAGTCTATTATGTGGTACCTTATCAAAGGCCTTTTGAAAATCTAGATAAATTACGTCTACTACATTACCCTTGTCTGCTCTCTCTGCTACCTCTGCAACGAATTCAGTGAGGTTGGTCAAGCAAGACTTTCCCTTTTGAAATCCATGCTGACTATTCATTATTAGATTTTTGGAGAGAGAGAGAGAGCGCACGCGCATGAGAGAGCGTGCGCAAGAGGACAATAACATTTCTGGTATTCTAACCATAATGGAGATGGTTTTAATTATATGCGAGGGTTTTTACTCTGGTCTGGTATCAGAAATGGAAAACAATTTCAATGGCAAGTGCCCTTTAAGTCCCTTGATGGATGATGCCATTCACACAGTAATTGGCAATTTAGAACATAAGAACATAAGAAATAGGAGCAGGAGTAGGCCAATTGGCCCCTCGAGCCTGCTCCGCCATTCAATAAGATCATGGCTGATCTGATCCTAACCGTCAATCCACTATGACAGGACTATCTCCTGAATCTAACAGCATTAGACACACGAAAACAGGAGCAGGATCAGGCTACACGGCCCCTGGGCCCGCTCCGCTACCCACAGGGCCATGACCTATCCGAACCTAGACTCATGTCCAAATTCCTGCCCGCTCCCCGTAACCCTTAATTCCCTTTTCTACTAGGAAACTGTCTATTTCTGTTTTAAATTTATGTAATGATGTAGCTTCGACAGCTTTTTGGGGCAGCATATTCCATGGACCTACCACCCTCTGAGTGAAGTAGTTCCTCCTCATCTCAGTTTTGAAAGAGCAGCCCCTTATTCTAAGACTATGCCCCCTAGTTCTAGTTTCACCCATCATCGGGAACATCCTCCCTGCATCCACCCGATCCAACCCCTTCATAATCTTATATGTTTCAATAAGATCGCCTCTCATTCTTCTGAACTCCAATGAGTAGAGTCCCAATCTACTCAACCTCTCCTCATATGTCCATCCCCTCATCCCCGGGATTAATCCAGTGAACCTTCTTTGTACTGACTCGAGAGCAAGTATGTCCTTTCTTAAGTATGGACACCAAAACTGTATGCAATATTCCAGGTGCGGTCTTACCAATACCTTGTACAACTGAAGCAATACCTCCCTATTTTTATATTCTATCCCCCTAGCAATGAAAGCCAACATTCCATTGGCCTTCTTAATCACTTGCTGCACCTGCATACTAACCTTTTGAGTTTCGTGCACCAGGACCCCCAGATCCCTTTGTGCTTCAGTACTTTCAAGTTTCTTGCCATTAAGATAATAACTTGCTCTACGATTTTTCCTGCCAAAGTGCATAACCTCACACTTTCCAGTATTGTATTCCATCTGCCAAATCTCTGCCCACTTACTTAGCCTGTCTATGTCCCCTTGCAGGTTTTTTATGTCCTCCTCACTCACTACTTTCCCTCCCATCTTAGTATCATCTGCAAACTTTGATGTGTTACACTCGGTCCCCTCCTCCAAATCGTTAATATAGATTGTAAAGAGTTGGGGACCCAGCACTGACCCCTGCGGAACACCACTGGTTACTGATTGCCAGTCTGAATATGAACCATTTATCCCAACTCTCTGCCTTCTGTTAGATAGCCAATCCTCTATCCATGCCAGAATATTACCCCCAATCCCGTGATTTTTTATCTTAAGCAATAATCTTTTGTGTGGCACCTTGTCAAATGCCTTTTGGAAGTCTAAATACACTACGTCCACTGGTTCACCTTTATCCACCCTATATGTTACTTCCTCAAAGAACTCCAGCAAATTTGTCAAACATGACTTCCCCTTCATAAAACCATGCTGACTTTGTCTTATTAAATTATGATTATCCAAATGTCCTGTTACTGTCTCCTTAATAATGGACTCCAAAATTTTACCTACCACAGATGTTAGGCTAACCGGTCTATAGTTTCCAGCCTTCTGTCTACTGCCCTTTTTAAATAAGGGTGTTACATTAGCAGTTTTCCAGTCTGCCGGGACCTTTGCTGAGTCCAGGGAGTTTTGGAAGATCATTACCAATGCATCCACAATCCCTACCGCCACTTCCCTCAAAACCCTGGGATGTAAGCCATCAGGTCCAGGTGATTTATCCGCCTTGAGTCCCATTATTTTACCGAGTACCACTTCCTTAGTGATTTTGATCATGTTTAGCTCCTCCCCCCCCCCCCCCCATAGCCCCCTGTTTGTCCAGTGTTGGGATATTCTTAGTGTCCTCTACTGTAAAGACTGATACAAAATATTCATTCAGTGTTTTTGCCATCTCCATATTTCCCACCATTAATTTCCCGGTCTCATCCTCTAAGGGACCAACATTTACTTTAGCCACCCTTTTTCTTTTTATATAACTATAAAAACTCTTACTACCTGTCTTTATATTTTTTGCTAATTTACTTTCATAATCTATCTTCCCTTTCTTAATCAATCTTTTTGTTATTTTTTGCTGTCTTTTAAAGTTTTCCCAATCCTCTATCCTCCCACTAGATTTGGCTACCTTATATGCCCTTGTTTTTAGTCGAATACTATCCTTAATTTCTTTACTTAGCCACGGATGGCTGTCTTTTCTTTTACACCCTTTTTTTCCTCAGTGGAGTATACTTTTTTTGGAATTTGTAAAATAACTCCTTAAATGTACACCACTGATCATGTATCGTCTTATCCTTTAACCTATTTTCCCAATCCACTTTACTCAATTCCGCTCTCATACCTTCATAGTCTCCTTTATTCAAGCTTAGCACGCTTGTTTGAGATACAGCCTCCTCACCCTCTAACTGAATATGGAATTCAACCATGTTATGGTCACTCATTCCAAGGGGATCCTTTACTAGGACATTTTTAATTAATCCTGTCTCATTACACAGGACCAGATCTAAGGTTGCTTGCCCCCCGGTTGGTTCAGTTACATACTGCTCAAGAAACCCATCCCTAATACACTCAATGAACTCATCCTCAAGGCAGCCCTGCCCAATTTGATTCGTCCAATTTATATGATAGTTAAAATCCCCCATAATTATAGATGTTCCCTTATTACAAGCCTCAACTATTTCCTGATTGATACTCCGTCCAACCGAGTTGCGACTGTTCGGAGGTCTATATACTACACCCACTAGTGTTTTTTTCCCCTTATTATTCCTTATCTCCACCCAAACTGTTTCATTATCCTGATCCTTTGACCCAATATCATTTCTCTGTATTACAGTGATTCCTTCCTTTATTAACATAGCCACCCCACCTCCCCTTCCTTCCTGCCTGTCCTTCCTGATTGTTAAATAACCTGGTATGTTTAATTCCCAGGCATTGTCACCCTGCAGCCATGTTTCTGTAATGGCCACAAGATCATACCCATATGTAGCTATTTGTGCCTTTAACTCGTCTATTTTGTTACGAATGCTACGTGCATTCAGATAGAGAACTTTCAAATATGTTTTGTGACACTTAGTTCCTGCTATTGCCCTTTTTATTATCTGCTCCCTCCCACCAATACTATTAGTAAACTGGGAAATACTGTACTGTTTATACTGCAAATTTTTGTATCTGTGGTAACATCAGTACTTTGCATAGTTACACATTAAATACCTTAATACTGTTTCTGGTGGAGGCTTATCAAAATATCGTGATAATTTAACAGCAATGAGATCTTCTGGAGAACATCCTTCACTTTGATAGACAAGTTCTGGTAAGATAAGAAATAGGAGCAGGAGCAGGCCAAACGCCCTCTCGAGCCTGCTCCGCTATTCAATAAGAACATAGAATAGTACAACGCAGAAGGAGGCCATTCGGCCTATCGAGTCTGTGCCGGCCCTTTCGAAGAGCAATCCAGTTAGTCCCACTCCCCCGCTCTTTCCCTAGATCCCTGCAATTTGTTCTCCTTCAAGTATTTATCCAATTCCCTTTTGAAGGCTACTATTGAATCTGGATCCACCGCCCTATCAGGCAGCGCATTCCAAATCCTAACCACTCGTTGAGTAAATTTTTTTTCCCCTCATGTTGCCTTTGGTTCTCTTGCCAATCGCCTTAAATCTGTGCCCTTCAGCCATTGGAAACAGTTTCTCTGTATTTACTCTATCTAAACCCTTCATGATTTAAAACACCACTGTCAAATCTCCTCTTAGCCTTCTCTGCTCTAAGGAGAACGACCCCAGCTTCTCCAGTCTATCCATGTAACTCTAATCCCTCATATTTGGAACCATTCTAGTAAATCTCTTCTGTACCCTCTCCAAAGAACATAAGAAATAGGAGCAGGAGTCGGCCATACGGCCCCTCGAGCCTGCTCCACCATTCACAATTCAAATCGCTTTATTGGCATGATAAGTTACATCTTATGTTGCCAAAGCATCAAAATACATTTATGGTTTAGCACATAAACGCAGTTCTATTCAGTGTATAAACAGGTATATCCCTGAGTGTATAAATATACATTCGCATTGTTTATATATATTCTTTTCTTAGTTTACTGGTTGTCCCTCTGTTCATGGCAAGCTGTAACATAGTGTGCCGCCAGTGTTATACAGCTTCTCTCCTCTCCCAGTAGGAATGGGAGTTTTTGGTTGTCATTCAGATTTCTGAAATCAGGGCATATTTGTGAGAATTTTTGGTAGAAATTCTCCCTGATGCCCTGATATTTTCCACAAGCTGTGAGGAAGTGCATCTCTGTCTCCACCACTCCCTGACTGCAGTGAGAGCATATCCTGTCCTCTCTTGGCAGCCTGGTCTGCCTGTGTCTGCCTTTTTCGATCGCTAGGCTATGTTCGCTAAGTCTGTACCTTGTCAAGGTTCTTCTCAGTTTGTTATCCTTTACCATGGTCAGGTAATCAGCTATGTTGTATTGTCTGTTTAGGGCCAAGTAGCAATTGAGTTTGCTTTGGGTTTTTGTTGTTTCTGCCCAATATGTCAGATATTTTTCCTTTTGCTTAGCGACGATTGTGTTGGGTCGAATTCTTTGTGTTACCCTGTCACTGTCCTGGGGCTGGTTATTGTTAGTATTGTTAGTAGTTACTTCACTGAGTCCCAGGACTAGTTGACTGAGGGTATTCTTCTTTATGGTCAGCTCTTGGCATTTCAGGGCGTCGTAGTGATAGCATTGGGGATTGCTCATTTGTAGGTGATTCCAAAATTTGGTGGCTCTTTTTTGGATAGTGATTATTAATGGATATTGGCCTAGTTCCGCCCTGCATGCATTGTTTACTGTTTTCCTTTGAGTCCGGAGGATACTTTTACAGAATTCTGCATGTAGGATCTCAATTGGGTGTTTGTCCCATTTTGCAAATTCTTGTTGAGTTAGCGGTCCCCATACCTCACTGCCATAGAGTGCAATTGGTTCAATTACTGATTTGAAAATTTTGAGCCAAATGCTAATTGGGATTTCTATTTGGATTGATTTTTTGATGGCATAGAAAGCCCTTCTTGCTTTCTCTTTCAGTTCATTCACAGCCAGTTTGAAGTTTCCCGTAGAGCTGATTTTTAAGCCCAAGTATGTGTAGTTAGTGGTTTGTTCAATTTTGGTTGTTCCTACTGTGAAATTTATTTTGGGTCCCTGATGTTTGGATCTTTGCTGGAACACAAGGACTTTGTTTTTTTGGGGATTTATTGTCAGGGCCCCAAGTCTGGCAGTACGACTCCAGCAGGTCCAGGTTTTGCTGTAGCCCCTCTTTAGTAGGTGACAGCAGAACATCATGGCTGATCATCAACCTCAACTCCACTTTCCCGCCCGATCTCCATATCCCTTGATTCCCTTAGTGCCCAAAAATCATCGATCTCAGCCTTGAATATACTCAACGATTGAGCCTCCACAGCCCTCTGGGGCAGAGAATTCCAAAGATTCACAACTAAAGGGTTTTGATAGAATAGGTAGGGACAAACTGTTCTCCACTGGCAGGAAGGTCAGTAACCAGAGGACTCTGATTTAAGATACAGCGAGTTGTTGTGATCTGGAATGCGCTGCCTGAAAGGGCGGTGGAAGCGGATTCAATAGTAACTTTCAAAAGGGAATTGGAGAAATACTACAAAAGGAAACGTTTACAGGGCTCTGGGGAAAGGGCAGGGGGAGTGGGACTAATTGGGGAGCTCTTTCAAAGAGCCGGCATAGGTACGATGGGCCGAATGGTGGTCTCCTGTGCTGTGAGATTCTATGATGATAATGGTGAAAATTGCCACACTTTGGAGAAGCCAGCAGTATTGGACACATACCAGTTGGCCTTGCCTCCATTAGTGATCCACATCTTCTGACCGTTAATAATGTACTCGTCGCCTTTCTTCTCTGCTCTGGTCTTGAGGCCAGCCACATCGGAGCCAGCGCCTGGCTCGGTCACGCAATACGCCTGAGCGGGCAGAAGAGTTCAGTTAGAGGGAGCTGGGCGCCGTTTCTTTGTTGCAGCGAAGGATTTCGTAAAGCCACAACATCCAGCTATACTTACACACATCAGCGGAGCCTCGGTCATGCGTCCCAAGTACTTCTTCTGCTGCGCCTCGTTGCCCGCCAGGATGACCGGCATTTCCTTGACAGGAAAGAGGCTAACAGTTAAAGGCGGCAGTGCGCCACAGTGTCAAAGAGACGGAATCGTTTTCTGAAGCAGCTAAAGTTATCAGAAGGGAAAAAAGCCAATCTATTCGAAAAACATCTTGATACTGTATACCAAAAGAATCATTTCATTTCCAATCATATGTGTAACCAGAGGACACAGATAGAAAATAATTGGCAAAAGATCAAGGAGGGCGGGTGGGGGGGATAAGAAAGAGATGAGGAGGATTTTTTTTTACCAGCTGTGATCTGGAACGCGCTGCCTGAAAGTGCGGTGGAAACAGATTCAATAGTAACTTTCAAAAGGGAATTGGAGAAATACTTGAAAAGGAAAAAAAATTGCAGGGCTGTGGGGAAAGAGCAGAGAGTAGGACTAATTGGAGAGCTCTTTCAAAGAGCCAACACAGGCACGATGGGCCGAATGGCCTCCTACTGTGCTGTATTACATCGAACGTACAGCACAGAAACAGGCCATTTGGCCCAACTGGTCCGTGCCGGTGTTCATGCTCCACACCAGCCTCCTCCCACCCCTCTTCATCTCGCCCTATCAGCATATCCTTCTACTCCTTTCTCCCTCATGTGTTTATCCAGCTGCCCATCTACGCTATTGGCCTCAACCACTCCCTGTGGTAGCGAGTAACACATTCTCACCACTCTGGGTAAAGAAGTTTCTCCTGAATTCCCTATTGGATTTATTCGTGACTATCCTATATTTATGGGCCCTAGTTCTGGTCTATGATGATAATCCTCTGTATAGCTCAGCTGGTGAAAGCCGAGCTATACAGGCAGACGGGCCAAGCCCCGATCTCCAGTCTGGGCTGATGTGAATCAGGTGGAGAGATGCAACAATTGCTCTTAGCTTCCGAATTTTGGAGAGAAAAAAGAATTTAAAAAAGAGACAAGGTTCCTTGTTCCCGATGGCTATCCAGTGGCTCCCGCTGGAACAAGCACGGGTGTGGGCATCTGGCTCATCCTTGATGTTTCCCTGCAGCCTCCCGACATTCACTGCCAAGGCTCACATCTTTCAAACCCGCGGCCGCCACCACCTAGGCAGCAGGCGCATGGGACCACCACTAAGTTCCCCTCCAAGTCACACAATCCCAACTTGGAAATATATCGGCCGTTCCTTCATCGTCACTGGGTCAAAATCCTGGAACTCCCTCCCTAACAGCACTGTGGGAGCACCTTCACCACACGGACTGCAGTGGTTCAAGGCGGCAGCGGCTCACCACCACCTTCTCGAGGGGCAATTAGGGATGGGCAATCAATGCCAGCCTTGGTCGTGACGCCCACATCCCGAGAATGAATTTTTAAAAACACACAAAGATCTGTCACTTGACAAGGTACTGGAAGGTGGCCTGTAGTTGCGATACCCTGCTAGGGAATCAATGCTTTCAGGAGAGGAGAGAAATCTAGATGATCAAGGCGGGAGGGGCTTTTTAAAAAAAAAGGCTGCATACAGTGACACCACAAGTCCCGACCAGAATGGAGATGACTGGGCAACTCCCCCGTCAATAACGCCTGGTGACCACTGAAAGTGACAGCGACTGATTTTACACACATCATTTGTAATTTGTAACTATCCCCCACTCACTGCACTTGGCTGGAGAAATCACCCAGCTGTATTCGGGAGACTGTTTTCTGTAGTTTTGGTCATGAGTTTGGAGACTCTGTTTGCTGTAATTCATCAGTAAATAGACTCTGTTTACTGTAATTCATCAGTAAATAGACTCTGTTTGCTGTAATTCATCAGTAAATAGACTCTGTTTACTGTAATTCATCAGTAAATAGACTCTGTTTGCTGTAATTCATCAGTAAATAGACTCTGTTTACTGTAATTCATCAGTAGACAGTTTACTGTAATTCATCAGTAAATAGACTCTGTTTACTGTAATTCATCAGTAAATAGACTGTTTACTGTAATTCATCAGTAGACTGTTTACTGTAATTCATCAGTAAATAGACTGTTTACTGTAATTCATCAGTAAATAGACTGTTTACTGTAATTCATCAGTAAATAGACAGTTTACTGTAATTCATCAGTAAATAGACTCTGTTTACTGTAATTCATCAGTAAATAGACTATTTACTGTAATTCATCAGTAAATAGACTGTTTACTGTAATTCATCAGGAAATAGACAGTTTACTGTAATTCATCAGTAAATAGACTCTGTTTACTGTAATTCATCAGTAAATAGACTCTGTTTACTGTAATTCATCAGTAAATAGACTATTTACTGTAATTCATCAGTAGACTGTTTACTGTAATTCATCAGTAAATAGACAGTTTACTGTAATTCATCAGTAAATAGACAGTTTACTGTAATTCATCAGTAGACAGTTTACTGTAATTCATCAGTAAATAGACTGTTTGCTGTAATTAATCAGTAGACAGTTTACTGTAATTCATCAGTAAATAGACTGTTTACTGTAATTCATCAGTAAATAGACTGTTTACTGTAAGTCATCAGTAAATAGACTCTGTTTACTGTAATTCATCAGTAAATAGACTCTGTTTACTGTAATTCATCAGTAAATAGACTCTGTTTACTGTAATTCATCAGTAAATAGACTGTTTACTGTAATTCATCAGTAAATAGACTCTTTACTGCAATTCATCAGTAAATAGACTCTGCTGTAATTCATCAGTAAATAGACTCTGTTTGCTGTAATTCATCAGTAAATAGACTCTGTTTGCTGTAATTCATCAGTAAATAGACTGTTTACTGTAATTCATCAGTAAATAGACTCTGTTTGCTGTAATTCATCAGTAAATAGACTCTGCTGTAATTCATCAGTAAATAGACTCTGCTGTAATTCATCAGTAAATAGACTCTGTTTGCTGTAATTCAGCAGTAAATAGACTGTTTACTGTAATTCATCAGTAAATAGACTCTGTTTACTGTAATTCATCAGTAAATAGACTGTTTACTGTAATTCATCAGTAAATAGACTCTGTTTACTGTAATTCATCAGTAAATAGACTCTGTTTACTGTAATTCATCAGTAAATAGACTGTTTACTGTAATTCATCAGTAAATAGACTCTGTTTGCTGTAATTCATCAGTAAATTAAAACCACAAGTCCTGTCTTGCCTACATCTCATTGGCTGACACAGTGATGTCACTATTCACGCTGCTAAGAAAAACCAAAAACAGTGAATAAACAAATTATGCAAGCCTACCCCCAATGAGTTGGCCTCTATCGCAGTCTGAATGCCGGTACAACCATATGCAATTTCCTCAGTTATGAGGCAGGAATCAAAAATACTGAGTCCCATTCCACCTATTATTTAAAAGAAAGTACATTGATTGCAAAAATAAAAGTAGAGAAAGCAGAAACTATTGAGGCAATTGGAAACAACAACCGAGTGGTGGAAGCAGAGTCAACAGTAACTTTCAAAAAGGGAATTGGATAAATACTTGATGGGGAGAAAATGTGCAGGGCTACGGGGAAAGAGCAGGGGGGAGTGAGACTAAATGGAGAGCTCTTTCAAAGAGCCAGCATAGGCACGAGGGGCTGAATGGCCTCTTTCTGTGCTGTATCATTCTACGATTCTCGAACATAAGAAAAGGCAAGGGCAATAAACGGCCAATCAAAGCTCATTCATCTACAAGGTTAACTATACAATTGAAGCTCATTCGTCTAGTACCCAAACTCTCCCAAGTGTGTTCAACACCTGTGCGACAAATTGCTCACTCCTTGTAGAAGGAGCTTTCTTCTTCACACGATGTAAATTTACTTTTTCAACAGTTTACAGTTATGACCTCTGCTCCCGCTGCACTATTTTATTTTCGAGTGGTATTCTGAACTTACTTTTACCTAAGCTATTTAGCATTGCATATGGTTCCGAGGTTCCCCATTCACTGCCTTGTCTCAATAATGCAGAGGCTGAGGCAGTTACACAGCAATAACCTGCTCACCGATGCCCAGCTTGGCTTACAGGAATTCCACAGGTTCACCACCCTCTGAGTGGGTGGTTTGTTGCCTCCCTGGTGCCAGGGTCAAGGATATCAGAGCGGCTGCAGGGCATTCTGGAGGGGGAGGGTGAACAGCCAGAGGTCGTGGTCCACATTGGTACCAATGACATAGGTAAAAAGAGGGATGAGGTCCTGCAGCAAGAATTTAGGGAGCTAGGTGAAGGATTAAAGAGCAGGACCTCAAAGGTTGTAATCTCTGGATTACTCCCGGTGCCACGTGCTAGTGAGTATAGGAATAGGAAGATAGAACAGATGAATGCGTGGCTAAAGGGATGGTGCAGGGGGGAGGGCTTTAGTTTCCTGGATCACTGGGTCTGCTTCTGGGAAAGGTGGGACTTGTACAAGTCGGACGGTTTACACCTGAACCAGAGGGGAACCAATATCCTTGCGGGGAGGTTTGCTAGCACTGCTGGGGGGGGTTTAAACTAACTTGGCAGGGGGATGGGGTACAGAGTGGAGCTATAGTAGGGGGTGATTTACAGCCAAATACAGAGGAAAAAACAAGTCAGCTGGGAAGGCAGAGCAAATATGTGAAGGCAAAAGGGAATATGGCAAGGCTGGAAGGCATTTATTTTAATGCAAGGAGTCTTGCAAATAAGGTGGATGAACTGAAGTTGTTGTTGAGCACATGGGAGTACGATATTGTTGCTATCACGGAGACATGGTTGAGGGAGGGTCAGGACTGGCAGCTCAATATTCCGGGGTATAGAATCTTCAGGCGAGACAGAGGGGGGTGTAAAAGGGGAGGGGGTGTTGCAATATTAATTAAGGAGTCAATTACTGCTGTAAGGAGGGATGATATATTAGCGGGTTCCTCTAATGAGGCCTTATGGGTAGAACATAAAAACAAAAAGGGGGCAAGCACCTTGCTGGGAGTGTACTATAGGCCCCCAAACAGTCAGGGGGAGATAGAAGAACAGATATGTAGGCAAATCTCAGAGAAGTGTGAAAATAATAGGGTAATAATAGTGGGGGATTTCAACTTCCCCAATATAAATTGGGATAGTCAGAGTGTGAAAGGCTTAGAGGGTGCAGAATTCTTAAAGTGCATCCAGGAGAGCTTTTTGAGCCAACATGTAGAAAGTCCTACAAGAGAGGGGGCGGTACTGGACCTAATTCTGGGGAATG
The DNA here is from genome assembly GCF_052327205.1 of Somniosus microcephalus. NCBI lineage: Eukaryota > Metazoa > Chordata > Chondrichthyes > Squaliformes > Somniosidae > Somniosus > Somniosus microcephalus. Next base: position 367,923,117 of record NC_140989.1, read on the forward strand.
TAGCCGGGCAAGCGGTGGAAGTATCAGTAGGAGAGCATTTTGGCGACAGTGACCATAATTCGGTGAGATTTAAGGTGGTCATGGAAAAAGACAAAGACGGCCCGGAAATAAGGGTTCTAAATTGGGGGAAGGCCGATTTTAATATGATAAGGCAGGATCTGGCCAAAGTGGACTGGGAGCAGCTACTTATAGGAAAATCCACATCAAAACAGTGGGAGACTTTCGGAAGGGAAATAGAGAGAGTACAACGCCAACATGTTCCTGTAAAGGTCAAGGGTGGGACCAACAAGCAAAGGGAACCTTGGGTGACAAGGGATATACAAAAATGCATTAGAAATAAAAGGGGGGCTTTTGGCAGTTACAAAAGACTAAAGACGGAAGAAGCCCTAGAGGAGTATAAAAAGTGCAGGGGCATACTTAAAAAAGAAATTAGGAGGGCGAGGAGGGGCCATGAAATAACACTGGCGAGCAAAATAAAGGAAAATCCTAAGATGTTTTATAAGTATATTAAGGGCAAGAGGATAACCAGGGAAAGGGTAGGGCCCATTAGGGACCAAAGTGGCAATCTGTGTGTAGAGCCAGATGATGTAGGCGGGGTTTTAAATGAATTTTTTGCATCTGTGTTCACTATGGAGAAAGACGATGCGGACATAGAAATCGGGCAAGGGGACTGTGACATACTTGAACGTATTAGCATCGAGAGGGAGGAGGTGCTAGCGGTTTTAGCAGGCCAAAAAGTGGATAAATCCCCAGGCCCGGACTAGATGTATCCCAGGCTGCTGTGGGAGGCAAAGGAGGAGATTGCAGGGGCTCTGACACAAATTTTCAGAACCTCTCTGGCCACAGGGGATGTACCAGAGGACCGGAGAACAGCTAATGTAGTACCATTATACAAGAAGGGTAGCAGGGATAAACCAGGGAATTACAGGCCAGTGAGCCTAACATCTGTGGTAGGGAAATTATTGGAAAAAATTCTGAGGGACAAAATTAGTCTCCACTTGGAGAGGCAAAGATTAATCGGGGATAGTCAGCATGGCTTTGTCAAGGGTAAATCATGTCTGACAAATCTGATTGAATTTTTCGAGGGGGTGACTAGGGGGGTGGATGAGGGAAATGCTGTGGATGTGGTTTACATGGACTTCAGTAAAGCTTTTGACAAAGTCCCGCATAGGAGACTGGTCAAGAAGGTAAGAGCCCATGGGATCCAGGGTGCCTTGGCGCGTTGGATCCTAAACTGGCTGAGTGGCAGGAGGCAGAGGGTGATGGTCGAAGGTTGCTTTTGTGACTGGAAGCCTGTGTCCAGTGGGGTACCTCAGGGATCGGTGCTGGGTCCCTTGTTGTTTGTGATCTACATAAATGATTTGGATGAGAATGTAAAAGGTATGATCAGTAAGTTCGCAGATGACACGAAAATTGGTGGGGTGGTAAATTGCGAGGAGGAAAATTGCGAGGAGGAAAGCCTCAGGCTACAGGACGATAAACGGGTTGGTCAGATGGGCGGAAAAGTGGCAAATGGAATTTAACCCTGAAAAGTGCGAGGTGATGCATTTTGGACGGACAAATAAGGTAAGGGAATACACAATGAGTGGTAGGACCCTAGGAAGTACAGAGGGTCAGAGGGACCTTGGTGTACATGTACATAGATCCCTGAAGGCAGCGGAACAGGTAGATAAGGTGGTTAAAAAGGCATATGGGATACTTGCCTTCATTAGCCGAGGCATAGAATATAAGAGCAGGGAGGTTATGATGGAGCTGTACAAAACGCTGGTGAGGCCACAGCTGGAGTAGTGTATGCAGTTCTGGTCACCTCACTATAGGAAGGATGTGATTGCTTTGGAGAGGGTGCAGAGAAGATTCACCAGGATGTTACCTGGGATGGAGCGCCTCAGCTATGAAGAAAGACTAAACAGGCTGGGGTTGTTTTCCTTGGAGCAAAGAAGGCTGAGGGGGGACCTGATTGAGGTGTACAAAATGATGAGGGGCATAGATAGGGTAGACAAAGAGGAACTTTTCCTCTTAGTAGGGGGGTCAATAACAAGGGGGCATAGATTCAGGGTAAGGGGCAGGAGATTTAGAGGGGATTTGAGGAGGAACTTTTTCACCCAGAGGGTGGTTGGAATGTGGAACTCAATGCCTAAAAGGGTGGTAGAGGCAGGAACCCTCACAACATTCAAGAAGCATTTGGATGAGCACTTGAAATGCCATTGCATACAAGGCTATGGACCAAATGCTGGAAAATGGGATTAGACTGGACAGGGATGGATGGGCGGCGCAGACACGATGGGCCGAAGGGCCTCTTTCTGTGCTGTAAAACTCTAGGACTCTATGAGTGAAGAAATTTCTCCTCATCTCAGTCCTAAATGTCCTACCCCGTATCCTGAGACTGTGACCCCTCGTTCTAGACCCCCCAGCCAGGGGAAACATCCTCCCTGCATCCAGTCTGTCTAGCCCTGTCAGAATTTTATACTTTTCAATGAGATCCCCTCTCATTCTTCTAAACTCCAGTGAATACAGGCCTAGTCGACCCAATCTCTCCTCATACGACAGTCCTGCCATCCCAGGAATCAGTCTGGTGAACCTTCGCTGCACTCCCTCTATGGCAAGTATATCCTTTCTTAAGTAAGGAGACCAAAACTGCACACAGTACTCCAGGTGTGGTCTCACCAAGGCCCTGTATAACTGTAGTAAGACATCCTTGCTCCTGTACTCAAATCCTCTTGCAATGAAGGCCAACATACCATTTGCCTTCCTAACTGCTTGCTGCACCTGCATGTTTGCTTTCAGTGACTGGTGTACAAGGACACCCAGGTCCCTTTGTACATCGGCATTTCCCAATCTAGCACCATTTAAATAATACTCTACCATTCTGTTTTTCCTACCGAAGTGGATAACTTCATATTTATCCACGTTATACTGCATCTGCCATGTATTTGCCCACTCACTCAACTTGTCTAAATCGCCTTGAAGCCTCTTTGCATCTTCCTCACAACTCACAATCCCACCTAGTTTCGTGTCGTCAGCAAACTTGGAAATATTACATTTGGTTCCCTCATCCAAATCATTGATATATATTGGGAATTCTCTACCACAGAAGGCTGGGGAGGCCAAGTCACTGAATATATTTAGGAAGGAGATAGATTTCTAGACAAAAAAGGCATCAAGGGGTATGGGGAGAGAGCGGGAATATGGTATTGAGATAGAGGATCAGCCATGATCATATTGAACGGCGGAGCAGGCTCGAAGGGCCGAATAGCTGACTCCTGCTCCTATTTTTCTATGTGCTGAAACATAGGAACAGGAGGAGGCCATTCAGCCCCTCAAACCTGTTCTGCCATTCAATGGGATCACGGCTGATCTGCATCTTAACTCCTAGGTTCCATGACCCTTAATGCCCTTGACTAAGGAAAATCTATCAATCCCCGTTTTGACATTTTCGATTGACCCCCCAACCTCAACAGCTCTCTGAGGGAGAGAGTTCCAGATTCCCACCACCCTGTGTGTGAAGAAGTGTTTCTTGACATCACCCCTGAACGGCCTGGCTCTAATTTTAAGGTTCTGCCCCCTTGTTCTGGACTCACCCAACCCACCAGAGGAAATAGTTTCTCTCTATCCACCCGATCAAATCCTTCATTCATCAAACACCTCGATCAGATCAACCCTTAATCTTCTTTACTTGAGGGAGTACACGCCTGGCTTTTGCACCCTGCCCTCATAATTTAACCCTTTCAGTGGAGCCGAATGGCTTCCTTATGTGCCATGAAGTTCTAATGATTCTAACTGCCTTTGTCTAACATCCAGTTTTCTCACCTTTAGGTTTCATAAGAAAAAAGCACTATTCACAGATCACCATCACACGAGGGGTTCGATAGGGTAGACGTGGAGAAGATGTTTCCACTTGTGGGGAGACCAAAACTAGGGCCATGAATATAAGAGTGACTAATAAATCCAATCAGGAATTCACTTGTGTGACAGTTACTTGTACTTACAGCACAGAAACAGGCCATTTGGCCCAACTGGTCCATGCCACTGTTTATACTCCACACGGGCGTTGGTGAGACCACACCTGGAGTACTGCGTACAGTTTTGGTCTCCTTATTTAAGGAGGGATATACTTGCATTGGAGGCAGTTCAGAGAAGGTTCACGAGGTTGATTCCTGAGATGAAGGGGTTGTCTTATGAGGAAAGGTTGAGCAGGTTGGGCCTATACTCATTGGAGTTTAGAAGAATGAGAGGGGATCTTATTGAAACATAAGATTCTGAAGGGGCTGGACAGGGTAGATGCTGAGAGGTTGTTTCCCCTCGTGGGGGAATCTAGAACTAGGGGGTACAGTTTCAGAATAAGGGGTCACCTATTTAAAATGGAGATGAGGAGGAATTTCTTCTCTGAGGGTCATGAATCTTTGGAATTCTGTACCCCAGAGAACTGCGGAGGCGGAGACAGTGAATATATTTAAGGTGGAGATGGACAGATTTTTGAACGATAAGGGAGTCGAGGGTTATGGGGAGCGGGCAGGGAAGTGGAGTTGAGGCCAAGACCAGATCAGCCATGATCTTATTGAATGGCGGAGCAGGCTCGAGGGGCCGAATGGCCGACTCCTGCTCTTACATCTTATGTTCTTATGAGCCTCCTCCCACCCTACTCCATCTCATCCTATCACCATATCCTTCTATTCCTTTCTCCCCCATGTGTTTATCCAGCTTCCCCTTAAGTGTATCTATACTATTCGCCTCAGCCACTCCCTGTGGGAGCGAGTTCCACATTCTCACCACTCTCTGGGTAAAGAAGTTTCTCCTGAATTCCCTATCGGATTTATTGGTAACTGTCTTATATTTATGACCCCCATAGTTTCGTTCTCCCCCCACAAGTGAAAACATCTTCTCCAGAACTACCCTATCAAACCCCTTTCATAATCGTGAAGACCACCATCAGGTCACCCCTCGGCCTTCTCTTATCTAGAGTAAGAGCCCCAGCCTGTTTAACCCTTCCTGATGGGTATAACCTCTCAGTTCTGGTCTGATCCTTGTGAATCTTTTTTTTGCACCTTATCCACTGCCACTATGTCCTTTTTATAATATGGAGACCAGCTTACGCGACTCTTGACTTACCTGTTCATTCTCCTCCCCCTTCGTTTTGGTTGGTTTTATAAAGAGGCCCATTCATCTCTCACTTTGCACCTCGTAAGCTGCACTACCTCCTGCGCAGCCTGCCTCCCCCAATGCACGGCTCACTCAAATTTTTACGCATGCATGGTACCTACAATGTGAAAACCGGTCAGCGACCTGCGCAGGACCTTGCAGATGACTGCAGGGCCACGCGTGCGCACATGCAGCTTAGCAGTAAAATTGCGGTTAACCCATCGCGTCCTTTACGGAAAATGAAGGCACTGCTGTGCTTTCCTAGCCGTTTCCCTTGTTTAACATTTTCAAGTTCCTCTTCTGTTCTCTGCTTACCGCAACTCTCGGGAATGTGCGTGTTCATCAGGCCCAGCTCCCATGCTCTCTTAATAAGCGGAACGGGATACTGAAGGGAAAGAAAGGCATCATTAGCAAAGCGAGTGTCGTACTGCAGACATCCCCCCTCCCACCAACAAAGCATTTCTCCTTAACATGAATAATGCAATACCCACTGAGAACTATCCACGCTTTCTAGTGTCTAGTTATGGAATCGTTCTGACAATTATATAAGCCGTTGTGTTCCACTCCTATTCCCTGGTGAGATAATCGAACACCTTCATGCGCTCGATGTACATCAACTTGAGCGCTCTATTCCACTCGTCAGGTCAAATCTTCACACCGTTCAGTAATAATCTCGTCTTTGTAAAACCATACTGGGTCCATTAATCTCTTTTCTAACAGGCTGGGGCTCGTTGCTCAAGAAATGAGGAGGCTGAGGGGTGACCTGATCGAGGTCTTTAAAATTCTAAAAGGGTTCGATAGGGTCGACGCAGAGAGACTGTTTCCACTAGTGGGGGAGACCAGAACTGGAGGCCATCAATAGTCACTAATAAATCCAACAGGGAATTCAGGGGAAACTTCTTCACCCAGAGTGTGGTGAGAATTTGGGGGGGAGGGAGGGAGGGGGAGGGAGGGAGGGGGGGGAGGGAGGGGGGGAGTGGGGAGGGGGAGGGGGAAGGAAGGGGGGTGGGGCGGGGGAGCAGGGGCAGGCGGGGGAGCAGGGGATGGGGGTGGGGAGAGCGCGGGGAGCAGGGGTTGGCTCGGTGTGACGAGGTCGTACTCTGTGTTGCGGGTGATGAAATGAGATCACTAACCTCGCCGCTCTTGTCGTATTCAGCAGCTGCTGGCACCACTTCCTCCTGAGCAAATTTCCTCGCTGTAGCCTGGAACTCTCTCTGCTCATCCGTGAGTTCTGTAACATTTTTTTTTGGGTTGTGGGGTGGGGGGGGGGGGGGGGGCGGAGAAAACAAACTAGTGATGAGTCTGTTCACTCTTAAATACTAAAGTCAAAAGCAGTCTCTTTCATCAACAACATTTATATAGCGCCTTTAACATAGTAAAGCGATTATCAAACAGAATTTGACACCGAGCCATTTAAGGAGATATTAGGGCAGGTGACCGAAAGTAGGTTTTAAGGAGCGTCTTAAAGGAGGAGAGCAAGTTAGAGAGGCGGAGAGGTTTAGGGAGGGAATTCCAGAGCTTAGGGCCCAGGCAGCTGAAGGCAAGGCCGCCAATGGTGGGGCGATTAAAATTGGGGATGCGCAAGAGGCCAGAATTGGAGGAGCGCAGAGATCTCGGGAGGGCTGTCGGACTGGAGGAGGTTAGAGAGATAGGGAGGGGTGAGGCCATAGAAGTGTTTGAAAATAAGGATGAGAATTTTTTTAATCGTATCGTTGCCGGACCGGGAGCCAGTGTAGGTCAGCGAGCACAGGGGCGATGGGTGAACGGGACTTAGCGCGAGTTAAGATACGGGCAGCCGAGTTTTGGATGAAGTCAAGGTTAGGGAGGGTGGAACGTGAGAGGCCGGCCAGGAGAGCTTTGGAATAGTCAAGCCTAGGGGTTTGGAACGATTTTAATAAAGGCAAGATTCGCATGATCCTGTCTCTCAGCAAACCTTCATGGTCATTCAAATGTGAATCACCGAGGTGTGGACTCATGTTACAAAGTCAAAAGAAAGAAGTAACAAATAGCCAAGGTGCTGACTGGTTATGTACAAAGACAATTAAGATAGGAACAGAAATGTTTCTATAAATTAAAGGCATTTAATACTCAATTAAACAGAGCTGAGTACAAGGAACAACTAAAGAAAATGAAACAACAACAGAAAATGCTGGAAAAACTCAGCAGGCCAGGCAACATCCGTGGAGGGAGAAATAGAGTCAACGTTTCGGGTCGAAACCCTTCGTCAGGACTGAGAGAAAAGGCAGGAAATGAAACAAAAGGCCAGTTTGGGTGCTGGGAAATGGGGGAGGGGGATGAAAGAAGAGACATTAAGAGATATTCAAGGCGAGACGAGATGGTAATAGGACAGGTAAAGAAACAGACAATGGCTCTAGATGAAGTGTGAAATGCGCTGGCAGAGTGAGAGACAGTTGCCCTGTGGGAGAGAGAAAAACAAGGAAAAGTCACAAATCAAAAGTGTGGATAAAAAATATAAAAATATAATAGGGGCCGAGGTTATGATCTGAAGTTGCTGAACTCGATATCGAGTCCGGAAGGCTGTAAAGTGCCTAATCGGAAGATGAGGTGCTGTTCCTCAAGAAAACGAAGGCTGCTACTAGATCAGCAAAAAGGCTAATGGAGAACAGGATCGTAGACAACTGTGGAAGCAATGGGAAAAGCTTTTTCAGTTCTGTGAAGAGTCAGAGAACTGTCAAAGACTGTACTGGGCCATTGAAGGGTGTTCAAGGACAGGTTACAAAGGACTCACTGGGTATGGCAGAAATATTAAATGAGAACTTTGCATCGGTCTTCACCCTTGAAGATGATGCTCGACTATTTGAAATTAATATTACTAGTTTTATTAACATTAACGTAGATGAACATATTGTTTTAGAAAGAATTAAGAGCTTGAAAATAGATAGAGCAACTGGGGCGGATGATGTCCACTCAAGGGTCATCAGGGAGATGTGACATGTTCTGTGCGAGCCTCTAGCCTGTATTTTTAATAGCTCACTGCACTCTGGAATGGTTCCTATAGAATGTAGTCCCCATCTTTAAAAAAGGTGACAAGACAGACCCGGGTAACTTTCGGCCTATTAGTTTATCAGTAATAGGTAAGATACTTGAGGGAATCATTCAGTATGCAATATAGGATAGCTTGGATAGAGAGGGACACCCAACATGGCTTCATAAAAAGGTCATGCCTTACAAATCTAATTGTTTTTTGAAGAAGTTACAAAGTTGGTGGATGAGGGAGGTCCAGTGGACATTGTCTACTTAGACTTCCAAAAAGCTTTTGATAAGGTACCGCACAGAGGCTTCTCTATAAGATTGGAGTCTCTGGTATTAGTGGTAATATACTGAGCTGGATTGAGAATTGGCTGGCAGGATGTAGGCAAAAAGTAGTTCTAGATGGACTTGGATCTGTCTGGAGACCGGTCACCAGTGGTGTCCTACAGGGATCGGTGTTGGGACCGTTGCTCTTTAGTATTTTTATTAATGATCTGGATGTCGGTGTTGGGGGCACAATCTGCAAATTTGCAGATGATACCAAGATCTGTGAGTGTGTTAGGACAGTAGACGACGCTCGTCTGCTTCAGGCAGATCTTAAGGTGTTGGGAGATTGGGCTCATGACTGGCAAATGATGTATAACTTATCTAAGTGCAGTGTTATACAACAGAAAATGCTGGAAATACTCAGCAGGCCAGGCAGCATCCGTGGAGAGAGAAACAGAGTTAACGTTTCAGGTCTGGGACCCTTCATCAGGACAGGTGGGCAGGGCAAATGCAGCGACGCCCAAATTCCATGAACGAATACAAAAAAAATGCTCAACATTCATACACCCTGCAGGAAAAAGCATTAAAGAAAGTGGAGATAGAAAGAGATTTGGTCATTCTAGTGCATACATCCTTAAAGGTACATGAGCAAAGCCGTGAAGCGATAGCTAGAGCAAATAGGCTGTTGGGTGCATCTGAGGACAACTGAGTATAAGACGAGGCACACTGTTTTGTCCTTGTACAAGACCTTAGTCAGGCCGCACTTGGAAAATTGTGTCCAGTTTTGGTCTCCTCACGTGGTGGGTGATATTGAGACATTGGAGAGGATGTAGAGGAGGACCACTAGACTAATTCCCCGCTTAAAGCATCTTAGTTATCAAGATAGGCTAAAAGAGTTGGGACTCTACACTTTAGAGAGGCGTAGACCTAGAGGTGATCTGACTGAGGTTCATAAGATAATGAAGGGAATAGATTGTGTTCCAGTTGACAGCTTGTTCCAATTAAATAGGTTAGGGAGGACCAGGGGTCACACATTTAAGTTGTAGAAGGCCAGATTCTTCAAGTTTTAATTCTTTTCTCAAATTGGTTTCCGATCTCCTGGATTTCTCTGGACATCTAGACTACGTTTCTGCTTTGAACCACACTGGATTCACCACTACGCTTCTGCACAAACTACACTGTAAGACTTACCTGCTGTGTCTCTAACTCTGCTGCTAAAATATACTTTTTTTAAAATAACTTTTAAATTGCGACTGTGTCTCTGCTGAACTGGTTCTACTGGTTTTTCAGTTTTGTTGGCTTCTGGCTAGCAGCTGCTGCTTCACTTAAAAATATAACAAATAGGAGCAGGAGTCGGCCATTCGGCCCCTCGAGCCTGCCCCGCCATTCAATAAGATCATGGCTGATCTGATCTTGGCCTCAAAACGCCACTTTCCCACCCGCTCCCCATAACCCGCGACTCCCCTGCAGCTCAAATATCTGTCTATCGCCACCTTAAATATATTCAATGACTCCGCCTCCACAGCTCTCCGGGGTAGAGAATTCCAAAGATTCACGACCCTCTGAGAGAAGAAATTCCTCCTCATCTCCGTTTTAATTGGGCGACCCCTTATCCTGAAACTGTGCCCCCTCGTTCTAGATTCCCCGAGGGGAAACATCCTCCCTTCATCTACCCTGTTAAGCCCCCTCAGAATCTTATACGTTTCAATAAGATCACCTCTCATTCTTCTAAACTCCAATTAGTATAGGCCCAACCTGCTCAACCTTTCTTCATAAGACAACCCCTTCATCTCAGGAATTAACCTCGTGAACCTTCACTGAACTGCCTCCAATGCAAGTATATCCCTCCTTAATAAGGAGACCAAAACTGTACGCAGTACTCCAGGTGTGGACTCACCGACACCCTGTACAGTTGTAGCAGGATGTCCCTACTTTTATACTCCATTCCCCTTGCAATAAAGGCCAACATTCCATTTGCCTTCCTAATTACTTGCTGTACCTGCATGCTAACTTTGTGTTTCATGTACGAGGACCCCCAGATCCCTCTGCACCGCAGCATTATGTAGTCTCCCTCCATTTAAATAATAATTAGCTTTTTTATTTTTCCGGAAAATGACCCATTTATCCCAACTCTGTTTTCTGTTAGTTAGCCAATCCGCTATCCATGCTAATATATTACCCCCAACTCTGAGAGCTCTTACCTTGTGCAGTAACCTTTTATGTGGCACCTTATCGAATGCCATTTGGAAATCCAAATACATCTACTGGTTCCCCTTTATCCACCCTGCTCGTTACATCCTCAAAGAACTCTAGCAAATTTGTCAAACACGATTTCCCTTTCATAAAACCATGTTGACTGCTTAATTGTATTATAATTTTCTAAATGTCCTGCTATTACTTTCTTAATACTTGTGCACTAACAATGACAATAAAATTGATTATTATTATTATAAATAACCGGAAATCTCTGTTAACCGGCAAAATTCAGGAGTAGGTTCAGGAAAGTTTTACTTCATATTAGTGGCCATTCCTGGATCTGTGGCCGTGTAACCGGGGCTCCTGCACCTGTTGCTATGCAACAGGGATGCCTGGATCTTGTGGCCGGGGTTCGTGCACCTGTTGCCATGCAACAGGGACGCCTGGATCTGTGGCCGCGTACGGGGCTCTCATACCTTTTACTATACCTCTCTGTAATCCGGACTTTTTGATAAACCGGCACCGGATAAAAAAAAAGTTTCCTGTAATGGATTCCAGCATTTTCCCAATGACAGATGTTTGGCTAAATGGCCTATAGTTTCCTGCTTTTTGCCTCCCTCCTTTCTTTACGGTTTACCAATCCGCCGGGACCTCCCCAGAATCCAGGGAATTTTGGTAGATTACAACCAACGCATCCACTATCTCTGCAGCCACTTCTTTTAAGACCCTAGGATGTAGGCCATCAGATCCAGGGGACTTGTCAGCCTTTAGTCTCATTAGTTTGCCTAGTACTTTTTCCACTTGCTGTCTGGTGACTCGTTCTACTGGTTTTTCAGCTTTGCTGGTTGCTGGCTTGTGGTTTTACATTTTCTTTGCCGCTTTGATCTACGGCGGCGAGTTGCTAGGATAGAGAAAAACGTTTTCCTCTGGTGGGTGAGTCCAGAACAAGAAAGACTTGCTCCTTTCACGGACGTCCCAAAGTGCTTCACAGCCAATGAAGTACTTTTTAAAGTGTAGTCACTGTTGTAATGTAGGAAACGCGGCAGCCAATTTGTGCACAGCAAGCTCCCACAAAAAGCAATGTGATAATGACCGGATAATCTCTTTTTTCCCCCAGTGATACTGTTTGAGGGATAAATATTAGCTTGGACACCGGTGAGAACAAGGGGGCAGAACCTTAAAATTAGAGCCAGGCCGTTCAGGGGTGATGTCAGGAAGCACTTCTTCACACAAAGGGTAGTGGAAATCTGGAACACTACCCCCCCCCCCCCAAAAAATTGTTGAGGCTGGGGGTCAATTGAAAATTTCAAAACTGAGATTGATAAGATTTTTATTAGGCAAGGGGATTAAGGGACATGAAGCCAAAGTGAATAAATGGATCAGATACAGTTCAGCCATGATCTCATTGAATGGCAGAACAGAGTGTTTCCACTTGTGGGGAAGAGCATAACTAGAGGCCATCAATATAAGATAGTCACCAAGAAATCCAGAAGAAACTTCTTTACCCAGAGAGTGGTGAGAATGTGGAACTCGCTACCACAGGGAGTGGTTGAAGCGAATACTATAGATACATTTAAGGGGAGGCTGGACAAGTATATGAGGGAGAAGGGAATAGAGGGTTACGCTGATAGATTTAGATGAGGAAAGACGGGAGGAGGCTCGAGTGGCACATAAACACCGGCATGGACTGGTTGGGCTGAATGGCCTGTTTCTGTGCTGTATATCCGATGTAATCCTATATAATCCTATGTTGACACGAGGGGCTGAATGGCCTCCTCCTGTTCCCGTGAAAACTAATATAAGATCTGGTTGCCTAATAATGAAAGAATGAAAACGTCCAAAACGAATGACACTTTTTCAGGTGGCAATTTTGATCCTCACGTCTATTATGTTTACGCTGCAGTGCACAGATGGATCCTTGCAAGCCAACGTTTGAAACAGAATCACTCATCAAATTGATGGAAGTTCAAAAAGTAATGTGTAAGGTACACTGGAACAGGAGGAGGCCATTCAGCCCCTCGAGCCTGCTCCGCCATTCAATGAGATCATGGTTGATCTGTACACTGGAGCAGGAGCAGGCCATTCAGCCCCTCGAGCCTGCTCCGCCATTCAATGAGATCATGGTTGATCTGTACACTGGAACAGGAGTAGGCCATTCAGCCCCTCGAGCCTGCTCCGCCATTCAATGAGATCATGGTTGATCTGTACACTGGAGCAGGAGTAGGCCATTCAGCCCCTCGAGCCTGCTCCGCCATTCAATGAGATCATGGTTGATCTGTACACTGGAGCAGGAGTAGGCCATTCAGCCCCTCGAGCCTGCTCCACCATTGAATGAGATCATGGTTGATCTGTACACTGGAGCAGGAGTAGGCCATTCAGCCCCTCGAGCCTGCTCCGCCATTCAATGAGATCGGGGCTGATCTGTACACTGGAACAGGAGTAGGCCATTCAGCCCCTCGAGCCTGCTCCGCCATTCAATGAGATTGGGGTTGATCTGTACACTGGAGCAGGAGTAGGCCATTCAGCCCCTCGAGCCTGCTCCGCCATTCAATGAGATCGGGGTTGATCTGTACACTGGAGCAGGAGTAGGCCCATTCAGCCCCTCGAGCCTGCTCCGCCATTCAATGAGATCATGGTTGATCTGTACACTGGAGCAGGAGGAGGCCATTCAGCCCCTCGAGCCTGCTCCGCCATTCAATGAGATCGGGGTTGATCTGTACACTGGAACAGGAGGAGGCCATTCAGCCCCTCGAGCCTGCTCCGCCATTCAATGAGATCGGGGTTGATCTGTACCCCAACCCCATTTTTCTGCATTTGCTCCATTAATACCTTAATCCCTTTACCCAACAAAAATCTACCAATCTCAGTCTTGAAAGCTCCAATTCACCCCCAGCCTCCAGAGCCGTTTGGGGGAGAGAGAGAACCAGATTTCTACTGCCGTTTGTGTGAAGAAGTACTTCCTGATTTCCCTCCGAAATGGCCTGGCTCTAATTTTAGGATCATGCCCCCCTCGTTCTTGATTCCCCCACCAGAGGAAATAGCTTCACCATATCCACCTGATCGAATCCTTTTAACATCTTAAACAACAGAAAACAGACAGTAGGGATAAAGGGATCTTTTTCAGGTTGGCAGGCTGTAACTAGTGGGGTGCCGCAAGGATCAGTGTTGGGGCCTCAGCTATTTACAATCTATATTAATGACCTAGATGAAGGGGCCGAGTGTAATGTATCCAAGTTTGCTGATGATACAAAGCTAGGTGGGACAGTAAGCTGTGAGGAGAACACAAGGGGCTGGATTTTCATTCAGAAGTCGGGAAGGAGGCAGGACTACAACTTCGGGTTTTAGTCCCGCCTCCATCGCCGTCCGGCCAATCCCAGCGGGCTCAGCAGGCCAATTAAGGGCCACCCGGCAACAGGTGACGTCACAGACTGAAATTTCATCTGTCAAGACGTGCTGACAGATGAAATGTCAGTGTTTCCCAGCTGTTTGAAGCCGTCAAACACTGACGGTCTGACTTCTAACCGGAGTCCTTCTACGCAGACTCAGTTAGAACTCTCGCCGGCACTGAAAGCTGAAGGCTGTCACTTTTGACAGCTCGCGGCCGTTCTGCTTTCAGTGCCGGCTGAATGATGGACTCCCGAAGCCTAGAGGAAAAAAGGCTGTAAAGGTAAGTACATGTAATTTAAACTTCTTTACACACTTTAGACACACCAAACACACTTACCTTTGCACTCATGCACCCATCACTCACCTGAACACCGACATTGCGACCCCTCCAAGTCCTACAACCCGACGGCCCGCCTGCTCTAACCTGGCGTGGTTTGGAGCCGTCGGGAATCCCACACGGCACCCCTCAAAATAGGGATTAGGCTAAAAACTGCCCGTTAACTACCTGTTAACAGGCAGTTAATTGGCACTAATCCCTTCCCGCCTCGGGTCGGCGGGTCCCAGTGCGGGGCGGGTACCTGCCTCCTCTGAAACTTACGTGGAGGCAGGTTTTGGGCGGGATGGTGTCGGGACCCCCGAATTCGGGATTTTAGCCCCCCGCACGCCTAAAAGCCCGCCTCACGGCACACTGAAAATCTAGGCCAAGTCGCCAAAGGGATATAGATAGACTGAGTGAGTGGGCAGTAAGGTGGCAGATGGAGCATAATGTAGAGAAATGTGAGGGTATTCATTTTGGTAGGAAGAATAGAAAAACAGAATATTTTTTAAATGGTGAGAAACTTTCAAATGTTGGTGTTCAGAGAGATTTGGGTGTCCTTGTGCAAGAAACACAGAAAGCTAGCATGCAGGTACAGCAAGCAATAAGGAAGGCAAATGGCAGGTTGGCCTTTACTGAAAGGGGGTTGGAGTATAAGAGTAAGGAAGTCTTGCTCCAATTGTACAGGGTCTTGGTGAGACCACACCTGGAGTACTGTGCACAGCTTTGGTCTCCTTATCTAAGGAAGGATATACTTGCCTTGGAGGCGGTGCAACGAAGGTTCACTAGATTGATTCCTGGGATGAGAGGGCTGTCCTATGATGAGAGATTGTGTAGAATGGGCCGATACTCTCTGGAGTTTAGAAGAATGAGAGGTGATCTCATTGGAACATACAGGATTCTGAAGGGGGATTGACAGGGTAGATGCTGAGAGGTTGTTTCCCCCTGGCTGGAGAGTCTAGAACTAGGGGACATAGTCTCAGGATAAGGGGTCGGCCATTTAAGACTGAAATGAGGAGGAATATCTTCACTCAGAGGGTTATGAATCTTTGAAATTCTCTGCCTTAGAGGGCTGTGAATGCTGAGTCTTTGAGTATATTCAAGGCTGAGATCGATAGATTTTTGGATTCAAGGGATATGGAGATCGGGCGGAAAGTGGAGTTGAGGTTGATGATCAGCCATGATCTCATTGAATGGCGGAGCAGGCTCGAGGGGCCTTATGGCCAACTCCTGCTCTTACTTCTTATGTTCTTATGTCTCGATCAGATCTCCTCCTCAATCTTCTATACTTAAGGGAATACAAGCCAGGTTTATGTAACCGGTGCCCATAATTTAATCTGGTTATCATTTAGTAGGTATTGGGATAACAAGATGGTGTTGAGAAACATCACATCGAATGTCAGCCATTTAGGACTGAGATGAGGAGGAATTTCTTCACTCCGAGGGTGGTGAATCTTTGGAATTCTCTGCCCCAGAGGGCTGTGGAGGCTCAGTCGTTGAGTATATTCAGGACGGAGATCGATAGATTTTTGGAATCAAGGGATATGGGGATAGTGCGGAAAGGTGGAGTTGAGGTCAAAGATTAGCCATGATCTTACTGAATGGCGGAGCAGGCTTGAGGGGCCGAATGGCCGACTCCTGCCCTTATTTCTTATGCATTCTAGCACAGCAGGGCGGTTAAGTACAAGTATAAAGCTACTTGGCTGTCATTGGCCCAGAAATTCCAGAACGGGGCTTGCAGCGCGTGCAAGCCCCGTATTTGCACTTACCCCGCGCTCGTGCCGATCAGCTTCTGGGACGCCTGAACTTGCAGAAATAGAAAGCACATTCCCGGGCAGCGTATGACGTCATGCCGCCCAGGAGTGCAGCCAGCGCGAAGCCAGGAGCGTGCAGTGTAAGTGAGACACGCCCCTTGAGGTCTCAGTTTCACTGGACACGCCCCCAATGTTTCTGTCAAGCTGCTAAGGATTTTTACATGCAAAGCAGCAGTTTAAATAGGTTTTTGGAAGTTTTTTGAAGATTTTGGTAACTTTTATAAACTTTTTAAAATGTTTACATTATTTTGAGTAATCTGAAGTAGTTTTAAAGAGAATTAAAGCAATTTAAAGACTTTCAAAAGCCCTAAAAGAATTTTTTTAATTCCATTTATTTATTTAGCAGTGTCGTCGTCATACGTGTCTTCACACTGTTCCCTTTGGGGAACTGTATGAAGTGGTGGAAGGATTTATGGCCATGATTAACGCTCATTCCGTGACCGTAACCATCTTTGAACCAGCCATTAGGGCGGTTAGTCCTATGGCGGGAGGGTTTTACGGGCTCCCACAAGCTATACAAGGAGGGGGGGCCACCCACACCCACGGACGCAAATATCCCACTGGATGTCAACCCAGAATTTAGAGCCGGAGCTCCGACTCCACTTGCCGGGACTGTCTGGAGCGGGGTTCGAAACCCGACCCTGATCTTGCCCAGCGGCGGGGATCCTACCGCTATGACAAAGGCCCAATCCAATTAGCAACGTGAAATGGCAGCATAGGGCTCCAGTCACGGGGAGGGAAAAGGCGCAGGAAACGTATGGGTGTCACCTTTTGTGCGGAGTGGGCCTTTTGCGTAGCAGTAAGCATCCCCGCCGCTGGGCCAGAAGGAGTAGGGTTTTGAACCCCACTCCAGACAGTCCTGGCAAGTGGAGTCGGAGCTCCAACTTTAAATTCTGGGTGGACATCCAGCGGGATACTTGCGTCCGTGGGTGTTGGTGGCCCCCCCCCCCTCAGATGGGTTGTGGGAGCCCGTAAAACCCTCCCGCCATAGGACTAACCACCCTAATGGCTGGTTCAAAGATGGTTACGGTCACGGAATGAGCGTTAATCACGGCCATAAATCCTTCCACCACTTCATACAGTTCCCCAAAGGGAACAGTGTGAGGATACGTACGATGATGACCTCTTGCGCAATGCACCTCCTTGGGCCCTCAGTCGCAGATGCGAGGGGGCAAGTCGTGCAATTGTTAAATTTTTTATTTTATTGACATGTAAAATGTTGGCCCAGTAATTCCCTTCCAAATGCGCTAGTACGGTCGGGGTACTTACGCATCTGGCCGGATGAAATGCCGGTTTTCAGCATGCACAGTGCATGTGGGGAAAACCGGCATTTCCTGTCCTCTGAACGAAGGGGTTCAGAGGCAGAACGCGTGCGACTGCACAGGCAGCGCGTGCGCAGTATAATTCGCCGCTTTCATTAATGCTTTCAGTGAGGTCCAGTCATTACAACTTACACATGAAAAAAGCATGGGTACAGTTGCTCCACAGGCTGCGGAGGAAGATATTTCTTATCGTGGAGCTTCTGAAAGTATGTATGTCTGTATATATTCCTTTGCGTGTTATGTATATATTCCTTTATTTATGTGTATGAATGTATTATTTAATTATGACTTTCAGAGAAAGTAACTTATTGGAAAATCATAATTAAAAACATACATTCATACACATTAGTAAAGGAATATAAAACATACATACATATACGTAAAGGAATATATGTGGACATACATACATAACTCATTCTCACATTCCATTCACACAGCCACAATTGCTCCTTCTACCTACCGTTCTGAAAACCCTTTTTAAAAAAAAAATTAAACTTTAAAACTTACTTAAAATTTCTTAAAATAACTTCCCTCCCTTTCCCAAACAAAAATATTGCATTTCAAAAGCTCCACGATAAAATATATCTTCCTCCGCAGCCAATGAACAACTTTACACTTGCTTTTTTCACGTGTAACTTCTAAGGACTTACCCTCACGGATTTCATGAATGAAATCCACGAAGTTCACTGCGCAAGCGCTGCCTGTGCAGTCGCACGCGCTCGAGGTCTGGAAATGCCGGCGTTCCCCGCATGCGCTGTTCATGCTGAACGCCGGCATTTCCAACGGCCAGAAGCGTGAGTAAGCCGACCGTACTCACGCTTCTGGCCTGGAATTTCTGGCCCATTAAATTATTTGGAAGCTGGCTTACCAAAGTTGAATCCACGTGCTGCTTGGCTTCCCTTCGACACAGCTGCAGCAGCCCGGTTGCTGGTTGACTGCAATCGCAAACCAGCCTGGACACTGGCCCTCAGCACGCACTTCAAATAGAAAACAGAATATCTGATTATACAGGAAACTCTCTTTTAACCGGCAAAGTTCAGGAGTAGGTTCAGGTAAGATTTACTGTATATTAGTGGCCGTGTAACCGGGGTTCCTGGATCTGTGGCCGTGTAACCGGGTTTCCTGCACCCGTGGCTGTGCAACAGGGACTCCTGGATCTGTGGCCGTGTAACCGGGGTTCCTGGATCTGTGGCCATGTAGCCGGGGTTCCTGGATCTGTGGCCGTGTAACCGGGGTTCCTGGATCTGTGGCCGTGTAACTGGGGTTCCTGCACCTGTGCTGTGCAACAGGGACTCCAGGATCTGTGGCCGTGTAACCGGGGTTCCTGCACCTGTGCTGTGCTGTGCTGTGCTGTGCAACAGGGACTCCAGGATCTGGGGCCGTATAACCGGGACGCCTGCACAAGTACCGTGGCCGTGTACGGGGCTCTCGTACCTTGGTAAGTATACCTCTCTGTAATCTGGACTTTTTGATCAACCGGCACCACGCCGGTCCCGGATAAAAAAAGTTTCCTGTACCACAGTACATACGCATTGAAAAAGAACGCCCTTGCTTTTAAATAGTGCCTTTCACCACTCCCTCCTATATAGTTGCTCTTACACTCCAACCCCCTTGCAATAAAGGCTAACCTACCATTTGCCTTCCTAATTTTTTGCTGAACTTGTGAATCATAGAAGTTTACGGCACAGGAGGAGGCCATTCGGCCCATCGTGTCCGTGCCGGCCGACAAAGAGCTCTCCAGCCTAATCCCACTTTCCAGCTCTTGGTCCGTAGCCCTGTAGGTTACGGCACTTCAGGTGCATATCCGAGTACTATTTAAATGTGATGAGGGTTTCTGCCTCGACCACCCTTTCAGGCAGTGAGTTCCAGACCCCCACCACCCTCTGGGTGAAAAAAATTCTCCTCAACTCCCCTCTAAACCTCCGACCAATTACTTTAAATCTCTGCCCCCTGGTTATTGACCGCTCTGCTAAGGGAAATAGGTCCTTCCTATCCACTCTATCTAGGCCCCTCATAATTTTTTACACCTCAATCAAATCTCCCCTCAGCCTCCTCTGTTCCAAAGAAAACAACCCCAGCCTGTCCAATCTTTCCTCATAGCTAAAATACCCGCGTCCTGGCAACATCCTGGTAAATCTCCTCTGCACCCTCTCTAGTGCGATAACATCCTTCCTGTAATGTGGTGACCAGAACTGCACCCAGTACTCTAGCTGCGGCCTAACTATCCATTTGCCCCATCGCGACTTGTGGGCCTTGCTCTGTGCAAATTAGCTACCGCAGTAACCAAACATAACGGCAGTGATTTCATTTCAAAAGTAATTTGTGTGAAGCCTCGAGGCTCTTCCCTGGAGATGTGCCAAGACACGGTATAAATGCAAACCTGTCAAGTCTTTTCCCCAAACACTGCCTTGTTGGAGGAAACAGGCCTTGCGCTTTGTACCTCGACCTCTGAACCTGGCCTTTGGCTCCACCAGGACAAAGTCTGTTCTTGGCTGTAAGGGTCCCATGTGAAAGGTGTCTGGGACAGTCTTACCACACAGGCAACAAGTTCCCATAATTTAGGACAAAACCAACAGTCTCATCATAGAATCATACAGCAGAGAAGGAGGCCATTCGGCCCACTGAGTTTGTGCGGGCCCTTTCGAAGAGCAATCCAGTCAGTCCCACTCCCCCGCTCTTTCCCCATATCCCTGCAATTTTTTTCTCCTTCCTGTATTTATCCAATTCCCTTTTGAAAGCTATTATTGAATCTGTATCCACCGCCCTATCAGGCAGCGCATTCTAGATCATAACCACTCGTTAAAAAGTTGTTCCTCATGTCGCCTCTGGTTCTTTTGTTAATCACCTTCAATCTGAATGGAAAGTATGGCAGGTATGGAAAAGGGAAATATTCACACAGTTGCAATTGGGATTAAGTGTCAGCCGTGGCTCAGTGGGCAGCACTCTCGCCTCAGAGTCAGAAGGTGGTGGGTTCAAGACGCATTCCAGAGACTCCAGCACAAAACCTAGGCTGACACTCCCAGTGCAGTACTGAGGGAGCGCCGCACTGTCGGAGGGGCAGTACTGAGGGAGCGCCGCACTGTCGGAGGGGCAGTACTGAGGGAGCGCCGCACTGTCGGAGGGGCAGTACTGAGGGAGCGCCGCACTGTCGGAGGGGCAGTACTGAGGGAGCGCCGCACTGTCGGAGGGGCAGTACTGAGGGAGCGCCGCACTGTCGGAGGGGCAGTACTGAGGGAGCGCCGCACTGTCGGAGGGGCAGTACTGAGGGAGCGCCGCACTGTCGGAGGGGCAGTACTGAGGGAGCGCCGCACTGTCGGAGGGGCAGTACTGAGGGAGCGCCGCACTGTCGGAGGGGCAGTACTGAGGGAGCGCCGCACTGTCGAAGGGGCAGTACTGAGGGAGCGCCGCACTGTCGGAGGGGCAGTACTGAGGGAGCGCCGCACTGTCGGAGGGGCAGTACTGAGGGAGCACCGCACTGTCGGAGGGGCAGTACTGAGGGAGCGCCGCACTGTCGGAGGGGCAGTACTGAGGGAACGCTGCACTGTTGGAGGGGCCGTCTTTCTGAGGAGACGTTAAACGTGGCCCCGTCTGCCCTCTCAGGATCCCATCTAGATCTGATCTGAGGATCAATTTCCCGTGATCCACAGACCTCCGTCTATGGGCTCAGGGATTGCTCCTTGCGGCCAATTTGGCACCTGAAAACCAGATTAGATAAATTTCGGGACCCTGCAATAATAAAAAATGTTTCCTGTGTCTTTTGGAAGCTCGGACAGAGGTGGAAGGATGGGAGGTGTCCGTCTGTGATCAGAGTTCTGTATTTGTTACTTATTTTAAACAAAACATGTTTCCCGCAAGGATTTAGTTTGGGTAGCTTGCGTTGTGTGTCGATCTGCAGGCGGGACGGTTTGCATCTGATTTATGCTGAGCCATCGACAGCATGTTAATGCAAAGGAAGTGACACACACACAGAAGCTCGGAAACCCTTGATCCATTTTTGACAAGAGCAGTGCCGCAGAGCGAGTGCTGCATTTGTCACCCTCTGCACAGGACAACTTACATGGATGCAAAGATCCCATCGCACTATTCAAAACAAAAGAGCATGGAGTTCACCCGGTGACTGAGCCAATATTCTGACATCAGCAAATACCTACCTTCCAAAAGCAATGTACGACTGATAACATTTCACCTGTAATGCGTGGCAGCTTGTTGTGTGCAAACAGCTGGAGTGCCTGCCAACATAACAAGCCAGTCTATTGTGCAGGAATGCGTAGGTCAATTACAGGGCTCGCCTACTGCCCGACTGAGATTGGTTATCACGGCCTATTTTGAACCTTGGCCCAGTATGATTCAGCGTTCTGCCACGCAGTTTGGAGAGCTGCAGGGTCTTTCGACATGCAATAAAGCCAAGTTCGAATAAACTATCGCTGCTAATGGTAAAAAAAACCTTACATTTATACAGCACCAGCCGTTCTTGTGTTGTGGGAAACACAGTAGCTAATTTGCGCACAGCAAGCTCCCACAAACAGCGATGTGATAATGACCAAATAATCTGTTTTACTGATGCTGACTGAGGGATACATATTGGCCCAGAGCACTGGGGAGAACTCCCCTGCTCTTCTTCAAAATACTGCCGCGGGTCTTTCACCTGAGAGCACAGGCGGAGCTTCGGCTTAACGTCTCATCCCTCAGTACTGCCCCTCCGACAGTGCAATGCTCCCTCAGTACTGCCCCTCCGACAGTGCGGCGCTCCTCAGTACTGCCCCTCCGACAGTGCAGCGCCCCCTCAGTACTGCCCCTTGGACAGTGCAGCGCCCCCTCAGTACTGCCCCTCCGACAGTGCAGCGCTCCCTCAGTACTGCCCCTCCGACAGTGCAGCGCTCCCTCAGTACTGCCCCTCCGACAGTGCAGCGCTCCCTCAGTACTGCCCCTCCGACAGTGCAGCGCTCTCTCAGTACTGCCCCAGTGCAGTGCTCTCTCAGTACTGCCCTGGTGTGAGCCTGGATTTTGTGCTCCAGTCTCTGGAGTGGGGACATAAAGCACAAGCCGCTGACGGGGATGCGCTAGATGGCGCTGACCCGGTCAGTGTAAGCGGGTGAGTGAAGGCCTCAGCCCGCGGCTCCGGGCCTCAGGCCCAGCCACCACCGGGGACACTGACACCGCCCCGGGCCCGACCCACCTCTCCCGACCGCTCTCCCTACCTCAAAACGTGACCACATCGCGCTGCAGGCCCGCCGCACCCTAGCAACCAGGACCCGGTTCAGAGCCCCGCCCCTACACACAGGCCCCGCCCGCGGAATCACAGCCCCGCCCCCAGACACAGGCCCCGCCCCCAGAATCACAGCCCCGCCTCCAGACCCGGGCCCCGCCCCCGGAATCACAGCCCCGCCCCTAGACACAGGCCCCGTCCCCGGAATCAGCACCGCCCCCAAACACAGGCCCCGCCCCGGAATCACAGCCCAGCCCCCAGACACAGGCCCCGCCCCCGGAATCACAGCCCAGCCCCCAGACACAGGCCCCGCCCCCGGAATCAAAGCCCAGCCCCCAGACACAGGCCCCGCCCCTGGAATCACAGCCCAGCCCCCACCCCCAGAATCACAGCCCCACCCCCTGACACAGGCCTCGCCCCTGGAATCACAGACCCCGCCCCCAGAGACAGGCCCCAACCCCAGACTAAGGCCCTGCCCCCAGAGACAGGCCCCGCCCCTGGAGACAGGCCCCGCCCCCCAGAGACAGGCCCCGCCCCCCAGAGACAGGCCCCGCCACTGGAGACAGGCCCCGCCCCTGGAATCACAGCCCTGCCCCCTCACAGGCCCCTCCCCAGACACAGGCCCCGCCCCCCCCCGGACACAGGCCTCGCCCCCAGACACAGGCCCCGCCCCAGACACAGACCCTGACCCAGACACAGACCACACCCCCAGAATCACAGCCCCGCCCGCAGACAGGCCCCGCCCCAGACACAGGCCACGCCCCCAGAATCACAGCCTCGTCCCCAGATGCAGGCCACGCCCCCAGAATCACAGCCCCGCCCCTAGACACAGGCCCCGCCCGAGAATCACAGACCCGCCCCTAGACACAGGCTCCGCCCCAGAATCACAGCCCCGCCCCGACACAGGCCCTGCCCCCAGAATCACAGCCCCGCCCCCACACACAGGCCCCGCCCTCAGAATCACAGCCCTGCCCCCCAGACACAGGCCCCGCCCCCAGAATCACAGCCCCGCCCGCACACACAGGCCCCGCCCCCAGACACAGGATTGATTTGATTTAATTTAATTTGAATTAATTAAAGGGTAAGTCATAGCAGGAGAGCTCGGCCCCGTGGCAGGCTCCTCCTGCACTATGTGGGAAATCGGGGACACTTCCTTTGTCCCTGACGACCGTGTGTGCAGGAAGTGTGTCCAGCTGCAGCTACTGGCAGACCGCATTGCGGCACTGGAGCTGCAAATGGATACATACTGGAGCATTCGTGATGCTGAGGACGTCGTGGATAACACGTTTAGGGAGTTGGTCACACCGCAGGTAAAGGCTGCACAGGCAGGAAGGGAGTGCGTGACCGCCAGGCAGAGTAGTCGGTGCAGGCAGGTAGTGCAGGGGTCCCCTGTGGCCATCCCTCTCTCAAACAGATATACCTCTTTGGATATTGGTGAGGGAGATGGCTTATTGGGGGAAGGCAGCAGCAGCCAACTTCCTGGCACCAGGGGTGGTTCTGCTGCACAGGACGGGAGGAAAAAGAGTGGGAGAGCTATAGTAATAGGGGATTCTATTGTAAGGGGAATAGATAGGCGTTTCTGCGGCCGCAAACGAGACTCCAGGATGGTGTGTTGCTCCCTGGTGCAAGGGTCAAGGATGTCTCGGAGCGACTGCAGAGCATTTTGGAAGGGGAGGGTGAACAGCCAGTTGTCGTGGTGCATATAGTTACTAACAATATAGGTAAAAAACAGGATGAGGTCCTAAAAGCTGAATATAGGGAGTTAGGAGGTAAATTAAAAAATAGGACCTCAAAGGCAGTAATCTCAGGATTGCTACCAGTGCCACGTGCTAGTCAGAGTAGAAATAGAAGGATATTTCAGATGAATACTGTAGTGTATGTACCTTTAAGAGCCCCTGTGTACTGTAATACCGGTAGTGACCACTCGGGTATATAAGCCTGTATAGTGTCTTGTATCTTTTAGTTCACCTCCAGACTTTGTTCAGTAAACGCCTGTTAAACCAACTCCTGCATTCCGTGTCTCCATTAACGCACGGATACAACAGTGGCGACGAATTAGAAACGGACTTACCTGCAATTCAGTAGCACCTCCAGGAGATCGATTCCTCAGACGAAGGTCAAAGAAAAAAAAGAAAAAAAAACTGTGGTTTCACCAGCTAGCCGGGCTGGTGGCAGGTACTGCACTAATCCTTCCTGTGCTGCGGGCTGGGGCTCGATCGGGTGGCTCTGCAGCGGGGCCTAGCAGCGAGTCGGAAGGCGGAGGCAAACAGAGACGGAGGGTGGAGCACTCGGGAGACGGCCGGCGCTGCAAAGCAGGTCGGCGTTCGGACCAAGCAGAGGGAGGGAAAAGTCCCAGAGAGTCCGGCGGGAACGAGTCTCCAACTATTAAAAATATTTGTGTAAATAAAAACCGCAGAGCGGCAGCGGCGGGAAAGCGTGGGAGGCGCCATTTTTTCTCAGCAGGGAAGAAAGGAAAGCGCGGGAGGCGCCATTTTTGATTTTCAGGATGCCTAAGACTGGCAATATTACTGCTTTCGATAGTGATATAGAGGATTGGACCACATATGTGGAAAGAGTGAAGGTATATTGCACAGCGAATGAAGTAGAGGATGATAAAAAGGCATCGGTACTTCTAAATCTGATGGGCGCAAGGACATACGGGCTGTTATGAAACTTAATCACTCCAGCCAAACTGATGGACAAGAATTTTAAGGAGATTGTTGATACCCTACAGGAGCACTTAAACCCAACACCGCTGCTGATAGCGGAACGATTCAAATTCTTCAGGAGGAATCAGCACAAGAATGAAAGTAACGCTGATTACCTCACCGAATTATGAAAGCTGTCAAAGCACTGCCAATTCGGGGCAGGACTGGCAGATTCTCTACGAGACAAATTCATCTGCGGTCTCCTAAGTGAAGGAACACAGAAAAGGCTACTTTCTGAGAAAGATTTGACACTGGACAAGGCTTTCAGTGTGGCTGTATCATACGAAGCAGCAGCAAGAGGAGCTGCAGAGATACAGCAAAAGCCACAGGACTTCGGCACCCATGAAATGACATGGGGTTTCGAGAGATGTTATCGCTGCGGCAGATCCACCCATGACCAGAGGGACTGCTGGTTCAAGGACAAAGCATGCAGGCAATGCGGAAAGATGGGACACATTGCACGTGTATGCCGATCTGGAAACAAAAAATCCACTGACAGAAAAAAAATCAATAAGGAAAAGTACAGAAAGGTACAAATGATGACGGACAGTAGCTCCGAAGACCAGAAGAGCGATAGCGACTCCGGAAACAAGAGACTAAGCTGTCTCAAATTACATAATGTAATTGCCAAAGAAGATTACCAGACCATTTGGATTACCCTCACGATAGCGGGGTCCCCAGTTAAAATGGAGCTAGATACAGGATCAGCTCTGACCATCATAAATCGACGGGATTACGAGCGGCTATTTCCGCATATACCTTTGAAAGACACATCCATTATCTTGAAGACATATACGGGGCAGAAAGTATACCCCAGAGGGAAAATAAGGGTGCCTGTTGTATACAACGGCAAGGAAATACAGAAGTTGTATTTATACGTTCTGCAAGATGGTGGTCCACCGCTGTTGGGACGTGAATGGATCAGGAAGATACGTTTAGACTGGCACTCCATTCAGGCACTGACGGTGACCAGTAAGAAAAAAAATGATGATGACGTCACACCTGAACGATTAAAAGACATCTTGGCCAACGCCAAAGAAGTGTTTCAACAGGAACTAGGAACCTTGAAAGGCGTCACCGCCTCAATAAAAGTGGAAGATGCTGCAATTCCCAAGTTTTTTAAGGCAAGGCCGGTGCCATACGCAATTCGTCCAGCAGACGAGGCAGAGCTGGAGAATTTGGAAAAGGCAGGCGTGTTATCCAAGGTAGATTGGAGCGAGTGGGCAACACCCATCATCCCGGTCATGAAGAAAATGTTGAATAATGATAAATCTGAAGAACAGAGAAAAATTCGCATCTGTGGGTGTGGTAAACCACTGTTTGTATTCCACTGTGTACATATCTGTACATGCCTCGGCTGACTCCTCCCACGAGTCCAGGTGTAAAGGTGACTGCTCCACAGTCCCTCTGTATTCTGGACTGGTCGACCACTTGAGGCACACCTTCATTCTCTTGTTAATAAAAGCCTGTTAGTTACTCGCTTAACCTCAGTCTTTTGAGTGATTGATAGCGCATCAATTTTATTAACAAGATTTTTTTATAATGGAGAAGATCCTCACACCAGCATGCCTAGACTTAGACCATCGGGAGGCGGACGCATCCACCAAGTTTGCTCACTGGCTTAGGTGCTTTGAAAAATTCCTGATCGCCTCCGCTGCAACGGTTAAATCGGATGAGGACAAACTGGATGTCCTGACCTCCAAAGTGAACCACCGAGCGTACTTGGTCATCCAGGATGCGACCTCGTACACGGCTGCTATCAAGCTCCTCAAGGACCAGTACACGCGCCCAGTGAACGAGGTGTACGCCAGGCACCTCCTGGGGAGTCGTAAACAACAACCTGGGGAATCGACCGAGGAATACCTTCAGGCACTGTCTGTGCTTGGCCGGGCCTGTGGTTGTAAGGATGTAAAGGCCGCCGTGTACACAGAGGAACTTATCCGGGACGCTTTTGTAGCGGGCCACAGGTCCAATTACACCCGACAGCGACTGTTGGAGCAGAGTGACCTCGACCTCAACAAGGCCTCTGAACTCGCACTATCATTGGACGCAGCCTACCGGGGCATGGATGCCTACTCCTCTGCACCGTGGACGCCACGGGGAACGACAGCCTGGGACACGGTAGGACCGTCTCATAGCGCCGTGCCACCCCAGCCACATCCCAGCAACGGCCCAACTACCACAGCAGTGTCCCAAGGCCAGAAATGCTACTTCTGTGGCCAGGCCAAACACCCCAGAGCGCGCTGCCCGGCGAAAAATGCGATCTGCTCGGGCTGCGGGAAGAAGGGACACTACGCCAGTGTCTGCAGGGCCAAAGCCACCCCGAACCCCAGCAGCGCCGCGTGTGGGCCGTGCGGGCCGCCATCTTGGGCCTCCCCAGCCATGTGCGAACCACCGGAACAGCAGCCATTTTGGACGCCTCCAGCCACATGGGGATCATGGACGCCGCCATCTTGGACGCCAGCCGGGACGCAGCAGGCCCCCAACACCGCCTCATCTGATACCCGCAACGACACACCGACCCCTACGCTGGCCTCCGTTACGCTGGACCAAGCGAGACCGCACCAACTGGCCCGGTCCACAATGGACATTAAGGTAAATGGTCACGAAACAATCTGCCTTTTTGACTCTGGGAGCACGGAGAGCTTCATCCACTCCGACACGGTGCGGCGTTGCTCTCTCCCAGTCCTGCCTGCGCACCAGCGGATTTCTATGGCCTCCGAGTCCCAGTCGGCGGACATTGGCGGCTACTGCGTGGTGACACTCTTAGTAGACGGGACTGTGTACGATAATTTTAAACTTCTGGTCCTGCCCCACCTCTGCGCTGCCGTTCTACTGGGGTTAGATTTTCAGTGCCACCTTAAAAGTGTTACGATGGCGTACGGTGGACCCCTCCCCCCACTCACAGTCCGCAGCCAGCAGCTTCCAAATTGCCCGCCGCGCACCAGGTGCAACCTCTCCACACTCAGAGTCACCCCCCCCCCCACTGTTTGCTAACCTCACCCCCGACTGTAAGCCCATCGCCACAAAGAGCAGGCGATACAGTGCCGGGGACAGGGTTTTCATTAAAACCGAAGTGGAGCGGCTCCTGAAGGAGGGGATTATTGAGGGCAGCACCAGCCCCCGGCGAGCCCAGGTTGTGGTTGTTAAGACCGGCGAGAAGCAGCGCCTGGTCATCGACTACAGCCAGACAATAAATCGCTACACCCTGCTGGACGCTTACCCACTCCCCCGCATAGCTGATATGGTCAACCAGATCGCGCAGTACCGCGTCTTCTCGACCATTGACCTGAAATCAGCGTACCACCAGCTCCCTATCCGCCCTGAGGACCGCCAGTATACTGCCTTTGAGGCAAACGGCCGCCTCTATCACTTCCTTAGGGTTCCCTTTGGCGTCACCAACGGGGTCTCCGTCTTCCAAAGGGAGATGGACCGGATGGTCGATCAAAATGCGTTGCAGGCCACTTTCCCATATCTGGACAATGTGACCATCTGCGGCCATGACTTGCAGGACCATGACGCAAACCTCGAAAAATTCCTCTGCACCGCCCAACTCCTGAACCTGACGTATAACAAGGAGAAGTGCATATTCCGCACAACCCGCCTCGCCATCCTTGGCTGTGTTGTGGAACACGGAGTCATCGGTCCCGACCCCGACCGGATGCTTCCCCTTATGGAACTCCCACTGCCCCACTGCCTCAAGGCCCTGAAGAGGTGCCGAGGGTTTTTCTCCTATTACGCACAGTGGGTCCCCTACTATGCGGACAAGGCCCGTCCGCTGATCAAGTCCACCTCTTTTCCCTTGACGGCAGAGGCCCGCTTAGCCTTCCACCGTATCAAGGAAGACATTGCCAAAGCCACCATGCACGCAGTGGACGAATCCATCCCCTTCCAGGTGGAAAGCGACGCGTCCGACTTTGCCCTGGCCGCTACCCTTAATCAGGCGGGGAGACCCGTGGCCTTCTTTTCACGAACCCTCCAGGGCCCAGAGACCAGACACTCCGCTGTTGAGAAGGAGGCCCAGGCTATTGTGGAGGCTGTGCGTCATTGGAGGCACTACCTGGCCGGAAAACGATTTACCCTGCTCACTGACCAGCGTTCAGTTGCTTTTATGTTTAACAACAAGCAGAGGGGCAAAATCAAAAATGACAAGATCTTGAGGTGGAGAATCGAACTTTCCACCTACAATTACGAGATCTTGTACCGGCCCGGGAAGCTCAATGAACCCCTGGATGCTCTATCGCGTGGCACCTGCGCCAGCGCGCAGATCGATAGACTGCGGGCCCCCCACAATGACCTCTG
Organism: Somniosus microcephalus; assembly: GCF_052327205.1. Classification (NCBI taxonomy): domain Eukaryota; kingdom Metazoa; phylum Chordata; class Chondrichthyes; order Squaliformes; family Somniosidae; genus Somniosus; species Somniosus microcephalus. The sequence continues at coordinate 367,952,762 of NC_140989.1, forward strand.
CCACCCGGGGGTCACCAGGTTCTTCCACTTCATCAAGGCCCGCAACCTGCCTTACTCCATTGAGGAGGTCAGGACCATGACCAGGAACTGCCAAGTCTGCGCTGAGTGCAAACCGCACTTTTATAGACCAGACAGGGCTCACCTGATAAAAGCCACTCGCCCCTTCGAGCGCCTGAACGTTGATTTTAAAGGGCCTCTCCCCTCCTCCGACCGTAATGTGTACTTCCTCAACATTATTGATGAGTACTCCCGTTTCCCGTTCGCCATCCTCTGCCCGGACATGACCAGTGCCACGGTCATTAAATGTCTGAACGACCTCTTCACCCTGTTCGGTTTCCCCAGCTATATCCATAGCGACCGGGGCTCATCGTTTATGAGCGATGAACTCCGCCAGTACCTGCTCGCTAGGGGTATTGCCACAAGCAGGACCACCAGTTACAACCCCCGGGGGAACGGACAGGTGGAAAGAGAGAATGCGACAGTTTGGAAGGCCGCCCTGCTAGCCTTAAAGTCTAGGGGCCTTCCGACCTCCCGCTGGCAGGATGTGCTCCCCGATGCGCTCCACTCTATTCGGTCACTGCTCTGCACTGCCACTAACGCCACCCCTCATGAGAAAATGTTTGTCTTCCCAAGGAAGTCCACATCGGGGACATCGCTACCGCCATGGCTGACGTCCCCAGGGCCGGTCCTACTGAGAAGACACGTGAGGACCCATAAAACGGACCCCCTGGTCGAGAGGGTCGACCTCCTCCACGCCAACCCCCAGTACGCTTACATTGCGTACCCGGACGGGCGGGAGGACACAATCTCCATACGAGACCTCGCACCCTCGGGGGCCCCAGTAACCCACTACCCACTACCACCCCACCCCACGATTCAATATCCAACCCCAGCAGATGGCACGCCTGGGCCCCGCGACCCGCTCGACACCCACGAGGACCACACACCAATGCCCCAGCCTACGTGGGACTCGACGCCGGAAGCTTCACTACCCCTGCCGTCGCCACATCGATCACAGCGGCAGACAAGACCTCCAGAGAGACTCCAATACACAAACTTTTAATACACTTCACCCCGCCGGACTCATTTTTAAACAAGGGGTGAATGTGGTAAACCACTGTTTGTATTCCACTGTGTACATGTCTGTACATGCCTCGGCTGACTCCTCCCACGAGTCCCCGTATAAAGGTGACTGCTCCACAGTCCCTCTGTATTCTGGACTGGTCGACCACTCGAGGCACACCTTCATTCTCTTGTTAATAAAAGCCTGTTAGTTACTCGCTTAACCTCAGTCTTTTGAGTGATTGATAGCGCACCAGTGGGGACATCAAGGTGACTGTAAACCCGGTCCTTCACACGGTACAGAAGATATTTTCACCTCACTATCCGGAGGGAAACGTTTCACCAAAATTGACTTGGCACAGGCATATCTACAGATGGAGGTTGAGGAGGCCTCTAAAAAGTATCTCACGATAAACACACACACAAAGGCCTGTACCAGTACAATCGACTGGTTTTCGGAGTAGCATCAGCTCCAGCTATCTGGCAAGGAGCTATGGAGCAAGTCCTGCAAGGGATTCCGGGGACTCAATGCTACCTAGACGACATCCTTGTAACAGGAGAAAACGACAACGAGCACCTTGCCAATTTGGAGCAGGTGCTCACTAGGCTGAGAGAACGGGGCCTACGAGCAAATTGCCCCAAGTGCGAACTTTTCCAGAAACAAATATCATATTGTGGCCATATAATTAACGAAGAAGGGTTGCATAAGTCACCTGAAAAAATTGAAGTGGTCATAAAAGCCCCAGCACCTGAAAATGTCTCACAATTAAGGTCGTTCCTGGGATTGATAAATTACTATCATAAATTTTTACCAAACTTGTCAACTGTTCTGCACCCTCTTAACGCACTGCTATAAACGGGAGTAATTTGGAAATGGAGCGAAGACTGTAAACGTGCCTTCCATAAATGCAAAGGCTTGATCACGCCCAAGGAAGTGTTGGCTCATTACAACCCATCACTGCCAATCAGACTGGCGTGCGATGCATCCCCTTATGGCGTAGGAGCGGTATTATCGCATAGATTCCCTGATGGCTCAGAGCGGCCGATAGCTTTTGCGTCACGCTCATTGAACTCAGCTGTGCGTAACCATGCCCAGATCGACAGGGAAGCACTCAGCCTGGTATGGGGAGTGAAGAAATTCAACCATTACCTACACGGACAAAAATTTACCTTGTTGACTGACCATCAACCCCTCGTCTCCATATTCAACCCTAAAAAGGGCGTTCCCATTATGACAGCGCAAAGGCTACAGAGGTGGTCCCTTTTCCTAGGGGCACACCAATATGACATAGAATACAAAGGATCAAAACAGCATGGGAATGCTGACGGTTTATCGCGCCTACCGTTGCCAACGGTAGAAGAGGCACCTACAGTGGACCCAGTGGAGATGTTCCACTCAACCATAGTGGAATGTCTACCAGTAACAAATTCTACCATTGAAAAGGAAACGAGAAATGACCCGACTCTCACGAGTCTACAATTTAACGGTGAAGGGATGGCCAGCACATGGCGAACCACTGTTGCCAGCATTCTCGCAAAGAAGAGAACAGCTGTCAGTGTGCCGAGGAACCTTGATGTGTGGATCCAGAGTGGTGATTCCACCCAAACTCCAGGATAAAGTGCTAAAGGAGCTTCACGAGGGGCATCTGGGTGGAGTGAAAATGAAGAACCTAGCCAGAGCGTTTGTGTGGTGGGCAGGTATCGATGGAGACATCGAAGAAATGACCAAGAGCTGTCTAGGATGCCAGAAGGTCCAAAACACCCCACCACAAGCCCCTCTACATCCATGGGAGTGGCCCTCATCTCCATGGCAAAGGGTACATATCGACTTTGCTGGTCCATTTATGGACTCAATGTTCTTAATCGCGGTTGATGCACACTCCAAGTGGCCGGAGGTAATAAAGATGTCCTCCAACACCACGGAAAAAACCATCACAGTATTAAGGACCATATTTGCCAGGAATGGGCTGCCTGAACAGATCTGTTCTGATAATGGACCGCAATTTGTGTCTGAAGAATTCAGGAAGTTCTTAAGAAACAATGGGGTTAAGCACTACACGTCCGCCCCATACCATCCTGCCACCAATGGATTAGCTGAAAGGTTTGTCCAGACCTTCAAGAAGGCCATAAAGGCCATGGGTAATGAAGACATAAATCTACAACATAAGGTAGATAACTTCTTGCTTGCGTACAGGAATGCAACACATGTGGTTACAAACCAAACTCCCGCCATGATGTTTTTCAATAGAAGACTAAGATGCCGGCTGGATTTGATCAAGCCAAACATCAGAAGGGACGTAGAGAACCGGCAATTTCAAGGCATGAATGAAAGGCCAACTAGAACCTGCCAGATAGGTCAACAAGTTTTGGCCCGGGACTACCGTACCAAGAAATGGCAGCCTGGAACTATTTGCACACGACTAGGACTGTTGATGTATACCGTGGACATTGGAGAAAGCCTAATAAGGCACCATGCTGACCAGATCATAGAGTCATCCGAAAAGGGACAACCTACACCACAACTCTATACGCCTAATGATGAAGCAGAGATACCCATAGTATCTACCTCCGATCCAGTGATACTGGAACCAGATGAACCCGACACTGGCATTCAAGCCGAAGCGACCTTGCCAAAAGAACCTACTACACCACCGAAAACTATTACACCACCGAGGCGTTATCCGGACCGAGTCAGGAAGCCTCCAGAGAGACTGACTTATAATTGATTAACTGCAGCAAATGTGTAGATTATTGTTCTTGTAAACATGTTAATTAATAATTACTTAAAATGTTATGTACTAATTATCTAAAAGGGGAGGAATTGTGGTGTATGTACCTTTAAGAGCCCCTGTGTACTGTAATACCGGTAGTGACCACTCGGGTATATAAGCCTGTATAGTGTCTTGTATCTTTTAGTTCACCTCCAGACTTTGTTCAGTAAACACCTGTTAAACCAACTCCTGCATTCCGTGTCTCCATTAACACACGGATACAACAAATACGTGGCTAGAGGAATGGTGCAAGGGGGAGGGATTCAAATTCCTGGGGGAGGTGGGACCAGTACAAACTGGACGGTTTGCACCTGGGCAGGATGTGACCGATGTCCTAGGGGGAGTGTTTGCTAGTGCTGTGGGGGAGGGTTTAAACTAAAATGGCAGTGGGTTGGGAACCTGTGCGTGGAGACAGAGAAAAGGGAAACATGGGTAGAAGCAAAAGACAGGAAGGAGAAAAGCAAAAATGGCAGTCAGAGAAATCAAGGGTTTAAATCAAACATGGCCACAGTAAATAATAATTCTAAAAGGTCTAAGAGTGTTAAAAAACAAACCTGAAGGCTTTGTGTCTTAATGTGAGGAGCATTCGTAATAAGGTGGATGAATTAGCTGCGCAAATAGATGTAAATGGATATGATATGATTGGGATTACAGAAACATGGCTCCAGGGTGACCAAGGCTGGGAACTCAACATCCAGGGGTATTCAATATTCAGGAAAGACAGGCAAAAAGGAAAAGGTGGTGGGGTAGCATTGCTGGTTAAAGAAGAGATTAACACAATAGTAAGGAAGGATATTAGCTCTGATGATGTAGAATCTGTATGGGTAGAACTGAGAAATACCAAGGGGCAGAAAACATTAGTGGGAGTTGTATACAGACCTCCAAACAGTAATGCAGAGGTTGGGGATGGCATTAAACAGGAAATTAGAGACGTGTGCAATAAGGGCATAGCAGTTATCATGGGTGAATTTAATCTACATATAGATTGGGCTAGCCAAATTAGTAACAATACTGTGGAGGAGGAATTCCTGGAGGGTTTACGGGATGGTTTCCTGGACCAATATGTCGAGGAACCAACTAGAGATCAGGCCATCTTAGACTGGGTATTATGTAATGAGAAAGGAATATTTAGCAATCTTGTTGTGCAAGGCCCCTTGGGGTTAGGGTTACAATATGATAGCAACCCTGACAAATGAAGAATTCTGTCATGGAGCCGTGTAGATACGAGGCCGTGCTATCCGGGCGAGGCTGGTTCTGGACCCAAGTGCAGACAGACAAGGCAAGAAGCAGGTATACAGTCTTAAATAACAGTACTTTACTAGATTCACACATTACTAGATTCACACAAGGAAAACAGTAACAAACATAAGAGCTCCAGACAAGCTACCAAACAGCAAGTCAAGATAGGAACTCAGGACAAGCTCCCATGAGGCAACCCACTTGTCCAGACTGAGCTTGAGACAAGCTACCACATAGGCAACCGGCTTGCCGAGATAAGACTCAAGACAAGCTACCACAGGGGTAATCGGCTTATCAATACAGAGCTCAAGACAAGCTACCACTGCTTGTCCAAACTGAGCACCTTATCAAGACTGAGCAACTTGTCAGCACCTTGTCAAGACCAAGAACAAAGGGAAGAACCACAGACTTAAATACAAGCAGAAACATAACACGGATAAACAGTTATAGACATAAGAGCTCGAGACAGGCAATCGGCTTGTCAAGGCAAACTACCACAGCAACAGACTTGTCAAGACTGAGCACAGAGGGAAGAAACCACAGAACTTAAATACCAACAAAACCTGGTGAAACCAATGAACAGATAAAAGGCAGTTAACTAATAAACACAAGAGACTAGAAACAATTAACAAAGGGAAACCAACAAGTGAAGGTGCCATCTAGAGGTTACTAAAGGAACTGACCGGCACCCTCACACTCATTCCAGACCTTGCTGTCTGTGGAGCAGGTTGTGCTGCAGCAGCTGTGTGGGAAGTGGTGGTCGCCTTGACCTGGGAGTGGAGGGGAAGGAGAGACCCCAGGCCACCACCACCGTCAACCATCTACTAACATCATCTACCGAGGTGCCTGGAGAGAGAGGAGGAGAGGGAAAAAGGAGGCCAGCATTTACAGCAGGAGAGGCTTTTCCATCACTGCCTCCCCAAATTGGCCTCCAGTCCAGGAGAGGGAGAGAGGGGAGAGGAGCGGCCTTCAACACCCACTACTTGGAAGGAGGGTAGGAGCAACTTCTTTTCCATTTGAACTTCTGCAGGGGGGTGTCATTCGGTGCATTCCCCAAAGACTTTGTATTGTGGGTAGGGGGAGGATAGAAGACCGGGCCGGAAGACCAAAGGGTGTCAAAAGCCCCTTCCATTGCCTGGCCTGGGTTAGCTGGAGCTGCCCAGGTGAAGCCTTCATCGCGAAGACCTGGTGTGGGGCTGAGTCTGGGCTTTTCTCCAGCTTTCCCAGGCGAAGACATCTTCTCCCCCTGCCTGAAGACCACCCACAGAGACTTTATTTTTCCATCGGGGAGTGCACCCCTGCCGACGCCCACCCACCCACCTACCATCCTGAGTGGCGCCCCTGCCTTTGTGGCCTCCCTCCTTCCCACCGCCCCCCCCCCCGCTCTCCCTCTTTTTGTCTCTCCCCCTGTCTCTCAGGAGGCACCTCTGGTTCAAACTTCTTACCTATTGCCACTTGAGCAGAGGGGAGTAGGCCCCTCTCCCAATTACTTCCAACAAGGGGAGAGGCGGGCCTTTAGTTTAACAGCTCCCTCTGCTCAAGGGAAGAATTAAAAAAACCTGAGGCCCTTTAACACCTTCAGGCCTGTGACTTGGGGTGAGTGTAGCACTTTCTTTTTTTTAAAGAGGAGAGAACCACCCCATAAATGCGAGTACATCTTCGCCGGTGGCGGGGTCAGTCAGGTCGTATGCGAGAGTGGTAGCCACAGCCACATCCGCTCTCGCTTCTCCTGCTGCCCCGTCACCTTTTAAACTCATCACTAAAAAGCTTGGGGTGAAGAGCTACACCCACCCCAATATGACAATTGAGGCGTGTGTTAAGGCCATGGCTGGGGTTGTCGGCCCTTCAGCCATCCTCGCCACCTCAAAAATGTACGGGAAGGCTGTGTTCTTCCTGGGGTCGGAGCGGGTGGTGTCCCTGGCCATCACAAAGGGGCTCACTGTGGGCGGGACCTTCCTGGCGGTGGATCCTCTTGAGGCCACCATGAGGAGGATCGTTATTTCTAACGTCCCGCCCTACATTCCTGGTGAGCTCCTCCTCCCCCACTTGCATCAACTTGGGGAGGTGAGGTTGGGGATTGCGCCTATCCCGCTCGGCTGCCGGGAAGCCAGCCTTCGGCACGTTTTCTCCTTCCGGCGCCAGGTCTACATCCAGCTGGCGCGGGAGGAGGACACCGACGGGGCATTTGTCGTCCTCCACGAGGGGACCGGTTACCGCGCCTTTTGGACGTCGGACGGTGTGCGGTGCCACGCCTGCAAGGAGGTGAGGCATATTAGAAAGAACTGCCCCGCCTCCAAGGCCGCCAGATTGTCTGGCGTGGCCGAGGCTGGCTCCGCCACCGCTCCTCTCCCCGGGTCTGGCCGCGCCCCCCAAACAACTGATGCGCGGTCGTCATCGGAGGCCGATGCCACCGGGGCCTCCGGCGGGGGGGAGGGAGCCCGTCCGGGCAGAAAGAAGGCGCGGGGCAAATCCAAGCATTTCAGGGTGGGTCCCCCCGCGGAGGGCGAGCCCCTGGACTTAGATCCCCTGACACCCGCACACATTGCGGAGTTGGTCAGGGCAGACGAGGGTGGGAGGGGCCTCATGCCCGAGACTGTGGCCGCCGCCGCCGCCGAGGCGGAAACGTTAATACCTGCGGCCGGGCTCGGGCCCGACGAACCCGACGAACCTGCCCCGCCGGAGGGAGCAGAGGAGGAGGCCCCTGCAGGCATGGAGGTCTCCCTCGCTCCCTCTGCGCTAAAAAGAAGGCGCGACCCCCTGGATGAGGAGGAGGACTGGGAGGAGGAAGGTCCCTCCGAACAGGGGGAGTCGTCGCCCGCCGCGGGTACTGCGCCCCCCCCCGCTGCTGTCACCATCTCCGGCATTCGGCAGGGGTCGCCTGTCCTTCGGGAGGCTGAGGCAGATTTGTCTGTCCAGCACGCGCCTCCCGGGGATGGGAACGAGACCCTACCCGTGGGGGGGGTCGCGGAACAACCCGCGGCAGAAGTTGATTATCTCTCGGTGCCGTTACCCCTTGACGGGTCGGGCGGCCTGGGGTCTGGGTCGGGCGAGTTTGATGAAAGTGAACTCGCCCAAAGCGACCCGGACATTTCCCAGGGGCTGCTCGACCTGGTCGAGGTTTTAGCCGAGGTCACCCCGTCTGCTGGGTCGGAAGCCGGTGGCGCGGAAGAGGAGGGCCCTCTGACTGTGTCTCCGGCGCCGGACGTCTTGGAGGAGTTGGGTTTTGTTTTTTCCCCGATTCCTCCGGCGTCTGAGGCGTCTGAGGCGGAGGGGGGCTTCGAACCGCCGCCGTCTTCTGGCCCGGCGCCCCCAGAGGAGCCCAGGGAGGATTCCTCTGCCACCGATCCTGGGGGTGGGGTCCGGGCAGAGGCGGGGCCGGCTGTTGCGGCTGAGCCGTTCGCTGCGCACTGCGCGACGGACGGGTCGGCTGCCGGCGACGACCCCCCGGAGGAGGACGGGGACTCGGTGATGGGCGCGGAGGACGACTTGGATTCCATCGCCGACGAGGCGATGGATGACCCCGTGCCACTCGCTGGGTCTCCCCTCATTCCCGTCGGGGAACACCGGGATTTTGTGGCCGCGTGCCAGGATCGTCCCAACAAAACCCAGCTGGCCCTCGCCAGGTGGTCGGAGCTGGCGCTGCTCATCGGGTCGGTCCGCGCCGCCATCAGGGCCGTGGGCGCGGACGCGGACGTGAGCCCGCTCGAGCTGCGTCGGCTCAGGTCGTTCCTCACTGGGCTCCTGAGGGAGTGGCGGTCGACTAGTGGCTGCGCTCCCTCCCCCCATTAGTTGTAGGTAGAGGTTGCACTATGCTTCTGAGATGAAGATAACCATAGCCAGCCTCAACATCAATGGCAGCAGGGAGGCTCGCCGCAGATTTAATAACCTTTCGGTCCTTCGGGACGGGAAGTATGCGGTGTGCTTCCTGCAAGAAACCCACACCGTTCCGGGAGACGAGGCCACGTGGCTCCTGGAGTGGCAAGGAGGGGTCAGCATGAGTCACCTCTCCAGCGTTTCCAGCGGGGTGGCTATCTTGCTGGCCCCGCATTTTCAGCCGGAGATCTTGGGGGTCAAGGAGCTCGTGCCGGGCCGCTTGCTCCAGGTCACTGTGCGCCTGGGGGGCGTGCCGCTCCATCTAGTGAACGTGTACGCCCCTCAGGACGGTGCGCAGCAAGTGCGCTTCTTTGAAGAAGTGTCCGCTCTTCTGGGCTCCATCGACGCGGGCGAGTGCGTCATCCTCGGGGGGGATTTTAACTGCACCCTCGAGGCGAGGGACCGTTCGGCCCCCCAGCGATGCCCGGCGGCGATGGAGAAGTTGAGGGACCTGGTTGGGTCCTTCGACTTGGTGGACGTCTGGCGACATCTCCACCCCGACTCCAGCGCTTTCACTAGCGTGAGGTCTGGAGGAGGATGGTCCAGGATCGACCGCCTTTATATTTCCCGGGCGTACGTCTCCTGCGTTCCGGCAGCTTCCATGCGGCCGGTGCCGTGCACGGACCACCACCTGGTGTGGGCGGAGCTCACTCCGCTGCGCGCACGGGGGGGGTCCGCGTACTGGCATTTTAATAACCGGCTGCTGGAGGATGCGCGGTTCCAGGATTCGTTTCACCGGTTCTGGGCCGACTGGAGAAGGAAGCGGGGGGGCTTCCCCTCCTTGAGGCTATGGTGGGACGTGGGCAAGGCTCACGTCCGTCTCTTCTGTCAGGAGTACGCGAAGGGGTCGACCAAGAGGCGGGAGGCCCGGGTCGGGCGGTTGGAGAAGGAGGTGCTCGACCTGGAGTCCCGTCTCGGTCAAGTCTTCAAGGACCCGGCCCTGCGGATGGTGTACGAAGAGAAGAAGGGCGCGCTGAAGGACCTGCAGCTTGTCGGGTCCCGAGGCGCGTACGTGAGGTCGCGGATCCAGTTCCTGCGGGACCTGGACCGCGGCTCCCCCTTCTTCTACTCGCTGGAAAAAAGACAGGGGGTCCATAAGCAGCTCTTGGGGCTGCTGGCCGACGACGGATCTCTGGTCTCGGATCCGGAGGGAATCAGTGCGGAGGCCCGGGCCTATTGCGGGGCTCTGTTCTCTCCGGATCCATCCAGCGAGGCTGCGCGCAGAGTTTTGTGGGAGGACCTGCCGAAGGTCGGCCTGGAGGGCGCCGAAAAATTGGACGCTCCTCTGAGTCTGGAGGAGCTGACCGGCGCCCTCTGCCAGCTCTCCAGGGGAAAGTCCCCTGGGCTGGACGGGCTGACCGTGGAGTTCCACAGGGCGTTCTGGGACGTCTTGGGGGGCGACTACGCGCGGGTCCTGGGGGAAAGTTTGGCGACCGGGGAGATGCCCCTCTCTTGGCGCAGGGCGGTTATTGTCCTGCTGCCTAAGAAGGGCGATCTCCGCCTCCTTAAGAACTGGCGCCCGGTCTCCCTCCTCAGCACGGACTATAAAATTTTTGCCAGGGCTATGTCTGCTCGCCTAGGCGCCGTGCTGGCCCACATGATCCACCCCGACCAGTCCTACACGGTCCCGGGCCGGACCATCCACGATAACATCCATCTGGTCCGGGACCTGGTCCACCATTCCCAGAGGGCTGGTCTGTCGGTCACCTTCCTTTCCCTGGGTCAGGATAAGGCGTTCGACAGGGTGGATCACGAGTATCTCTTCGGGACTCTGCGTGCATTCGGGTTCGGGACGCCTTTTGTCACCCGGATCCGACTTCTGTACGCTGCCGCAGAGTGTCTGATTAAAGTTAACGGGTCCCTGACGGCGCCCCTTCGCTTCCGGAGGCGGGTGCGTCAGGGATGCCCCATGTCCGGCCAGTTATACGCCGTTTGCGTAGAGCCTTTCCTGCGCCTCTTGTGGAAGAGGTTGACGGGACTGGCTCTGCAAGGGCCGGGCGTGGAGGTGGTCCTCTCGGCTTACGCCGATGATGTGCTCCTCACGGTCACGGATCCCACTGACTTGCGGAGGATGCGGGAATGCCAGCAGATTTACTCGGACGCATCCTCCGCCAAGATCAACTGGGAGAAATGTTCTGGACTCCTGGTGGGTCAGTGGCGGGTGGACTCCCTGCCGGAGGAGTTCAGGCCCTTCGCCTGGAGCACCACGCACCTCCTCTACTTGGGAATCTACCTCAGCCCTGCCGAGGATGCCTGGCCGGTGAACTGGCAAGAGTTGGAGGCCAAAGTCACCACTCGCTTAGGACGCTGGACAGGATTGCTCCGAGTGTTGTCCTACAGGGGTCGAGCGATGGTCATAAACCAACTGGTGGCCGCCATGTTGTGGTACCGGTTCGTCACTTTGATCCCTCCCCCTGCGTTTGTCGCCAAGATACAGAAGAAGCTCGTCGACTTCTTCTGGGACAAAAGGATGCACTGGGTCTCTGCCGCGGTTCTGAGTCTCCCGCTTAGGGAGGGCAGTCAGGCGTTGGTGTGCCTCCGCACCCAGGCTGCAACTTTCCGTCTTCGGATGCTGCAGAGATACCTGTACGTCGAGAATCCTCCGAGATGGTGTGCGCTGGCGACGTACTTTTTCCGCCAGCTGCACGGCCTCAATTATGACATGCAGCTCCTGTTTTTGGAAGTGGGCGGCAGGCGTACCAGCCTGCGGGAGCTGCCTGTCTTCTACCAGGAACTGCTATGGGTTTGGAACTACGTCGCCTCCAGGCGGAGCTCTCCCCCGTCAGGAATGGCGGCTGCCCTTCAGGAGACGCTGTTCAGGAATCCGCACCTCCACGTCCGCAAGTTCGGGTGGCTGGCGGAACGCAGGGCTGTGCCTGGCAAGGTGACTAGAGTCGGGGACCTACTCGATGGCGGAGGAGCGGGCTGGATGGCGCCGGAGGAGTTGGCGTGGCGCATGTCTTGGGACAACATCCGGCTCGCGGTCGATGCCATCGAGTCGGTGAAAGCGACGCTGCACCCCGGCGCCACGAGGTGTATCGAGGCAGCTCAGGCACGTGGGGCGATCCCGTCCGAGCTTTCCCCCGTTCGGACGGAATTCCTTATCGGCGCCCTGCCCCGAAACCCCCCTCGGGAACCGGCGCCTCACAACTTGAGCCGTCTCAAGGAGATGCCCTCCGTGCCTTTTCATTCCGCATGGAGGGGTTTCCTGTACGGGCTGCTCCTGCACACTTTCCACTTTGTCATCTTCGCCTGCTGCCCGGACACGCCGTGGCATGCCGTCTTGCCTTCCGGCGGAGACGGAGGTCCCCAATGGAGGGCTCTCTATGCGGGAGTCCTCCCTTGTTCTATTGGGGACTTGGCCTGGAGGGTGTTGCACAGGGCAGTCCCGTGCAATATATTTTTAAGTAGGTTCACGGACTCCCAGACCGCCTGTTTGTTCTGCGGTCTGGAGGAGTCCGTTTTTCACGTATATGTGGAATGTGAGAGGTTGCAGCCCCTCTTCCACTATTTGAAGGGGCTGCTCCTCGATTTTTGGTTGCACTTCAGTCCCACACTCTTGATCTACGGTCACCCGGTGCGGAGGGGAACGGGCAGGTTGGAGGACCTCCTCGTGGGTCTGCTCCTGGGCCTGGCAAAAAAAGCCATCAATTGGTCCAGGCAGCGGGCGGTCGAGGGGGTTGTCCAGCCAGATTGCCTCCCTCTCTTCCGCGGTCATGTTCGCGCCCGGGTGGCCCTGGAGATGGAGCACGCGGTGTTCGCCGGCGCGCTCGAGCACTTCCGTGACCGGTGGGCGCCGCGGGGACTGGAGTGCAGAATTGGATTGGACAACCATATTTTAATTTGATTTGGTAAGGTTTATTTAAAGATTTTTTAGAGGTTTAGTTACAGTTTATTTGTTTAATTTATTTGGCCCTACCAAAAGAGAAGAGACTAGAAACAGTTAACAAAGGATAACCAACAAGTGAAGGTGCCATCTAGAGGTTACTGAAGGAACTGACCGGCACCCTCACATCATTAAGATGGAGAGTGAACTATTTGACTCAGAGACTAGGGTCCTGAATTTAAATAAAGGAAACTACGATGGTATGAGGCGCGAGTTGGATAGGATTGATTGGGGAATGTTACTTAAAGGGTTGACGGTGGATAGGCAATGGCAAACATTTAAAGATCGCATGGATGAACTACAGAATTTGTTCATCCCCGTTTGGCATAAAAATAAAACAAAAAAGGTGACTCAACCGTGGCTAACAAGGGAAATTAGGGATAGCATAAGATCCAAGGAGAGGACATATAAATTGGACAGAAAAAGCAGCAAAGCTGAGGTTTGGGAGCAGTTTAGGATTCAGCAAAGGAGGACAAAGGGATTAATTAAGAGGGGGAAAATAGAGTATGAGAGTAAGCTTTCAGGGAACATAAAAACTGACTGTAAAAGCTTCTATACATATGTGAAGAGAAAAAGATTGGTGAAGTCAAGCGTAGGTCCCTTACAGTCAGAATCAAGGGAATTTATAATGGGGAACAAAGAAATGGTGGGCCAATTAAATACATACTTTGGTTCTGTCTTCACAAAGGAGGACACAAATAACCTCCCAGAGATGTCAGGGAACATAGGATCTAATGAGAGGGAGGAACTGAATGAAATCAGTATTTGTAGGCAAATGGTGCCAGGGAAATTGATGGGATTGAAGGCCGATAAATCCCCAGGGCCTGATAATCTACATCCAAAGGTAATTAAGGAAGTGCCCTAGAAATAATAGATGCATTGCTGGTCATCTTCCAAAATTCTATAGATTCTGGAACAGTTCCCATGGATTGGAGGGTAGCTAATGTTACCCAACTATTCAAAAAAGGTGGTAGAGAGAAAACGGGGAATTACAGACCGGTAAGCCTGACATCGGTAGTGGGGAAAATGCTAGAGTCCATTATAAAAGATGTAATAGCAGAGCACTTGGAAAACAGTGACATGGATTTACAAAAGATAAATCGTGCTTGACTAATCTACTGGAATTTTTTGAAGATGTAACTGGTAAAATAGATAAAGGAGAACCAGTGGATGTGGTGTATTTGGACTTTCAGAAGGCTTTCGATAAGGTCCCACATAAGAGATTAGCGTGTAAAGTTAAGGCACATGGGATTGGGGGCAAGGTACTGACTTGAATAGAGAACTGGTTGGCAGACAGGAAGCAAAGAGTTGAAATAAACGGGTCTTTTCCCGAGTGGCAGGCAGTGACTAATGGGGTACCGCAGGGATCGGTCCTAGGACCCCAGTTATTCACAATTTATATTAATGATCTAGACGAGGGAACTAGATGTAATATCTCCAAGTTAGCAGATGAAACAAAGCTGGGTGGGCGTGTGTGCTGTGAGGAGGATGCTGAGAAACTCCAGTATGATTTGGACAGGTTGGGTGATTGGGCAGATGCACGGCAGATGCAGTATAATGTGGATAAATGCGAGGTTATTCACTTTGGTGGCAAAAACAGGAAGGCAGATTATTATCTGAACGGCAATAGATTGGGAGAAGGGGAGGTGTAACGAGACCTGGGTGTCCTTGTGCACCAGTCGCTGAAGGGAAGCATGCAGGTGCAGCAGGCGGTTAAGAAGGCAAATGGTATGTTGGCCTTCGTAGCGAGAGGGTTTGAGTACAGGAACAAAGATGTCTTGCTGCAGTTCTACAGGGCCTTGGTGAGACCACACCTTGAGTACTGTGTGCAGTTTTGGTCGCCTTATCTGAGGAAGGATGTTCTTGCCATGGAGAGAGTGCAGCGAAGATTCACCAGACTGATACCTGGGATGGCAGGAATGACGTATGAGGAGAGATTGGGTCGATTGGGCTTATACTTGCTGGAGTTTCGAAGAATGAGAGGGGATCTCATTGAAACTTATAAAATTCTAACAGGACTAGACAGACTAGATGCAGGAAGGATGTTCCCGATGGCGGGAGAGTCCAGAACCAGGGGTCACAGTCTAAGGATAAGGGGTAAGCCATTTAGGACAGAGATGAGGAGGAATTTCTTCACCCAGAGAGTGGTGAACCTGTGGAATTCACTACCACACAAGGCAGTTGAGGCCAATTCATTAAATATATTCAAGAAAGAGTTGGATATATTTCTTAAGGCTAAAGGGATCAAGGGATATGGGGAGAAGGCAGGGACAGGGTACTGAATTTGGATGATCAGCCATGATCGCATTGAATGGCGGAACAGGCTTGAGGGGCCGAATGGCCTACTCCTGCTCCTATCTTCTATGTTTCTGTGTTTCAGCCCTGCCCCTAGACACACGCCCCGCCGCGGATATCAAATGGCCCCGCCCACTGAGTCACAGTAAATCCTGCCCCTCCGATTGTGCAGGGCTCCCTCAGTACTGCCCCTGCGACAGTGCGGTGCTGCCTCAGTACTGCCCCTCCGACAGTGCAGCACTCCCTCAGTTCTGCCCCTCCGACAGTGCAGCTCTCCCTCAGTACTGCCCCTCCGACAGAGCAGCACTCCCTCAGTACTGCCCCTCTGACAGTGCAGCACTCCCTCAGTTCTGCCCCTCCGACAGTGCAGCGCTCCCTCAGTACTGCCCCTCCGACACTGCAGCACTCCCTCAGTATTGCCCCTCCGACAGTGCAGCGCTCCCTCAGTACTGCCCCTCCAACAGTGCAGCGCTCCCTCAGTACTGCCCCTCCGACAGTGCAGTGCTCCCTCAGTACTGCCCCTCCGACAGTGCAGCGCTCCCTCTGTACTGCCCCTCCGACAGTGCAGCGCTCCCTCAGTACTGCCCCTCCAACAGCGCAGCGTTCCCTCAGTGCTGTCCATCCAACAGTGCAGCGCTCCCTCAGTACTGCCCCTCCGACAGTGTGGCGCTCCCTCAGTACTGTCCCTCCGACAGTGCGGCGCTCCCTCAGTACTGCCCCTCCGACAGTGCGGCGCTCCCTCAGTACTGCCCCTCCGACAGTGCGGCGCTCCCTCAGTACAGCCCCTCCGACAGTGCAGCGCTCCCTCAGTACTGCCCCTCCGACAGTGCGGCGCACGCTCAGTACTGCCCCTCCGACAGTGCGGCGCTCCCTCAGTACAGCCCCTCCGACAGTGCAGCGCTCCCTCAGTACTGCCCCTCCGACAGTGCAGCGCTCCCTCAGTACTGCCCCTCCGACAGTGCAGCAGCCCCTCAGTACTGCCCCTCCGACAGTGCAGCGCTCCCTCAGTACTGCCCCTCAAACAGTGCATCACTCCCTCAGTACTGCCCCTCCGACAGTACAGTTCTCCCTCAGTACTGACCCTCCGACAGGGCAGCTCTCCTCAGTACTGCCCCTCCAACAGCGCAGCGCTCCCTCAGTACTGCCCCTCCGACAGTGCAGCACTCCCTCAGTACTGCCCCTCCAACAGCGCAGTGTTCCCTCAGTGCTGTCCATCCGACAGTGCAGCGCTCCCTCAGTACTGCCCCTCCGACAGCGCAGTGTTCCCTCAGTGCTGTCCATCCGACAGTGCAGCGCTCCCTCAGTACTGCCCCTCCGACAGTGCGGCGCTCCCTCAGTACTGCCCGTCCGACAGTGCGGCGTTCCCTCAGTACTGCCCCTCCGACAGTGCAGCACTCCCTCAGTACTGCCCCTCCGACAGTGCAGCGCTCCCTCAGTACTGCCCCTCCGATAGCGCAGCCCTCCCTCAGTACTGCCCCTCCGACAGTGCAGCACTCCCTCAGTACTGCCCCTCCGACAGTGCAGCGCTCCCTCAGTACTGCCCCTCCGACAGTGCGGCGCTCCCTCAGTTCTGCCCCTCCGACATTGCGGCGCTCCCTCAGTAATGCCCCTCCAACAGCGCAGCGCTCCCTCAGTATTGCCCCTCCGACAGTGCTGCGCTCCCTCAGTACTGACCCTCTGACAGTGCAGCACTCCCTCAGTACTGCCCCTCCGACAGTGCAGCACTCCCTCAGTACTGCCCCTCCGACAGTGCAGCACTCCCTCAGTACTGCCCCTCCGACAGTACAGCACTCCCTCAGCACTGCCCCTCTGACAGTGCAGCGCTCTCTCAGTACTGCCCCTCCGACAGTGCAGCACTCCCTCAGCACTGCCCCTCCGACATTGCAGCGCTCCCTCAGTACTGCCCCTCCGACAGTGCAGCGCTCCCTCAGTACTGCCCCTCCGACAGTGCAGCACTCCCTCAGTACTGCCCCTCCGACAGTGCAGCGCTCCCTCAGTACCTCCCCTCCGACAGTGCAGCACTCCCTCAGTACTGCCCCTCCGACAGTGCAGCACTCCCTCAGTACTGCCCCTCCGACAGTGCAGCTCTCCCTCAGTACTGCCCCTCCGACAGTGCAGCACTCCCTCAGTACTGCCCCTCCGACAGTGCAGCGCTCCCTCAGTACTGCCCCTCCGTCAATGCAGCGCTCCCTCAGTACTGCCCCTCCGACAGCGCAGCGCTCCCTCAGTACTGGCCCTCCGACAGTGCAGCGCTCCCTCAGTACTGCATTTAAGTGTCAGCCTAAATTTTTTTGCTCAATTCTCTGGAGTGGGGACTTGAACCCACGACCTTCTGACTTAGTGGCGAGAATGCTAGCAACTGGGCCACTTGCTGACACACATATATCAGCAAGAGCCAGCAGCTGATTCTGTACCTGCAATGAGATAAGAGGTGGAAAACAATTTTATTTTCAGGGTGATGCTTGAGGAAGCAATGTTGGCCGGGACTGCATTGGAATAGTTCCCTGTTGTCCCCAGTGTCCACATGTACAAGCAGTTAAACGTCTTATCCAAAGGACGGCACTCCCTCAGCACTGCACTGCACTGTCAAGATCCACGACTGGATGTATGCTAATTAGAATAAAAACAACGTCAAATCTCAGCATTCCGAGAGAGAGAGAGAGGGACAGAGAGAGAGAGAGAGAGAGAGAGACAGAGAGACATAGAGAGAGAGACAGAGAGACATAGAGAGAGAGAGACATAGAGAGAGAGAGACAGAGAGAGAGACATAGAGAGAGAGAGACATAGAGAGAGAGAGACAGAGAGAGAGAGACAGAGAGACAGAGAGAGACAGACAGAGAGAGAGACATAGAGAGAGAGAGACAGAGAGAGAGAGAGAGAGACAGAGAGAGAGACAGAGAGAGAGTGAGAGAGACAGAGAGGGAGAGAGAGACAGAGAGGGACAGAGAGAGACGGAGAGGGAGAGAGACAGACAGAGAAAGAGAGACGTAGAGAGACAGAGAGAGAGATAGACAGAGAGAGAGACAGAGACAGGGAGAGAGAGACAGACATATTGAGAGACAGAGAGAGAGACAGACATATTCAGAGACAGAGAGAGAGAGGCAGAGACAGACAGAGAGAGGATTTAGGTATGTTTTCTGTGTACTCCTAGATCACTATAAATAGGAATAAACTCTGTAATCACGTATTATTGCAAAATATGACAGTACTATTTTTACACGAGCTTACACTTGGGATAAACACCTAAGTGTATTTCTGACATTAAGTGTATACAAATTGCAGGTTATATTGTTAAAAGAAGTGACATATTAACTTCATTTTCCATTTAATGTGTTTTCTACTCTTCCTGCAGTTTTCAAGTCATAAATTTGCTTTGAAGTGAATCGTTGAACATCTGTCTATTTATACAGCTAAAACCTTTGAGTCAGTCACGCTATCGACCTCACAATTAAACTTTTCAAAAGGATGACAAAAAAGAAGGAAAGACAGTCATTTCACGCTGGTATCTTCTGACCTGGAGCCAAAAATCCACCAATCGGCTCGTTTCCCTCCCCAACAGCAATCAACCTCTAATGGACCTCAGAATGTCCTGACCATCCCAACGCCGTCCTGGCCAGCTTCCCACCTTCCACCAAGTCCCGTTCACCCATCACCCCCTGTGCTCGCTGACCCACATTGGCTCCCGGTCCGGCAACGCCTCGATTTTAAAATTCCCACCCTCGTGTTCTAATCCCTCCACGGCCTCGCCCCTCCCCCGATCTCTGTGACCTCTTCCAGCCCTACAACCTTCTGAGATCTCTGCGCTCCTCCAGTTCTGGCCTCTTGCACATCCCCGATTTTCGTCGCTCCACCATTGGCGGCCGTGCCTTCAGCCGCCTGGGCCCCAAGCTCTGGAATTCCCTCCCTAATCCTCTCTACATCTCTACCTCTCTCTCCTCCTTTAAGACTCTCCTTAAACCTCCCTCTTTGACCAAACTTTTGGTCACCTGTCCTAATAATATCCCTTTATGAGGCTCGGTGTCAAATTTTGTCTGATTTACGCTCCTGTGAAGCAGCTTGGGGTGGATTTATTAAAAAAAAGAAAGACTTGCATTTACACAGCGCCTTTCACATCCACAGGATTTCCCAAAGTGCTTCACAGTCAATGAAGTACTTTTTCCAAGTATAGTCACTGTTGTAATGTGGGAAACGCTCAGCTAAATTAAGCACAGCAAACTCCCACAAACATCAATGTGACAATGACCAGATAATCTGTTTTAATGAGGATGATTGAGGGATAAATATTGGTCAGGATACTGGGGATAACTCTCCTGCTCTTCTTTGAAATAGCGCAATGGGATCTTTTACGTCCACCTGAGAGAGCAGACGGGGCCTCGGTTTAACGTCTCATCTGAAAGACGGCTCCTCCAACAGTGCAGCACTCCCTCAGTACTGCCCCTCCGACAGTGCAGCGCACCCTCAGTACTGCCCCTCCGACAGTGCAGCGCTCCCTCAGTACTGCCCCTCCGACAGTGCAGCGCTCCCTCAGTACTGCCCCTCCGACAGTGCAGCGCTCCCTCAGTACTGCCCCTCCGACAGTGCGGCGCTCCCTCAGTACTGCCCCTCCGACAGTGCAGTGCTCCCTCAGTACTGCCCCTCCGACAGTACAGCATTCCCTCAGTACTGCCCATCCAACACTGCAGCGCTCCCTCAGTACTGCCCCTCCGACAGTGCAGCGCTCCCTCAGTACTGCCCCTCCGACAGTGCAGCGCTCCCTCAGTACTGCCCCTCCGACAGTGCAGCGCTCCCTCAGTACTGCCCCTCCGACAGTGCAGCGCTCCCTCAGTACTGACCCCCGACAGTGCAGCGCTCCCTCAGTACTGCCCCTCCGACAGTGCAGCGCTCCCTCAGTACTGCCCCTCCGACAGTGCAGCGCTCCCTCAGTACTGCCCCTCCTAGAGTGCAGCGCTCCCTCAGTACTGCCCCTCCGACAGTGCGGCGCTCCCTCAGTACTGCCCCTCCGACAGTGCAGCGCTCCATCAGTACTGGCCCTCCGACAGTGCAGCGCTCCCTCAGTACTGCCCCTCCAACAGTGCAGCGCTCCCTCAGTACTGCCCCCTCCGACAGTGCAGCGCTCCCTCAGAACTGCCCCTCCGGCACTGCAGCGCTCCCTCAGTACTGCCCCTCCGACAGTGCAGCGCTCCCTCAGTACTGCCCCTCCGACAGTGCAGCGGTCCCTCAGTACTGCCCCTCCGACAGTGCAGCGCTCCCTCAGTACTGCCCCTCCGACAGTGCAGCGCTCCCTCAGTACTGCCCCTCCTAGAATGCAGCGCTCCCTCAGTACTGCCCCTCCGACAGTGCGGCGCTCCCTCAGTACTGCCCCTCCGACAGTGCAGCGCTCCATCAGTACTGGCCCTCCGACAGTGCAGCGCTCCCTCAGTACTGCCCCTCCGACAGTGCAGCGCTCCCTCAGTACTGCCCCTCCGACAGTGCAGCGCTCCCTCAGTACTGCCCCTCCGACAGTGCAGCGCTCCCTCAGTACTGCCCCTCCGACAGTGCGGCGCTCCCTCAGTACTGCCCCTCCGACAGTGCAACGCTCCCTCAGTACTGCCCCTCCGACAGTGCAGCGCTCCCTCAGTACTGCCCCTCCGACAGTGCAGCACTCCCTCAGTACTGCCCCTCCTACAGTGCAGCGCTCCCTCAGTACTGCCCCTCCGACAGTGCAGCGCTCCCTTGTTGCCCAGTCACTGAATCTGTCTATATCCCTCGGCGACCTCCTCACAGCTTACTATCCCATCCAGCTTTCTCACAACCACTGTTTCACAGATGGCCATTCAAGGCAACACATAATTGTAGTGTGAAATTCTAAGCAAATCAACGTGAGCCTGGTCGTGTTTTTTATTCATCTTTGTTCTCGGGATGTGGGCGTCGCCGGGAAGGCCAGTGTTTATTGCCCATCCCTAATTGCCCTTGAGAAGATGGTGGTGAGCCTCCTTCTTGAACCGCTGCAGTCCGTGTGGTGAAGGTGCTCCCACAGTGCTGTTAGGGAGGGAGTTCCAGGATTGTGACCCAGCGACAATGAAGGAATGACAATATATTTCTAAGTCAGGATGGTGTGTGACTTGGAGGGGAACTTGGAGGTGGCGGTGTTCCCATGCGCCTGCTGCCCTTGTCCTTCTAGGTGGAAGAGGTCCTGGGTTTGGGAGGTGCTGCCGAAGAAGCCTTGGTGAGTTGCTGCCAATATAGTTATTTACAATGGAAAAATAATGTTACAAATTGCATTATAATGTAAATCTGATGCCACTTTTCAAAGAAAAATATCTATCTTGCAGGCGATGATCTTCAAACCTGGTCCAATTGGGTCTTATTTCTGCATCTGGCGTGGGACTGGAGTCACAAGTAGGCCAGACTGGGTAAGGGCAACAGGTTTCCTTCATTGTCCTGTCAGCTGTGGCTCAGTGGGCAGCACTCTCACCTCTGAGTCAGAAGGGTTGTGGGTTCAAGTCCCACTCCAGGGACTTGAATGTAAAAATCTAGGCTGACACTCCAGCGCAGCACTGAGGGAGTGCTGCACTGTCAGAGGTGCCGTCTTTCGGATGAGATGTTAAACCGAGGCCCCGTCTGCTCTTGCAGGTGGATGTTAAAGATCCCATGGCACTATTTTGAAGAAGAGCAGGGGAGTTATCCCTGGTGTCCTGGGCAATATTTATCCTTCAACCAACATAACAAAATAGATAATCTGGTCATTTTTACATTGCTGTTTGTGGGAGCTTGCTGCGGCGTTTCCCACATTACAACAGTGACTACACTTCAAAAAAGTACTTCATTGGCTGTAAAGTGCTTTGGGATGTTCTTAGGCCATGAAAGGCGCTATATAAATGCAAATCTTTCCTTTAAGGACATTAGTGTGTGAACCAGTTGAGATTTTTTTTTACAATGCTTCATAATCACTTTCACTGATACCAGCATTTTATTTCCAGATTTACTTATTTATTTTTGAACAGATTTGCAAATTCTCAAACTGCTCCATTGGGATTTAGAACTCATATCCATCTAGGTTTACATAGTCCTGATCAACTGGATTACAAGTCAGGTACCATAACCAAGTGAGTGGGCAGAGATTTGGCAGATGGAATACAATACTGGAAAGTGTGAGGTTATGCACTTTGGCAGGAAAAATCGTAGAGCAAGTTATTATCTTAATGGCAAGAAACTGGAAAGTACTGCAGTACAAAGGGATCTGGGGGTCCTGGTGCACGAAACACAAAAAGTTTGTATGCAGGTGCAGCAGGTGATCAAGCAGGCCAATGGAATGTTGGCTTTTATTGCTAGGGGGATGGAATATAAAAACAGGGAGGTATTGCTGCAGTTGTACAAGGTATTGGTGAGACCACACCTGGACTACTGCATACAGTTTTGGTGTCCATACTTAAGAAAAGACATACTTGCTCTCGAGGCAGTACAAAGAAGGTTCACTCGGTTAATCCCGGGGATGAGGGGGTTGACATATGAGGAGAGGTTTGGGCCTCTACTCATTGGAGTTCAGAAGAATGAGAGGCGATCTTATTGAAACATATAAGATTGTGAAGGGGCTTGATCGGGTGGATGCGGTGAGGATGTTCCCAATGATGGGTGAAACTAGAACTAGCGGGCATAATCTTAGAATAAGGGGCTGCTCTTTCAAAACTGAGATGAGGAGAAACTTCTTCACTCAGAGGGTGGTAGGTCTGTGGAATTTACTGCCCCAGAGAGCCCCTAGTGACCATAATTCGGTGAGATTTAAGGTGGTCATGGAAAAAGACAAAGACGGCCCGGAAATAAGGGTTCTAAATTGGGGGAAGGCCGATTTTAATAAGATAAGGCAGGATCTGGCCAAAGTGGACTGGGAGCAGCTACTTATAGGGAAATCCACATCAAAACAGTGGGAGGCTTTCAGAAGGGAAATAGAGAGAGTACAACACCAACATGTTCCTGTAAAGGTCAAGGGTGGGACCAACAAGCAAAGGGAACCTTGGATGACAAGGGATATACAAAAATGCATTAAGAAAAAAAGGGGGGCTTTTGGCAGTTACAAAAGACAAAAGATGGAGGAAGCCCTAGAGGAGTATAAAAAGTGCAGGGGCATACTTAAAAAGGAAATTAGGAGGGCGAGGAGGGGCCATGAAATAACACTGGCGAGCAAAATAAAGGAAAATCCTAAGATGTTTTATAAGTATATTAAGGGCAAGAGGATAACCAGGGAAAAGGTAGGGCCCATTAGGGACCAAAGTGGCAAGCTGTGTGTAGAGCCAGATGAAGTAGGTGGGGTTTTAAATGAATTTTTTGCCTCTGTGTTCACTATGGAGAAAGACGATGTAGACATAGAAGTCGGGCAAGGGGACTGTGACATACTTGAACATATTAGCATCGAGAGGGAGGAGGTACTAGCGGTTTTAGCAGGCCAAAAAGTGGATAAATCCCCAGGCCCGGACGAGATGTATCCCAGGCTGTTGTGTGAGGCAAAGGAGGAGATTGCAGGGGCTCTGACACAAATTTTCAGAACCTCTCTGGCCACAGGGGATGTACCAGAGGACTGGAGAACAGCTAACGTAGTACCATTATTCAAGAAGGGTAGCAGGGATAAACCAGGGAATTACAGGCCAGTGAGCCTAACATCTGTGGTAGGGAAATTATTGGAAAAAATTCTGAGGGACAAAATTAGTCTCCACTTGGAGAGGCAAGGATTAATCGGGGATAGTCAGCATGGCTTTGTCAAGGGTAAATCATGTCTGACAAATCTGATTGAATTTTTCGAGAGGGTGACTAGGTGTGTGGATGAGGGAAATGCTGTGGGTGTTGTTTACATGGACTTCAGTAAAGCTTTTGACAAAGTCCCGCATAGGAGACTGGTCAAGAAGGTAAGAGCCCATGGGATCCAGGGGGCCTTGGCGCGTTGGATCCTAAACTGGCTGAGTGGCAGGAGGCAGAGGGTGATGGTCAAAGGTTGCTTTTGTGACTGGAAGCCTGTGTCCAGTGGGGTACCTCAGGGATCGGTGCTGGGTCCCTTGCTGTTTGTGATCTACATTAATGATTTGGATGAGAATGTAAAGGGTATGCTCAGTAAGTTCGCGGATGACACGAAAATTGGTGGGGTGGTAAATTGCGAGGAGGAAAGCCTTAGGCTACAGGACGATATTAACGGGTTGGTCAGATGGGCGGAAAAGTGGCAAATGGAATTTAACCCGGAAAAGTGCGAGGTGATGCATTTTGGACGGACAAATAAGGCAAGGGAATACACAATGAGTGGTAGGACCCTAGGAAGTACAGAGGGTCAGAGGGACCTTGGTGTACATGTACATAGATCCCTGAAGGCAGCGGAACAGGTAGATAAGGTGGTTAAAAAGGCATATGGGATACTTGCCTTCATTAGTAGCGGCATAGAATATAAGAGCAGGGAGGTTATGATGGAGCTGTACAAAACGCTGGTGAGGCCACAGCTGGAGTACTGTGTGCAGTTCTGGTCGCCTCACTATAGGAAGGATGTGATTGCTTTAGAGAGGGTGCAGAGAAGATTCACCCGGATGTTACCTGGGATGGAGCGCCTCAGCTATGAAGAAAGACTAAACAGGCTGGGGTTGTTTTCCTTGGAGCAAAGGAGGCTGAGGGGGGACCTGATTGAGGTGTACAAAATGATGAGGGGCATAGATAGGGTAGATAAAGAGGAACTTTTCCCCTTAGTAGAGGGGTCAATAACAAGGGGGCATAGATTCAAGGTAAGGGGCGGGAGGTTTAGAGGGGATTTGAGGAGGAACTTTTTCACCCAGAGGGTGGTTGGAAGCTGGAGCTCACTGCCTGAAAGGGTGGTAGAGGCAGGAACCCCCACAACATTCAAGAAGCATTTGGATGGGCACTTGAAATGCCATTGCATACAAGGCTATGGACCAAATGCTGGAAAATGGGATTAGACTGGACAGGGATTGATGGACGGCGCAGACACGATGGGCCGAAGGGCCTCTTTCTGCGCTGTAAAACTCTATGACTCTATGACTCTATGAGAGCTGTGGAAACTACATCATTAAATAAATTTAAAACAGAAATAGACAGTTTCCTAGAAGTAAGGGGAATTAGGGGTTACGGGGAGCGGGTAGGAAATCGGACATGAGGCTAAGCTCGGATCGGTCATGGCCCAGTGGGTGGCGGAGCGGGCCCAGGGGCCGTGTAGCCTGGTCCTGCTCCTACTTCTTGTGTTCTAATTCTGTGTTAGATTTCAGGAGATGGTTCTATTCGCAGGGATTAGTGGAGACCTCGGGAACAGGCTGCCAGCTAGGAGTCCTTCAAGAGTAAATTGGGCCTGTTCCTGGCTGGGGTGGAGATCACCTCTTACAGAAGGTAAGTACTGCAGGAAACACAGGGACAGAGTGATCTCCTGGACGAGTTTCGATCACCTAGATGGGTCGGAGAGGAATTTCCCAGATTTTTTCTCCCAAATTGGCCATTGGGTTTTTTATCTGGTCTTTCGCCTCTCCCGGGAGATCACATGGGTTCGGGTGGGATGGAGAGTGGAAGTAGATTTGAGGTTAGGATCAGATCAGCCATGATCTTATTGAATGGCGGAGCAGGCTCGAGGGGCCGATTGGCCTACTCCTGCTCCTATTTCTTATGTTCTTATGTTCATTACTCTACCGTAGCCAGTGTGGTGGGTGTGGGAAGGTCTGAATAGAGTGAATGCCCTGGTAGTTAGAGGAACTAAGAACATAAGAATTAAGAGCAGGAGTAGGCCATACGGCCCCTCGAGCCTGATCAATAAGATCATGGCTGATCTTCGACCCCAACCCCACTTTCCTGCCCGATCCCCATATCCATTGATTCCCTTAGTATCCAAAAATCTATCGACCTCAGCCTTGAATATACTCAATGACTCAACATTCACAGCCCTCTGGGGCAGAGAATTCCAAAGATTCATCGCCCTCTGAGTGAAGAACTATTTGCACAGCACTCACTGCTCGCCTTTTCATGAACCGGTGGCGAGCTCGATGCAGACAACATTCCCTGAAGATAAGACAACTGTTCTCACATAGCTGCCGAAAGATTTTGATTAAGGGATTTCAAACTTGGCAGCACTGTAATACGCGTCATATCGGACATTGCTAAGCAACATCAGCCAATATATGCCACCAACTGGGATGGGAAAGAGTTGTTAAGTTGACAAGAGTTTGATGATGAGATTCCTTCCCTGTTTGGTAATGAGGATGTCATAATGGTGATGACACTGTAGACAAATTCACGCCAGTGTTAGTGCTATTCTATATAACAACAGTCACTGCACTGCAAAACAATTGGTGGAAGTGAAGCATTTCGAGCTTGACGTAAGAAAACTACTAGGCACTTGGTCTAAGCGTTAAACAAAGCTTTAATCAACTGTTTTACAACATGGAGGTCTAGTTGTGTCCTTCACTAGTTCCTGTTAAGAATGCCCTGAGCAAGCTGGGCCCGTGCCCGAGTATTTATATTCTCCCTGGACAGTGCCACCCGCAGGCCCCTCAGTATTATTTCATAAGTCTTTCTTTCATGAATGACTGATTCATGTCAGAGCTTTTTCTGAGAGGTGTGATCAGGTGCTATATAAATGCAAACCTTCCTTTCAAACATATTGATGTAACAAAAGAGTCTCACACATCAAGGAACTTTAAAGTAAGCTTTAAGCAACTTATAATTAAACTATATACAAGAGCGGTCTTCACCATGCCTCTAGGTGAAGCCCTTTTACAATACTGAGCAGTTCAGTATTTATACTAGTCCAAACACAGGAAGTGACGTATGCACAGGAAGTGATGTATGCACAGAGTTCACAGTTCACAGTTCACAGGAAGTGATGTGCACATAACTTCCCGGAAGTTATTATTATTATCACATTCTTCCCTCCTGCGAGATTAGAAGGCTGTGGTCTTCCTTTTATTCCGCAGCCGCCGAACGAGAAAGAGTCGCACCCGTTTGGGTTCCCGTCGTAGAGGGTCGCTGGTCCGCTTACATGCTGTTGGCCATTGGTCAGAGTCTGTGTGGCCTGGATTACCCTGTGAAGGGTCGGAGAGATCATGGCTTCGTGTACGAGTCCCAATAGGTGCAGAGTCGGTCTGTCTCTGTTCAGAGGGAAGTGCAGAGCTGGTCTGTGGCGGATCAGTTTGGTGCGCGGTACTGGGAGGGTCGCAACTTTGAGTACGGGGTTCTACCGGCACCAAGCTAGTTGGTGTCAGATCAGGATCCTGGAGAGGGGTACCCGGTAGGTTCCAAGAGGCTCCTGGTAAAATACCATCACTCGATGTCCCACTAGGTCCTGGTGGGCAGGGAGCCAGATCCTGTAATGATATGGTAGATTCTCGGCCGTCGGGATATCGTATGTATGCATAGGTGGGGTTGGCATTGGTTAGTTCGACCTCGTCTACGAGAGGGTCATTTTTAGACGTCCGAACGTATCTTCGGAGTAGTACAGGTCCAGGAGTAGTTAGCCATGATGGGAGGGATGTCCCACAAGATGAGCGACGCTGGAATCCAAAGAACCGCTCATGAGGTGTAGTATTTGTGGCTGTAGAAAGAATGGACCGTATAGAGTGCAATGCATCCGGAAGCACTGTTTCCCATTGCTGGTTTGGTAGGCCCCGAGATCTTAAAGCAAGATGTACGGAATTCCAGATGATACCGTTATACCTCTCTACCTGCCCGTTTCCGATGGGATGATATGGCGTCGTTTTGCTTGTAGCAATTCCCCGTTCTGAGAGGTAGTCCTTGAGTTCCCTTGACATAAAGGATGGACCCCAATCCGAGTGAATGTAAACCGCCATGCCACAGAGAGAAAATACCTGCTCAAGGCAGCAGATTACTGTGGATGCCAGCATATTGGAGCAGGGGAAGGCAAACGGAAAACGTGAATATTCATCAATCATGGTGAGCAAATATGTGTTCTGAGTTGAAGAGGGTACTGGGCCCTTAAAATCGATGCTAAGTTGTTGCATCGGTTGGGTTGCGTGTATGAGCATATCATCTGAGGGACGGAAGAACTGAGGTTTTAATTCTGCACAAAGCCGGCATTCTGAGCACATTTTCTTTACATCTCCAGTAGAAAAAGGGAGATTCCGTGATCATACGAAATGTAGCATGCGCGTAACGCCAGGATGACACAATCCATTATGGACATCTATGAGAGTAGAGGACGACATAGTGGAGCAGAATGCTCGTGTGAGGGTATCCGGGGCCACATTCTCCTTGCCAGGTCGATAGTGAATGGTGTAACCAAAAGAGGCCAGTTCCATCCTCCAAAGCTGTATTTTATTATTCTTAATTTTGGTTCGTTTTCGATTATCGAGCATGAAGGCGACTGATCGCTGGTCCGTGATTAATGTAAAGTGCTGGCGAGCTAGGAAATGGTTCCACTTCCGTACCGCCTCTATGATGGCTGTGGCTTCCTTCTCAACCGGAGGATAATGTAGCTCGGCACCTTGCAAGGTCCTGGACATAAATGCTACAGGACGACCTTCCTGATTTAGAGTAGCCGAGATCGCCACCTCCGAGGCATCACATTTGACTATGAAAGGGAGATTCTCATCGATGGAGTGAAGAGCCGCTTTCTCCAACTGTTTTTTGAGAAGGTTAAAGGCTGCAACAGCCGCTGTTTCCAATGGAAATGATCGAGCATGCAGCAAGGGTTGGATTTTGTCTGAAAAATGAGGAATCCATTTAGCGTAGTATGCAAACAGACCGAGAGCCCGACGTAAAGAAGCCGGATTCTTAGGTGACGGGAGCTCTTGGAGCGGGCGAAGTCTTTCTGGGTCTGGCTTAATGATACCATTGCCTACGCAGTAGCCAAGGATGTTGATGGTCGGTTGCGACTCAACAGATTTAGATTCATTCAAAGTTAAGTTACGGTGATGGAGGGCATCCCGAAATTTTTGGAGGTTGGCGTCGTGTTCCTGTTGATCGTGACCTGCAATAGTAATGTTATCAAGATAGGGAAAAGTGTCCCTTAAGTTTTCCTGCTTAACCAGGCCATCCATTGCCCATTGGAAGACAGCCACTCCATTAGTAACCCCGAATGGGAGGCGACGAAATTGGTACAGCCGTCCATTAGCCTCAAAGGCCGTGTACTGCTTATCTGAGACCTTCAAGGGTACCTGATGATAGGCACTTTTTAAATCGTAAGTTGAGAACACTTTGTATTCGGCCAGTTTATTAACCATATCATCAATGCGTGGCAATGGGTAGGCGTCCAAGTCAGTATATTGATTGATGGTTTGCGAATAATCAATGCATAGTCGTTGTTTGTGAGGTTTTAGAGGGTTCTTGACGATGACGATTTGAGCCCGCCAGGGCGACAAACATGGTTCGATGATATCCTCTGCTAAAAGTCGAGAGATTTCAGCCTCAATAAAAGATTGGTCTTCCTGACTAAAGCGCCGCGATTTCGTTATTATTGGTTTGCATCGAGGAGGAATACTGGCAAATAATGAGGGTTCATCAAGTGAAGCTGCTGATAATGCACAAAACGGTAATTTAGACAGTATATTAGAAATAGTAAGTCCAGGTTTGGATCCGCCGAACTCAATGGTGAGTTTCTTATGCTGTTTTTGAAAATCCAGCCCTAAGATGAGATCACTACATAAGTCCTTGAGCACCGAAAGTCGGGTGGAGGGATACATACGACCATTAAGTGTCATATCAATAATACAAAAGCCGGAGATTCTGGTATTCAGTGATGACTGAGCCATCGCAATTGCCTGGTCCGATGGGAAGATATGTAGTTTCAATTTCGCAACAATCTGTTCCTTAATGAAACTATCAGTACTTCCTGAGTCAATTAAGGCATCTAAGGTATGCCCATTAATTGAAACTTTTGTAGCTGCATGAAACAGGTTCTGTGGGCAAGCAGCTGTAATTGGTGTGGTTGCACAGAGAGTGGCTGAAACTCTAGGTGTGCTTCTTCGGGAGAGAGCTCGAGAGGAAGCTTGATAGGTCCTAGCCAGAGCATCTTGATAGGCCCTAATTGGGGCAGTTCGGTAGG
The DNA here is from genome assembly GCF_052327205.1 of Somniosus microcephalus. Taxonomy (NCBI): domain Eukaryota; kingdom Metazoa; phylum Chordata; class Chondrichthyes; order Squaliformes; family Somniosidae; genus Somniosus; species Somniosus microcephalus. The sequence continues at coordinate 367,982,895 of NC_140989.1, forward strand.
CCTTAGCTGGATAGGCCCTCGTAGAGGCTCTTGATTGGCAAACTTTTGCAAAGTGTCCCTTTTTATCGCAATGACTGCAGATCGCATTGCGAGCAGGGCAGAATTTCCTAGGGTGAAAAGAATCTCCACAAAAGAAGCATTCCTTCCTAGATTGCCAAGAGGCTGCTAAAGTGGGGTCATACTCCTCTTCTTCATCAGAAGTATCATCAGGATTAGATTCCTCCATGATAGGGTTCACCTGAGGCCACTTGAATCGTCTGGTTGCAGTTACAGCAGCAGATCGAGATGTGGGCAGCTGATAGAGGTCTGCATTTTTCTTTGCCAAATCCAGAGAACAAGCCAGGTCAAAAGCCTTTGGTAGCTCAAGTGTTTTACTTTCTAGTAGACGCTGGCGTATAAATGGAGAGGCAATCCTGCAGATGAAAGCATCACGAATCATTTCTTCGCGGTACAGCTCAGCCGAGGCTGCCTGAAAGTTACAATCTACGCTGAGCCTGCGAAGTTCTTGAAGGAATTCGTTAATCGATTCCCCTGGCCCTTGTCGGGCTGTGGCCAGTAGATGTCTAGCATAGACCTCATTTGCGGTCTTGGCATATAGTTTTTTAAGTGCCCGGATCACCTCATTGTAATTATCCCATTCATCAACATATTCAAACACTGTTGGGGTCACATAGTTGATAAGTATCCTCAGTTTAGTAGAAGCAGTCGCTTTACATTCATCAAGAAAATTCTCAAAAGTACGGTACCAATGCTTCCATACCCTGCTAGCTGCTGGTGCGTTTGGGTCCAAGTCCAGACGAGTAGGTTTAAGGATGTTTTCCATGATGGGTGGTTCCCTGGATCCTTAACTCCGAGTTTGTCCGAAGGTCTAGTATTTGTGAGTGTAAATACTAAGTTGCTTAAATTGATGTAACAAAAGAGTCTCACACATCAAGGAACTTTAAAGTAAGCTTTAAGCAACTTATAATTAAACTATATACAAGAGCGGTCTTCACCATGCCTCTAGGTGAAGCCCTTTTACAATACTGAGCAGTTCAGTATTTATACTAGTCCAAACACAGGAAGTGACGTATGCACAGGAAGTGATGTATGCATAGAGTTCACAGTTCACAGGAAGTGATGTGCACATAACTTCCCGGAAGTTATTATTATTATCACACATATCTTCCCCATAAATTGTAATGTTACAACTGACGGTTGCGCGAACTGCAAACCACCTTGAAGGGAGTGTCGGGACCCTGTTACCCAGTGCAGATAAATCCACGTGCAGCACCTGTGCCCCGTTAATAACAACCTGTATTTATAGCGTGATTTTAAAATTCTCATCCTCGTGTTCAAATCCCTCCATGGTCTCGACCCCTCCCTAATCTCTGTAACATACAGTTCTGGATGAGCAAAAACTTTCTCCAATTAAATATTGGGAAGGCCGAAGTCATTGTTTTCGGTCCCCGCCACGAACTCCGTTCCCCAGCCACCGACTCCACCCTGTAATGATCAATAACATGTCATTCTATAGTGGACACTAGGTGGAGCCGTAGAGCTGTGTAGAGCTGTATATAAGACTACACTACCCAGCTGTATGTATATTAAGACTACATTATCCATGAGGCACTAGGCTACCCACAAGGCAGCAGTCAAGATGGAAGCCTCTACAGATACTGTACCTTTTCCACGTGTGCTCAATAAAAGTGTCTAGCAAAAGCTAGCTGTGTTCATAATAAGAATGTCTATTTATTAATGAACATAAGACACCCCTCTCCCTAACATCTGTCTGAGGCTGAACCACATTGTTTGCAACCTTGGTGTCATATTTAACCCTGAAATGAGCTTCCGACCACATATCCACGGCATAACTAAGACCGCCTATTTCCACCTCCGTAACCTCACCCGTCTCCGCCCTTGACTCAGCTCATCTGCTGCTGAAACCCTCCTCCATGCCTTTGTTACCTCTAGACGCGACTATTCCAACACACTCCTGGCTGGCCTCCCACATTCTACCCTACGTAAACTTGAGGTCATCCAAAACTCTGCTGCCCCGTGTCCTAACTCACACCAAGTCCCGTTCACCCATCACCCCTGTGCTCACTGACCTATATCGGCACCCGATCCGGCAACGCCTCGATTTTAAAATTCTCACCCTTGTTTTCAAATCCCTCCATGGCCTTGCTCCCTCCCTATCTCTGTAACCTCCTCCAGCCCCACAATCCTCCGAGATCTCTGCGCTCCTCTAATTCTGCCCTCTTGTCCATCCCCGATTTCCATCGCTCCACCATTGGCGGCCGTGCCTTCAGCTACCTGGGCCCCACACTCTGGAATTCCCTCCCTAAACCTCTCCGCCTCTCTCTCCTCCTTTAAGACGCTCCTTAAAACCGACCTCTTTGCCCACGCTTTGGGTCACCTGCACTAATATCTCCTTATGTGGCTCGGTGTCAAATTTGGTTTGATTTACGCTCCTGTGAAGCGCCTTGGGACGTTTTACGATGTGAAAGGCGCTATATAAATGCAAGTTGTTGTTGTTGATTTCAGCGTAGAAGAAAGGGCCCCAAGGTGCTTCACAAAAAGAAAAATGGATCGGACACTGGGGGGTTAATGTTACCCTCACTGGCCCAGTGGGAAACTGACGGGATCCAGTGTGATAGAGAATAAGACCCCAATATTGGTGGGGGGGAGGGTGCGGGGGAAACCCGGCAAGGCAGGGGTTGCGGCGGTCCTGCTGAATCTCATGGCAGGGGCTCATTATAATTTTCCTTCTTCCATTTCCCGCCCGGCAGCCGGCCAGATTGACAGGCTGTCGGGTAGGAGGGAAAACCAGCGTCATGAGGTCGCAGTCTGGGACCCTTGGGGACAGTCCCCGGGAATGGGGGGGGGCGCGGTAGGAGGGAGCGAGAAGGCTGGGGCGGTTGGTGGAGGTGGGGTGGGGAGGGGCTGCTGGTGGAGAGGCCATCACGGGAGGAACGGAGCAAGAGATCCGGACTGGAGGGAGAAGTTCTGCAATCACAGGAGGGCTGCAAGTTTCCAAAGGAATCGAGATGGACAAGGGGTGATTTGATTGAGGCTTTTAGGATATTGAAAGGAATTGATAGGATAGATAGAGAGATGGGGGAGTCTAGGACAAGGGGGACATGACCTTAAAATCAGAGCCAGGCCATTCAGGAGAGAAGTTAGAAAACACTTCTTCAAACAAAGTGTGGAACTCTCTCCCACAAGAAGCAGTAGATGCCAGCTCAATTAATAATCTGAGATCGATAGATAGTTACTAGCCAAGGGTATAAAACAATATGGAGCCAAGGCAGGAGGATGTAATTAAGATACAGATCAGCCATGATCTCACTGAAGAGTGGAACAGACTCAAGGGGCTGAGTAGCCTCCTCCTGTTCCTATGTTCCCTAGGGTTGATCACGCTCTTGTCTATGAGGGTACGCTCCTGATGTCGTCTTTCTTCTTGGGCATTGGACTCCTTCCCCCACTGACTGCAATATTTTCTCTCCTTCCTTTAGATGGTTAAACAGTCCTTCTTTACACCCTGGCTTCTGGCAAACCAAACTTCTCAGTAACTTTCCATTCTCTCTGTCGCTCCCTGATGCAAACACAGTTTCTAATCATAGGGGGAAGAATTCGGTTGCTTTGTGCCTCCCGTTAGCGCCCTGGGGCAGAGTACAACTAGCGCCCGGGCGTGTGATGTTTGCGCCGCTCGCGAAATTGACCAGGCATTTTGCGGTGGCGCTAAACACTACCGCCACGATCTCCTGCGCCGGCAGATCGTGACGTCAGTCGAGTGAGCAACGCCCCGGTAGCGCCCCGGACCGGATATTGAGTGGCACCCCCTGCCTTTCCTCCTGCCGCTAGCAATGACAGGTTGAGGGAAGTGTTTTGCAGTTGGGATGGGACTGGGGGGCTTCCTGCCTTTTTTTGTCGGCGACATTTTTGCACCACGCATTCTGAGAGAGAGAGACTGACTTCTGGAGAGATTCAACGCTGTGTGAAGGAGTTTTGGGTACTGAGCAGCACTTTGCAGGTTGATTTTGGTTTGACCTTCCTTGCTTCAATTTAGAAGAGACTATGGGGGCTGCACTCTGAGCTCTTTCCCTGGGCCTCTCCATTGTTCTTTCCAGCAGATTTGATGTACAGGTCTCTCCAGGCCGAGATTCAAGGCTGCAATGAGCAGGGTGTGGATGGAGAGCAAGATCGACCCTCCCCTTTAAGAACTGGCCGGCCCCAGCGTGTCTGTGTTCCATTGTTGACTGACATCACATGAGCTTCGCCAGCGCTCTGAGGTAGCGCCTCGCTCCTCGGCGATAGCGCCTTAAGAGAGGTGTGTAGCGCCTGATTTAGCGCTCCAATCACCTCCAGGGGCAATAGAAACCAAGTTTGCAGTCAGAGGCGATAATTAGTGGCAGGTGCTAAACTTTGCGCCCGGCCGATAATTGCGCCCCAAATGGGGCGATACCGAATTTCAACCCCATAGAATCATACAGCTCAGAGGGAGGCCATACGGCCCATTGTGCCATTCCCAGCTCGTTGAAAGAGCTCTCCAATTAGTTCCATTCCCCTGCTCTTTCCCCAGAGCCCTGCACATCTTTCCCCTTCCAGTATTTCTCCAATTCCCTTTTGAAAATTACTATTGAACCTGCTTCCAACACCCTTTCAGGTAGCGCGTTCCAGATCACAACAACTCGCTGTTTAAAAACATTCTTCTCATCTCTCCTCTGGTTCTTTTTGACAATCCCCTTCAATCTGTGTCCCTCTGGTTACCGACCCTCCTGCCACTGGAAACACTTTCTTCTTATTTACTCTATCAAAATCCTTCAAGATTTTGAACGCCATTATCAAATCTCCTCTTAACCTTCTCTCTGCTCTAAGGAGAACAATCCCAGCTTCTCCAACCTCTCCACATAACTGAAGTCCCTCATCCCCGGCATCATTCTCGTAAATCTCCTCTGCACCCTCTGCAAGGCCTTGACATCCTTCCTAAAGTGCGGTGCCCCGAATCGGACACAATACTCCAGCCGGGGTCTAACCAGTGAAAAACAGACATGAATGCGAGAAATCCAAGCCTTGGGCACAAAGGCACAGGACCAAGCTCTTCAGGATGACCTTTAGCAACTTCCCTTTCCAAGTAAAACCCATATCATTCTGATTAACTTTTCAAGTAAGCGTGCGGAATAATAAAATCAAAAATAGGCACATTCACAGTTGAGTCATGAAGCTCTAATCATCATTACACGGACTATCTTGCTCCACACATTCAAAGGGCTGGAAAATCAAGTCTTGAGACTAAGATCTAAGGTCCTTCTGTGCGTCTTTTCAGAAATGCGATTAATTCATGCACAAGCCTATTTTCCGGCGAATACAAACTCGAAATTGGTTTTCTCGCTTAGGCTTTGTTCATCTTTGTCCTTGTGCCAGTGATTGCCATACTTCACAACAGCTTTAATTAAAGGACTTAACCAGGCATCTGTGCTATTTACGAGTCCTAATTTACTACCAAAATTATGAATATTGATACGGTCCTGTGAGGGAATACTCTCCACTTGCCTGGATGAGTGCAGCTCCAACAACACTCAACAAGCTCAACACCATCCGGGACAAAGCAGCCCGCTTGATTGGCACCCCATCCACCACCTTAAACATTCACTCCCTCCACCACTGGCGCACCGTGGCTGCAGTGTGTACCATCTACAAGATGCACTGCAGCAACTGGCCAAGGCTTCTTCGGCAGTACCTCCTAAACCCGCGGCCTCTTCCACCTAGAAGGACAAGGGCAGCAGACGCATGGGAACACCACCATCTCCAAGTTCCCCTCCAAGTCACATACCATCCTGACTTGGAAATATATCGGCCGATCCTTCATCGTCGCTGGGTCAAAAGCCTGGAACTCCCTCCCTAACAGCACTGTGGGAGCACCTTCACCACACGGACTGCAGCGGTTCAAGAAGGCGGCTCACCACCACCTTCTCAAGGGCAATTAGGGATGGGCAATAAATGCTGGCCTTGCCAAGGTGCTTCACAGGAGCGTAAATCAAACCAAATTTGACATCGAGCCACATAAGGAGATATTAGTGCAGGTGACCCAAAGCGTGGGCAAAGAGGTCGGTTTTAAGGAGCGTCTTAAAGGAGGAGAGAGAGGCGGAGAGGTTTAGGGAGGGAATTCCAGAGTTTGGGGCCCAGGTAGCTGAAGGCACGGCCGCCAATGGTGGAGCGATGGAAATCGGGGATGGACAAGAGGCCGGAATTGGAGGAGCGCAGAGATCTTGGAGGGTTGTGGGGCTGGAGGAGGTTACAGAGATAGGGAGGGAGCAAGGCCATGGAGGGATTTGAAAACAAGGGTGAGAATTTTAAAATCGAGGCGTTGCCGGATCGGGTGCCGATATAGGTCACTGAGCACAGGGGTGATGGGTGAACGGGACTTGGTGCGAGTCAGGACACGGGGCAGTGAGCACAGGGGGTGATGGGTGAATGGGACTCGGTGTGAGTTAGGACACGGGGCAGTGAGCACAGGGGGTGATGGGTGAACGGGACTGGGTGTGAGTTAGGACACAGGGCAGTGAGCACAGGGGGTGATGGGTGAACGGGACTGGGTGTGAGTTAGGACACGGGGCAGTGAGCACAGTGGGTGATGGGTGAACGGGACTGGGTGCGAGTTAGGACACGGGGCAGCAGAGTTTTGGATGACCTCAAGTTTACGTCGGGTGGAATGTGGGAGGCCAGCCAGGAGTGTGTTGGAATAGTCGAGTCTAGAGGAACAAATGCACAGATGGGGGTTTCAGTAGCGGATGAGCTGAGGCAAGGGCGGAGACGGGCGATATTATGGAGGTGGAAATAGGCGGTCTTAGTTATGCCGTGGATATGTGGTCGGAAGCTCATTTTAGGGTTAAATATGACACCAAGGTTGCAAACAGTGTGGTTCAGCCTCAGACAGATGTTAGGGAGAGGGATGGAGTCGGTGGCTGGGGAACGGAGTTTGTGGCAGGGACCGAAAACAATGACTTCGGCCTTCCCAATATTGGAGAAAGTTTTTGCTCATCCAGAACTGTATGTTACAGAGATAGGGAGGGGTCGAGGCCATGGAGGGATTTGAACACGAGGATGAGAATTTTAAAATCACGCTATAAATACAGGTTGTTATTAATGGGGCACAGGTGCTGCACCTGGTGTTAGGAAGGGAGTTCCAAGATTTTGACCCAGCGACGATGAAGGATCAGCGATATATTTCCAAGTCAGGCTGGTGTGTGACTTGGAGGGGAACTTACATAGAAACATAGAAGATAGGAGCAGGAGTAGGCCATTCGGCCCCTCGAGCCTGCTCCGCCATTCAATGAGATCATGGCTGATCATCCAAATTCAGTACCCTGTCCCTGCCTTCTCTCCATATCCCTTGATCCCTTTAGCCTTAAGAAATACATCTAACTCCTTCTTGAATATATTTAATTAATTGGCCTCTACTGCCTTCTGTGGTAGAGAATTCCACAGGTTCACCACTCTCTGGGTGAAGAAATTCCTCCTCATCTCTGCCCTAAATGGCTTACCCCTTATCCTTAGACTGTGACCCCTGGTTCTGGACTCCCCCGCCATCAGGAACATCCTTCCTGCATCTAGTCTGTCCAGTCACACAGAATCACAGAAACCCCACAGTGCAGATAGAGGCCATTTCGGCCCATCGAGCCTGCACCGACACATATCCCACCTGATCCCCGTAACCCCTACACCAACACATATCCCACCCTATCCCCGTAACCCCACGTATTTAATCCCCCTAACACTAAGGGTCAATTTTTATCATAGCCAATCAACCTAACCCGCACATCTTTGGACTGTGGGAGGAAACCGGAGCACCCGGACTCATTCTTCTAAACTCCAGTGAATATAAGCCCAATCGACCCAATCTCTCTTCATATGTCATTCCTGCCATCCCAGGTATCAGCCTGGTGAGCCTTCACTGCACTCCCTCCATGGCAAGAACATCCTTCCTCAGATAACTTGGAGGTGGTGGTGTTCCCATGCGCCTGCTGCCCTTGTCCTTCTAGGTGGTCGGGGTCGCGGGTTTGGGAGGTGCTGCCGAAGAAGCCTTGACGAGTTGCTGCAGTGCATCTTGTAGATGGTACACACTGCAGCCACGGTGCGCCGGTGGTGGAGGGGGTGGATGTTTAATGTACAACAGAGGTACCAAGCCCCTACTGCCGGCACAGGAATTGGAGCAGTAGCACTGGGGCTCTGAGTGAGAGGTAGGGTTGAACGGGCCCGTTGTATTAACTGCCACAAAAAGAACAACAGGCCTCAATTTTACGGCACCTGATCCCCTCCGCGGCACATTTTGCAGCCTTTGGAAGGACCTCAGCTCTCAGCTGGCATGGCCTCATCTGGGGCCCACTCAGTCAGCCATCGGCATTCAAATGAGCTGACCCCGCCTTGTCCCCAGATGCTCCAGCAAGTTGGTGGTCAGCAGCCCCAGCTTCTCCACATTGCTGCGTCATTTCATCGAATCTATGGCACAGAAACAGGCCGTCCGGCCCAACTGGCCCATCGCGGTGTTTATGCTCCACTCGAGCCTCCTCCCACCCCTCTTCAACTCATCCTATCACCATATCCTTCCATTCCTTTCTCCCTCGTGTTTATCCAGCCTCCCCTTAAATGTACTTTAGCAAAATACTGCGGATGCTGGAAATCCAAAATAACAACAGAAAATGCTGGAAAAACTCAGCAGGCCAGGCAACGTCCGTGGAGAGAGAAACATGGTCAACGTTTCAGGTCGAAACCCTTCGTCAGGACTGCTGACGATGCAGTTCTGACGAAGGGTTTCGACCCGAAACGTTGACTCTATTTCTCTCTCCACGGATGTTGCCTGGCCTGCTGAGTTTTTCCAGCATTTTCTGTTGTTATTCCCCTTCAATGCATCTGTGCTATTCACCTCAACCACTCCCTGTGGTAGCGAGTTCCACATTCTCACCACTCTCTGGGTAAAGAAGTTCCTCCTGAATTCCCCATTGGATTTATTGGTGACTATCTGATATTTATGGCCCCTAGTTCTGGACTTCCTTATAAGTGGAAACATCTTCTCTCCGTCTACCCTATCGAACCCCTTCATAATCTTAAAGACCTCGATCCGGTTACCCCTCAGCCTTCTCTTTTCTGGAGAAAGGAGCCCCAGCCTGTTCAGCCTTTCCTGATAGTTATAAGCTCTCAGTTCTGCTGACATCCTCCTATTATCCTTCATTCTTTCTTTCTTTTAAAAGTAGATGAGAATGTTCTAGAGACTTGACCCTGCTTCTCGCAGTCTGCAGCTCTGAATGCCGACAATACTGCGGATGTTTCAATTTAGCACGGACTGCTGCGATACAGTGAAGCATTCCAGAGCCTCGAGAAACCTGATTATTATCGCTGTTCAATTTCCTTTCTGACTACATTGAAATGCAGATGTTGTAGCTCAGCAGCATTTTCAAGGGACAAAGAATGTGGTTTTTATTACAGCAATTCGATGCTAAAGCGCTGAAGGGAAGATATCTGCAGCATCAGATGAACTGTACCATGAACGCTTGACCTCCAAAAATGCTGTAACGTAAGGCTGGCCATTGAATCGAGGACATCATCACTAGAACAATGCGCTGCAGCGCAGAGGCTAGCAACGGAGTGGCTCAGTGGGCAGCACTCTCGTCTCTGGGTCAGAAGGTTGTGGGTTCAAGCCCCACTCTAGAGACTCGAGGAACAAAACTAGTCTGACAATCGCAGTGCTGCACTGTCGGAGGGGCAGTACTGAGGGAGTGCTGCACTGTCGGAGGGGCAGTACTGAGGGAGTGCTGCGCTGTCGGAGGGGCAGTACTGAGGGAGTGCTGTATTGTTGGAGGGGCAGTACTGAGGGAGTGCTGCACTGTCGGAGGGGCAGTGCTGAGAGAGCGCTGCACTGTCGGAAGGGCAATGCTGAGGGAGTGCTGCACTGTCGGAGGGGCAGTACTGAGGGAATGCTGCACTGTCGGAGGGGCAGTACTGACGGAGCGCTGCACTGTCGGAAGGGCAGTGCTGAGGGAGTGCTGCACTATCGAAGAGGCAGTACTGAGGGAGCGCTGCACTGTCGGAGGGTCAGTACTGAGGGAGCGCTGCACTGTCGGAGGGACAGTACTGAGGGAGCGCTGCACTGTCGGAGGGGCAGTACTGAGGGAGCGCCGCACTGTTGGAGGGGCAGCGCTGAAGGAGCGCCGCACTGTCGGAGGGGCAGTACTGAGGGAGCGCTGCACTGTCAGAGGGGCAGTACTGAGGGAGCGCTGCACTGTCGGAGGGGCAGTACTGAAGGAGGGGCAGTACTGAGGGAGCGCTGCACTGTCGGAGGGGCAGTACTGAGGGAGTGCCGCACTGTCGGAGGGGCAGTACTGAGGGAGTGCTGCACTGTCGGAGGGGTAGTACTGAGGGAGCGCTGCACTGTCGGATGGTCAATACTGAGGGAGTGCTGCACTGTCGGAGGGGCAGTACTGAGGGAGTGCTGCACTGTCAGAGGGGCAGTACTGAGGGAGCGCTGCACTGTCGGAGGGGCAGTACTGAGGGAATGCTGCACTGTCGGAGGGGCAGTACTGACGGAGCGCTGCACTGTCGGAAGGGCAGTGCTGAGGGAGTGCTGCACTATCGGAGGGTCAGTACTGAGGGAGCGCTGCACTGTCGGAGGGACAGTACTGAGGGAGCGCTGCACTGTCGGATGGTCAATACTGAGGGAGTGCTGCACTGTCGGAGGGGCAGTACTGAGGGAGTGCTGCACTGTCAGAGGGGCAGTACTGAGGGAGCGCTGCACTGTCGGAGGGACAGTACTGAGGGAGCGCTGCACTGTCGGATGGTCAATACTGAGGGAGCACTGCACTGTCGGAGGGGCAGTACTGAGGGAGCGCTGCACTGTCGGAGGGGCAGTACTGAGGGAGCGCCGCACTGTCGGAGGGGCAGTACTGAGGGAGCGCTGCACTGTCAGAGGGGCAGTACTGAGGGAGTGCTGCACTGTCGGAGGGGCAGTACTGAGGGAGCGCTGCACTGTCGGAGGGGCAGTACTGAGGGAGTGCCGCACTGTCGGAGGGGCAGTACTGAGGGAGTGCTGCACTGTCGGAGGGGTAGTACTGAGGGAGCGCTGCACTGCCGGAGGGGCCGTCTTTTGGATGAGACGTTCAACTGAGGCCCCGTCTGCCACCTCAGGTGGATATAAAAAGATCCCATGGCACTATTTGGAAGAAGAGCCGGGGAGTTATCCCCAGTGCCGTAGGGCCAATAATTATCCTGCAACTAATACCACTAAAAAAACAGATGATCTGGTCATTATCACATTGCTGTTTGTGGGAGCTTGCTGTGCACAAATTGGATGCTGCGTTTCCTACATTACAACAGTGACTCCACTTCAAAAAATCGAATTCATTGGCTGTAAAGCGCTTTGGGACATCCTGCGATCACGACAGGCGCTGCAGAAAGTGATCCAACCGACTCGATAGTTCTGAAATAAGGTTAAATTTAAACCAAAGAGAAACTTAGAAATTTAAATCATAATATTATCTGAGCCTACCAGACACTCTATACCTGCGGGGCCCGCCAGTTGCTTAGACAGGCTTGGCGAACGTATTTAAAGGGGAATAAAAACAGAAAATGCTGGAGAAACTCAGCAGGTCGGGCAGCCTCTGTGAAGAGAGAAACAAAGTTAACGTTTCGGGCCGATGACCTTTCGTCCTGAAACGTTAACTCTGTTTCTCTTTTCACAGATGCTGCCCGGCCTTCTGAGTTTCTCCAGCATTTTCTGGTTTTATTTCAGATTTCCAGCATCTGCAGTATTTTCTTTTTGTGGAAGTATTTAAAGGGGAAACTAGATAAACACACGAGGGAGAAAGGAATCGAAGGATATGCCGATAGGGTGAGATGAAGAGGGGTGGGAGGAGGCTGGTGTGGAGCATTAACACCGGCACGGACCGGTTGGGCCGAATGGCCTGTTTCTGTGCTGGACATTCTGTGCAATATTAATTGAGTCGGCGCATGAGGGGGACACTTGCAAGTTTGTTTAGCTGTTGATGATGCTAGGGCAACCCAGGGTCACCCTTATAGGTCAATTAAAAATGGCCCACTGAGGGGCAATGACAGCTGCACAATCAAGGAATGTGAAGGCACAGTCTTGGGCTATTCTTACACACTGCCTCACGAGGATGTTGCCTGGGCTGGTGAATTTTAGCGATGAGGAAAGATTGGATAGGCTGGGGCTGTTTTCTTTGAAACAGAGGAGGCTGAGGGGAGACCTGATTGAGGTGTATAAAATGATGAGGGGCCTAGATAGAGGGGATAGGAAGGACCTATTTCCCTTAGCAGGGAGGTCAGTAACCAGGGAGCATAGATTTAAAGTAATTGGTAGAAGGATTAGAGGGGAGTTGAGGATAACTTTATTCAACCAGAGGGCGGTAGGGGTCTGGAACTTAGATATGTGCTTGAAGTGTCGTAACCTACAGGACTATGGACCAAGAGCTGGAAAGTGGGATTAGGCTGGAGAGCTCTTTGTTGGCCGGCACAGACATGATGGGCCGAATGGCCTCCTTCTGCACTGTATCATTCTATGGGGGAAAAATTCAGTATCGCCCCATTTGGGGCACCATTATCGGCCGTGCGCAAAGTTTAGCGCCTGGCGCTAATTATCGCCTCCGATGGCAAACTTGGCTTTTATCGCCCCTGGAGGTGATTGGAGCGCTAAATCAGGCGCTTCACGCCTGTCTTAAGGCGCAAATGCTGAGGAGCGAGGCGCTACCTCAGAGCGCGGGCAAAGCAAGGGAGAGCAAATCAAAATGAACCTGCAAAGTGCTGCTCAGTACCCAAAACTCCTTCACACAGCGTTGAATCTCTCCAGAAGTCTCTCTCTCTCTCTCAGAATGCGTGGTGCAAAAATGTCACCAACAAAAAAAAGCAGGAAGCGGCTGCCTTTAAATAGCGCTCCCCTAGTCCCTTTCTGACAGGATAACGCTCCCCTCAACCTGTTGTTGCTAGCGGCAGGCGGTAAGGGAGGGGGCGCCACTCAATATCTGGTCCAGGGGCACTACTGGGGCGTTGCGCACTCGACTGACGTCACGATCTGCCGGCGCAGGAGATCGCGGAGGTAGTGATTAGTGCCGCCGCAAAATGTCTAGTTAATTTCTTAAGGCACTAATGGGAGGCGCAAGTAACTGAATTTCTCCCCCCTGTGACTCTTACTACTGATTTCCCAGAAGCTGAGGGCTCTGGACAGCAGTCTGCAGTGTGCAATGGTTATTGGCAATTATTTTTAGCAAATTAAACTCCACCAGCAGTCCCACGTCCCATAACCCTGGGCTCTTGCCAACTTGCAGCCAGTAGATTCTCTCGGTTTAGGTAGGTGGGCTGTGTCCCCACGGGGAGACTGTGCATTTCATACCAGCTACAGGGAAACTAAACTCAAGGTAGGTTTCTTTTAGTTTATTTCAGGACCTCTTCAATGTGACTTTGGTTTCCAGAATTAAACTCCCTTCCACAGGTCAGTTGGTGGAACCCTCACCTCTGAGTCAGACGGTTGCAGAATCGAGGCCGATTCCTGAGACTTGAGCATGAGGTGTAGGCCGGCACCCCCAATGCAGTACTGAGGGAGCGCTGCACTGTCGGAGGGGCAGTACTGAGGGAGTGCTGCACTGTCGGAGGGGCAGTACTGAGGGAGCTCTGCACTGTCAGAGGGGCAGTACTGAGGGAGTGCTGCACTGTCGGAGGGGCAGTACTGAGGGAGTGCTGCACTGTCGGAGGGGCAGTACTGAGGGAGTGCTGCACTGTCAGAGGGGCAGTACTGAGGGAGCTCTGCACTGTCGGAGGGGCAGTACTGAGGGAGTGCTGCACTGTCGGAGGGGCAGTACTGAGGGAGTGCTGCACTGTCGGAGGGGCAGTACTGAGGGAGTGCTGCACTGTCGGAGGGGCAGTACTGAGGGAGTGCTGCACTGTCGGAGGGGCAGTACTGAGGGAGTGCTGCACTGTCGGAGGGGCAGTACTGAGGGAGTGCTGCACTGTCGGAGGGGCAGTACTGAGCGAGTGCTGCACTGTCGGAGGGGCAGTACTGAGGGAGCGCTGCACTGTCGGAGGGGCAGTACTGAGGGAGTGCTGCACTGTCGGAGGGGCAGTACTGAGGGAGTGCTGCACTGTCGGAGGGGCAGTACTGAGGGAGTGCTGCACTGTCGGAGGGGCAGTACTGAGGGAGCTCTGCACTGTCAGAGGGGCAGTACTGAGGGAGTGCTGCACTGTCGGAGGGGCAGTACTGAGGGAGTGCTGCACTGTCGGAGGGGCAGTACTGAGGGAGTGCTGCACTGTCAGAGGGGCAGTACTGAGGGAGCTCTGCACTGTCGGAGGGGCAGTACTGAGGGAGTGCTGCACTGTCGGAGGGGCAGTACTGAGGGAGTGCTGCACTGTCGGAGGGGCAGTACTGAGGGAGTGCTGCACTGTCGGAGGGGCAGTACTGAGGGAGTGCTGCACTGTCGGAGGGGCAGTACTGAGGGAGTGCTGCACTGTCGGAGGGGCAGTACTGAGGGAGTGCTGCACTGTCGGAGGGGCAGTACTGAGGGAGTGCTGCACTGTCGGAGGGGCAGTACTGAGGGAGCGCTGCACTGTCGGAGGGGCAGTACTGAGGGAGTGCTGCACTGTCGGAGGGGCAGTACTGAGGGAGTGCTGCACTGTCGGAGGGGCAGTACTGAGGGAGTGCTGCACTGTCGGAGGGGCAGTACTGAGGGAGTGCTGCACTGTCGGAGAGGCAGTACTGAAGGAGAGCTGCACTGTCGGAGGGGCAATGCTGAGGGAGCGCTGCACTGTCAGAGGGGCAGTACTGAGGGAGTGCTGCACTGATGGAGGGGCAGTACTGAGGGAGTGCTGCACTGTCGGAGGGGCAGTACTGAGAGAGCGCTGCACTGTCGGAGGGGCAGTACTGAGGGAGTGCTGCACTGTCAGAGGGGCAGTACTGAGGGAGTGCTGCACTGTCAGAGGGGCAGTACTGAGGGAGTGCTGCACTGTCGGAGGGGCAGTACTGAGGGAGTGCTGCACTGATGGAGGGGCAGTACTGAGAGAGCGCTGCACTGTCGGAGGGGCAGTACTGAGGGAGTGCTGCACTGTCAGAGGGGCAGTACTGAGGGAGCGCTGCACTGTCGGAGGGGCAGTACCGAGGGAGTGCTGCACTGTCGGAGGGGCAGTACTGAGGCAGCGTTGCATTGTCGGAGGGGCAGTACTGAGGGAGCGCTGCACTGTCGGAGGGGCAATACTGAGTGAGCACTGCACTGTCGAAGGGGCAGTACTGAGGGAGCGCTGTACTGTCAGAGGGGCAGTACTGAGTGAGCGCTGCACTGTTTGAGGGGCAGTATTGAGAGAGCGCTGCACTGTCGGAGGGGCAGTACTGAGGGAGTGCTGCACTGTCGGAGGGGCAGTACTGAGGGAGTGCTGCACTGTCAGAGGAGCGGTACTGAGGGAATGCTGCACTGTCAGAGGGGCAGTACTGAGGGAGCGCTGCACTGTCAGAGGGGCAGTACTGAGGCAGCGCTGCATTGTTGGAGGGGCAGTACTGAGGGAGCGCTGCACTGTCGGAGGGGCAATACTGAGTGAGTGCTGCACTGTCGGAGGGGCAGTACTGAGGGAGCGCTGCACTGTCAGAGGGGCAGTACTGAGTGAGCGCTGCACTGTTTGAGGGGCAGTATTGAGAGAGCGCTGCACTGTCGGAGGGGCAGTACTGAGGGAGTGCTGCACTGTCGGAGTAGCAGTACTGAGGGAGTGCTGCACTGTCAGAGGAGCACTACTGAGGGGGTGCTGCAGCGTCGGAAGGGGAGTACTGAGGGAGCGCTGCACTGTCGGAGGGGCAGTACTGAGGGAGTGCTGCACTGTCGGAAGGACAGTTTTGAAGGTGTGCTGCACTGTTGGAGGGGCAGTAATGAGGCGGCGCTGCACTGTCGGAGGGGCAGTTCTGAGGGAGTGCTGCACTGTCGGAGGAGCAGTACTGAGGGAGTGCTGCAGTGTCGGAGGGGCAGTACTGAGGGAGTGCTGCAGTGTCAGAGTGGCAGTACTGAGGGAGTGCTGCACTGTCAGAGGGGCAGTACTGAGGGAGTGCTGCACTGTCGGAGGGGCAGTACTGAGGGAGCGCCGCACTGTCGGAGGGGCAGTACTGAGGGAGTGCTGCAGTGTCAGAGTGGCAGTACTGATGGAGTGCTGCACTGTCGGAGAGGCAGTACTGAGGGAGTGCTGCACTGTCGGAGGGGCAGTACTGAGGGAGCGCCGCACTGTCGGAGGGGCAGTACTGAGGGAGTGCCGCACTGTCGGAGGGGCAGTACTGAGGGAGAGCTGCACTGTCGGAGGGGCAGTACTGAGGGAGTGCTGCACTGTCGGAGGGGCAGTACTGAGGGAGCGCTGCACTGTCGGAGAGGCTGTACTGAAGGAGAGCTGCACTGTTGGAGGGGCAGTACTGAGGGAGCGCTGCACTGTCGGAGGGGCAGTACTGAGGGAGCGCCGCACTGTCGGAGAGGCAGTACTGAGGGAGTGCTGCACTGTCGGAGGTGCTGTCTTTTGGATGAGACGTTAAACCGAGGCCCCATCTGCCCTTTCAGGTGGACGTAACAGATTCTATGGCTCTCTTTTGAAGAAGAGCAGGGGAGTTCTCCCCGGTGTCATGGGGCCAATATTTATCCCTCAACCAACATCTCTAAAAAAAAATTACCTAGTCATTATCACATTGCCGTTTGTAGGAGCTTGCTGTGCTGAAATTGGCTGCCATGTTTCCTTCATTACAACAGTGACTTCAAAAAGTACTTCATTGGCTGTGACGTGCTCTGGGACGTCCTGAGGTCATGAAAGACGCTATAGAAATGCAAGTCTTTCTTTATATAAATGCAGGTTGCTGTGATATATTATTATGAATTTATTTCCTTTATTCCCCAATGGGTCCGGCAATAAAATGGTTCATATCATAGAAGCATAGAAATTTACAGTCCAGAAGGAGGCCATTTGGCCCATCGTGTCATGGTATGCTCCTCCTGCACTATGTGGGAACTCAGGGACACTTCCTCTGTCCCTGACAACCATGTGTGCAGGAAGTGTGTCCAGCTGCAGCTACTGACAGACCGCATTGCGGCGCTGGAGCTGCGATTGGATACATACTGGACCATTCGCGATGCTGAAGACGTCGTGGATATCTCGTTTAATCAGTTGGTCACACCGCAGGTAAAGGTGGCACAGGCAGGAAGGGAACGGGTGACCGCCAGGCAGAGTAGTAGGCGCCGGCAGGTAGTGCAGGGGTCCCCTGTGGCCATCCCCCTCTCAAACAGATATACCACTTTGGATACTGATGGGGGGGATGGCTTACCAGGGGAAGGCAGCAGCAGCCAACTTCCTGGCACCAGGGGTGGCTCTGCTGCACAGGACGGGAGGAAAAAGAGGGGTAGAGCTGTAGTAATAGGGGATTCTATTGTAAGGGGAATAGATAGGCGTTTCTGCGGCCGCAAATGAGACTCCAGGATGGTGTGTTGCCTCCCTGGTGCAAGGGTCAAGGATGTCTCAGAGCGGCTGCAGAACATTTTGGAAGGGGAGGGTGAACAAACAGCCAGTTGTCGTGGTGCATATAGGTACCAACGATGTAGGTAAAAAACGGGATGAGGTCCTAAAAGCTGAATATAGGGAGTTAGGAGGTAAATTTAAAAAAAGGACCTCAAAGGTAGTAATCTCAGGATTGCTACCAGTGCCACATGCTAGTCAGAGTAGAAATAGAAGGATACTTCAGATGAATATGTGGCTAGAGGAATGGTGCCAGGGGGAGGGATTCAAATTCCTGGGACATTGGAACCAGTTCTGGGGGAGGTAGGACCAGTACAAAATGGACAGTTTGCACCTGGGCAGGGCCGGGACCGATGTCCTAGGGGGAGTGTTTGCTGATGCTCCGGGGGAGGGTTTAAACTAAAATGGCAGGGGGTTGGGAACCTGAGCGGGGAGACAGAGGAAAGGGAAACAAGGATAAAAGCAAAAGACAGGAAGGAGAAAAACAAAAGTGACAGGCAGAGAAATCAAGGGTTTAAATCAAACATGGCCACAGTAAATAATAATTCTAAAAGATCTAAGAGCGTTAAAAAGCAAGCCTGAAGGCTTTGTGTCTTAATGCGAGGAGCATTCGTAATAAAGTGGATGAATTAGCTGCGCAAATAGATGTAAACGAATATGATATGATTGGGATTACGGAAACATGGCTCCAGGGTGGCCAAGGCTGGGAACTCAACATCCAGGAGTATTCAATATTCAGGAAAGATAGGCAAAAAGGAAAAGGAGGTGGGGTAGCATTGCTGGTTAAAGAGGGGATTAACACAATTGAAAGGAAGGATATTAGCTCTGATGATGTGGAATCTGTATGGGTAGAACTGAGAAATACCAAGGGGCAGAAGACGTTAGTGGGAGTGGTATATAGACCTCCAAACAGTAATGCGGAGGTCGGGGATGGCATTAAACGGGAAATTAGAGAAGCGTGCAATAAGGGCACTGCAGTTATCATGGGTGACTTTAATCTACATATAGATTGGGCTAACCAAATTAGTAACAATACTGTGGAGGAGGAATTCCTGGAGTGTTTATGGGATGGTTTCCTGGACCAATATGTCGAGGAACCAACTAGAGATCAGGCCATCTTAGACTGGGTATTATGTAACGAGAAAGGATTAATTAGCAATCTTGTTGTACGAGGCCCCTTGGGTCAGAGCGATCATATATGATCGAATTCTTCATTAAGATGGAGAGTGAAATAGTTGCCTCAGAGACTAGGGTCCTCAATTTAAATAAAGGAGACTACGATGGTCTGAGGAGTGAGTTGGGTAGGATTGATTGGGGAATGTCACTCAAAGTGTTGACGGTGGATAGGCAATGGCAAACATTCAAAGATCGCATGGATGAACTACAGAATTTGTTCATCCCAGTTTGGCATAAAAATAAAACAAAAAAGGTGACTCAACCGTGACTAACAAGGGAAATTAGGGATAGCATAAGATCCAAGGACAGGACATATAAATTGGCCAGAAAATGCAGTAAATCTGAGGATTGGGAGCAGTTTAAGGATTCAACAAAGGAGGACAAAGGGATTAACTAAGAGTGGGAAAATAGAGTATGAGAGTAAGCTTTCAGGGAACATAAAAACTGACTGTAAAAGCTTTTATAGATATGTGAAGAGAAAAAGATTGGTGAAGTCAAGCGTAGGTCCCTTGCAGTCAGAATCAGGGGAATTTATAATGGGGAACAAAGAAATGGCAGACCAATTAAATACATACTTTGGTTCTGTCTTCACAAAGGAGGACACAAATAACCTCCCAAAGATGTCGGGGAACATAGGGTCTAATGAAAGGGAGGAACTGATAGAAATCAGTATTTGTAGGGACATGGTGTTAGGGAAATTGATGGGATTGAGGGCCGATAAATCCCCAGGGCCTGATAATCTACATCCTAGGATACTTAAGGAAGTGGCCCTAGAAATAGTAGATGCATTGCTGGTCATCTTCCAAAATTCGATAGACTCTGGAACAGTACCCATGGATTGGAGGGTAGCTAATGTTACCCCACTATTCAAAAAGGGTGGTAGAGAGAAAACGGGGAATTACAGACCAGTAAGCCTGACATCGGTCATGGGGAAAATGCTAGAGTCCATTATCAAGGATGTAATAGCAGAGCACTTGGAAAAAAGTGACCGGATCGGACAAAGTCAACATGGATTTAGAAAAGGTAAATCGTGCTTGACTAATCTACTGGAATTTTTTGAGGATGTAACTGGTAAAATAGATAAGAGAGAACCAGTGGATGTGGTGTATTTGGATTTTCAAAAGGCTTTCGATAAGGTCCCACATAAGAGATTAGCGTGTAAAATTAAGGTACATGGGATTGGGGGCAAGGTATTGACTTGGATAGAGAACTGGTTGGCAGACAGAAAGCAAAGAGTTGGAATAAACGGCTCTTTTTCCGAGTGGCAGGCAGTGTCTAGTGGGGTACCGCAGGGATCGGTCCTTGGACCCCAGCTATTCACAATATATATTAATGATCTGAACGAGGGAACTAGATGTAATATCTCCAAGTTTGCAGATGACACAAAGCTGGGTGGGTGTGTGTGCTGTGAGGAGGATGCCGAGAAACTCCAGTATGATTTGGACAGGTTGGGTGATCGGGCAGAAGCATGGCAGATGCAATATAATGTGGATAAATGTGAGGTTATCCACTTTGGTGTCAAAAACAGGAAGGCAGATTATTATCTGAATGGCAATAGATTGGGAGAAGGGGAAGTGCAACGAGACCTGGGCGTCCTTGTGCACCAGTCGCTGAAAGTAAGCATGCAGGTGCAGCAGGCGGTTAAGAAGGCAAATGGTATGTTGGCCTTCGTAGCAAGAGGGTTTGAGTACAGGAACAAGGATGTCTTGCTGCAGTTGTACAGGGCCTTGGTGAGACCACATCTTGAGTATTGTGTGCAGTTTTGGTCGCCTTATCTGAGGAAGGATGTTCAGCGAAGATTCACCAGGCTGATACCTGGGATGGCAGTAATGATATATGAGGAGAGATTGGGTCGATTGGGCTTGTACTCGCTGGAGTTTAGAAGAATGAGAGGGGATCTCATCGAAACTTATAAAATTCTAACAGGACTAGACAGACTAGATGCAGGAAGGATGTTCCCGATGGTGGGGGAGTCCAGAACCAGGGGTCACAGTCTAAGGATAAGGGGTAAGCCATTTAAGACAGGGATGAGGAGGAATTTCTTCACCCAGAGAGTGGTGAACCTGTGGAACTCTCTGCCACAGAAGGCAGTAGAGGCCAATACATTAAATATATTCAAGAAGGAGTTGGATATATTTCTTAAGGCATTAAGGGTTATGGGGAGAAAGCAGGGACAGGGTACTGAATTTGGATGATCAGCCATAATCTCATTGAATGGTGGAGCAGGCTCGAGGGGCCGAATGGCCTACTCCTGCTCCTATCTTCTCTGTTTCTATGTGTCTGTGCTGGCCGACAAAGAGCTATCCAGCCTAATCCCACTTTCCAGCTCTCGGTCCGTAGCCCTGTAGGTTACGGCACTTCAAGGGCATATCCAAGTACTTTTTAAATGTGATGAGGGTTTCTACCTCTACCACCCTTTCAGGCAGTGAGTTCCAGACCCCCACCACCCTCTGGGTGAAAAAAGTTCTCCTCAACTCCCCTCTAAACCTTCTACCAGTTACTTTAAATCTATGGCTGACATCTCTGTTTGGAGAACTAGGTCCTTCCTGTCCACTCATCATTTTATACACCTCAATGAAATCTCCCCATAGCCTCCTCTGTTCCAAAGAAAACAACTCCAGCCTGTCCAATCTTTCCTGATCGCTAAAATTCTCCTGTCCAGGCAACATCCTGGTAAATCTCCTCCATACTCTATCTAGTGCCATCTTTCCTGTGATGTGCTTGATTAATTATAATAATGTAATGGCGTTCTCCTCAGATACAACCTCCTGTCCTTCCCTCCAGCTGGCAAACTCCTTTGTGTGTTTCTCTCTCTGCCCCTGGTTCTGTCTCACACGATGGTGGTTGAAGTCTCTAATCTCTCTCTCTCTCTCTCTATCATACGCTAGATGACGCTTTGCGCTTGTAAAAGATGGGAGGCCGTTAGCTGGAGCGGAGACACAAACACGCCAGCGTTTTCGATACTTCCAGTCCTCTGGCAGAGGGGGAAGAGAGAGACTGTGAGTGAATCCATTCGGCAGCAGGGCAAGATGGCACGAAAACCAGAGATCCCGGAGTCAGTGTTCGGTAGGAAAATAAACCTTTCGCAGAAGGATGTTTATATATAAATATATGTGTGTGTGTTTTAAAGCTGGTGTGCAGGAGGGAGATGCGAGCGAGCTAACAGGAGAGGGAAAGCACACATTATTTCACCGGGGGACAGATTGTTACAGTCAGCTGGTGGCTTGCAACAATTAGAGACTTTTTGTTACATTCTCCGAAGTATTTTTGCTCTTTCTCGCCCCAGCGATGGTTGGTATTTGCCTCAAACACCCCCATCCTCCTTTTTTCCCGAATCTCTATAATATGGAGGGTTTGCACGGTGCTGGGGAATCATCGCCTTTTCTTCCAGTTGTGCTGAATGGAGTCGGCTGGGTGGTTGTTGTTTTTTTTCTATCATCTTGTTTAAATGTGGAAGAGCTTGTTCTGGGGCCGTGTGGGCAGTGGGTGGGGAACGGCTCGTCCCTGCCGAGACTCCCCAACTCCCCCCCCCCCCCCCCCCCCCGCAAAAATAAAAATAAAAATGCTCTGAAAATAACAAGGACCCGATCAATATCAAAGGTTGAAACTGACGCCCGATTGGGGCATTGAGCGGGGCGGGGGGGGACAGTCCAGACTGTGTCAGAGAAAGCGCTGCCCAACTTTCTGGCAGAAATGTCTCTCTTGTTGTTGTTAAGGGTTTATCCAGATGTGCAACTCGGGAATACGTAAACGTGGACTGGCTTAATTCCAGGGTGTGTGGAGCTGGTTTACTGGCGGTATTTCCATCCCATCCCATCCCATTCCATTCAACTCTCCAGCCATGTGATAAACAAAGAGGGGTTTTAAACTCTTCCCTCGCCCCCCTCCTCATCTAATCCGCTAATTCTCTTCCAACTCCCGGGGAAACCAGGAGACGCCATTTTTAAGATAA
Organism: Somniosus microcephalus; assembly: GCF_052327205.1. Classification (NCBI taxonomy): domain Eukaryota; kingdom Metazoa; phylum Chordata; class Chondrichthyes; order Squaliformes; family Somniosidae; genus Somniosus; species Somniosus microcephalus. The sequence continues at coordinate 368,005,525 of NC_140989.1, forward strand.
ACTTTTGTATCAGATTGTTTATTTTTTTTTGCGGGGGGGGTGTTTAAGGAAAAGAGAGGACAATTTAGAGGAAAAGATGTTTAATGACAAGATCACTGGCTCACCTTATTCTTAAATTCCCATTAAATTCAACCCCCTGGTTAATCCCAGTAAAGTCATCTTCTCAGTGTTTTACCCCAGAGCGAGGGCCGCTTGGCACTATGAGAAACTGTTGATTTAAGTATGTGGGCAAAACGGTGGCAGATGGAGTTCAGTGTGGAAAAGTGTGAGATCCAAGTGAATCTTTAGACCCAAGTAAAATAGACCAGAGTATTTCCTAAATGGCGAGAAGCTGGGAACTGTGGAGGAGCCGAGATTCAGGGGTCCAAGCACAGAAATCACTAAAAGCAGATACAAAAATTCATTAAAAATGCTAATGGAATGTTGACCTTCATCTCAAGGCAGCTGGAGTACAAAGGGCTGGAAGTTACGCTTCAGTTATATATATTTAATATAAGGAGTTAGATATATTTCTTAAGGCTAAAGGGATCAAGGGATATGGGGAGAAAGCAGGGACAGGGTACTGAATTTGGATGATCAGCCATGATCTCATTGAATGGCGGAGCAGGCTCGAGGGGCCGAATGGCCTACTCCTGCTCCTATCTTCTATGTTTCTATAAAGCTTTGTTTAGAGAGCATTTAGAGCTCTGCGTTCAGTTCAGGAAGGATATACTGGCCTTGGAGGGGGGGCAGTGCAGATTCACCAGACTGACACCGGGGCTAAAGGGGTTAAATTATGAGGATAGATTGCATCGGCTAGTCTTGTATTCCCTTGAGTTTAGAAGATTAAGAGGTGATCTAATTGAGGTATTTAAGATGATTAAAGGATTTGATCAGGTAGATAGGTGGGTGGAGTCCAGAACAAGGGGGCAGAACCTTAAAATTAGAGCCAGGCCGTTCAGGGGTGATGTCAGGAAGCACTTCTTCACACAAAGGGCAGTGGGAATCTGGAACTCTCTCCCCCAGAGAGCTGTTGAGGCTGTGGGGGTGTCAATTGAAAATTTCAAAACTGAGATTGATAGATTTTTGGTTGGCAAGGGTATTAAGGGTTCCGGAACCAAGGCGGGTAGATGGAGTTAAAATACAGATCAGCCCATGATCTCATTGAATGGCTGAACAGGCTCAAGGGGCTGAATGGCCTCCTCCTGTTCCTATGTTTAGATAAATAGGACAGTTGTTTGTGTCCTTGTGGAGAAGAGAAGACTTGGAAGCAAACTAATTGAAGTTTTCAAGATGATATGAAGGGAACTTAAGAAAAAGCTGATCCCTGGGATGGGTTCAGTGATGGGTTCAAATCCCAGGGGACACGAGTTTAAAAAAAAAAATAAGGAAGTGAGGAGGGGGCCGGGCAACCTTTTTTTAGAAATAACAACAGAAAATGCTGGAAAAACTCAGCAGGCCAGGCAACATCCGTGGAGAGAGAAATAGAGTCAACGTTTCGGGTCGAAACCCTTCGTCAGGACTGAAAAAGCACAGGAAATGAAACCGATTAAAAGGCCAGTCTGGGGGCTGGGAAATGGGGGTGAAAGAACAAAAAAGAAGTGAAGAGACATTAAGAGGTATTTTTTTAGAGTTGTGAAATGAGCGAGGCCCCTAAGGCAGATGGTATAAATGGGTGGAAGCGACAAGTGGCTGTATTATGGAGAGGGAAGTGATTAACTGATACAGCCAGAGCAGTTAGGTGGGGTCAGCCTATGAAAAAAGAGCTGAGTTTGTTTGGGTCCAAGATCTTTTTCTGTTCCTAAAAATGACTTGGTAATATAAACATTTCCAGCCCTCCAATGATTTGGCAGCTGTAGTAACTGCTCAGCGCGGTTAACACACACACACACACACACACACACACACACACACACACGCGCAGGCAAGCGTTAGATTTGGATTTAATCTACAGTCGCAGTGTTTGGGAAAGCCAGAGGGTGAGGAACCAATAAAGCCGTTGAACTGCCCCCTGCACGAATTCCCCAGGTCTTCCATACGGGGGTAACACCAGATAATTACAGAATCTGTCTGATGATAATCGCTTCTGGCAGGCATTCTAAACGTTGGTTACAGTCACAGTAATATATCCTGTCCCACTTTCATGGAATCGCAGAGGTTTATGGTCCATTCGGCAAATCGTGCCTGCACCGGCCGGCAAAGAGCTCTCCAGCCGAATCCCACTTTCCAGCTCTTGGTCCGTAGCCCTGTCGGTTACGGCACTTCAAGCGCATATCCAAGTACTTTTTAAATGTGATGAGGGTTTCTGCCTCGACCACCCTTTCAGGCAGTGAGTTCCAGACTCCCACCACTCTCTGGTTAAAAGAATTCTCCTCAACTCCCCTCTAAACCTCCGACCAATTACTTTAAATCTCTGCCCCCTGGTTATTGACCCCTCTGCTAAGGGAATCGGTCCTTCCTATCCACTCTATCTAGGCCCCTCATAATTTTATACACCTCAATCAAATCTCCCCTCAGCCTCCTCCGTTCCAAAGAAAACAACCCCGGCCTATCCAATCTTTCCTCATAGCTAAAATTCTCCAGCCCAGGCAACATCCTCGTAAATCCCCTCTGTACCCCCTCTAGTGCAATAACATCTCTCCTGTAATGCAGTGACCAGAACAGCACGCAGTACTCTAGCTGCGGCCTAACTAGTGTTTTATACAGTTCAAGCATAACCTCCCTGCTCTTCTATTCTATGCCTTGGCTAATAAAGGAACGTATCCCGTATGCCTTCTTAACCACCTTAATCAGAGAGGGGGCAGGTGGCAAAGGTAGGGGGCAGAGGATGCAGAGCATGAATTGGGAAAGATTGTGGGGGCGGAGATTGATTGAAAGCACAGTGAAAACTTCATCCAAAACTCTGCTGCCCGTGTCCTAACCCGCACCCAGTCCCGTTCACCCATCACCCCCCTGTGCTCACTGCCCCGTGTCCTAACTCGCACCCAGTCCCGTTCACCCATCACCCCCTGTGCTCACTGCCCCGTGTCCTAACTCGCACCCAGTCCCGTTCACCGATCACCCCCCTGTGCTCGCTGCCCTACATTGGCTCCCGGTCCAACAACGCCTCGATTTCACAATTCTCATCCTCACATTCAAGTCCCTCCAGGGCCTCGCCCTCTCCCTATCTCTGTAACCTCCTCCAGCCCCACAACCAATGTGCCCCCTCATTTATTTTCTTTGGGTTTAACAGGTTGCGCGGCCCATTCACGGTTTCGCGCATGCGCAAAATTTCGCCTCGGAAAAGCCGGTTCCCCAGCTGTGCGAGACCGGTAGACGACCGCGTGATGTGCAGCTTAGCGGGAACATTACCTGCAACCCCCCAAGATATTGGTGTTCCTCCAATTCTAGCCTCTTGTGCATCCACCGTTGGCAGCCGTGCCTTCAGCTGCCTGGGCCCTGAGCTCTGGAATTCCCTCCCTAAACCTCTCCCCCTCTCCACCTCTCTCTCCCCCTTTAAGATGCTCCTTAAAACCTGACTCTTTCCTGTCCTCATAGCACCTTATGTGGCTCGGTGTCAAATTTTGTTTGATAATTGCTCCTTGGGACGTTTTACTACGTTAAAGGCACTATATAAATGCAGGTTGTTATTGTCATGACGATATGAGTTTTAAGAGGCATTTTGAGGAAAGTAAACCAGTTTGGAAGAATTCCCTAAAAAGCCTAAGGGGGTGCAAAAGGAGAATGGGGGTTGGGGAGGTATAAGCATTTGGAAGATTGAGGAAGGCGGGGGAGATGTGGGCTGGCAGTACAATAGAATTAGGAGCGTGCAAAAGTGCAAATCATTAAGAGTAGCTAGCAATGAATGACAAAACGTGGCAAATACTTCTCCAAGTATAGGATCTGAATAGTGTCACTGTACAGTTCTAACTGTAAATATCAGTCGAGGGTTGGTCATGAATTTTAATGGCAAAACTAGCCATCTCAGTAGAGTCTCCAGACACTGACTCTTTGTCAGTTCATAAGCAGAGATTTTGGTGTGTGCGAGTCTGCCTGGGCTTTTCAGTTGCGCTGCAAGTGGAAAAAAAGTCAATTAATTAATTAATTAATTAAAGGGCTGCGCATGAATCTTAGTTGTTTATTTTTTCAGTCGCGCCCGACTGGTTAAAGTTAATCTGCCGACTGCGAAAAGTTGAGCAAACGACAGCGCCGAAATGATTTAATTGCAAAGCAGATGGCTTCTGCAGTTTCATGCTGAACAGGACTAATCTAAGACTGGCGGTTACATCATTATCTAAAAGACTTTTATCAATATTAATGAGGTATTCTTGTGTCACATATGCCCGTGATTTATCAAAAAGCGGGTGGACTCTGTTGCAACTCTTTCTCTGCTCTGAATCATTGCTTTCACAGGCATTCACTCTTTCAAAACCTCTCCGTCTCTCTCGCCTCCTTTAAGACGCTCCTTAAAACCTACCTTTTTGACCACGCTTTTGCTCACCTGCCCTAATATGTGGCTCGGTGTCAAATTTCATCTGATTTACGCTCCTGTGAAGCGCCTTGGGAAGTTTTACTACGTTAAAGGCGCTGTATAAATGCAGGTTGTTGTTAATAGGACCGGAAGACACAAGGTTGAAAATCAAAATGCCTTGGTTTTATTTTGACAACATTTTCCGCGTAGAAATATTACCACTGATGCCCCCTTGTCCAGCCCTCGCTCCCTTCACCCCGCCATTGGCGGCCGTGCCTTCAGCCACCTGGGCCCTAAGCTCTGGAAATCCATTCCTAAACCTCGCCGCTTCTCGACCTCTCTCTCCTCCCTTAAGACGCTCCTTAAAACCTCCCTCTTTGACCAAGCTTTTGGTCACCTGTCCTGATATCTCCTTATGTGGCTCGGTGTCAAATTTTATTTGACAGTTGCTCCTGTGAAGCGCCTTGGGACGTTTTACTATGTTAAAGGTGCTATATAAATGCAAGTTGTTGTTAAAAAGGTTTGAGTATTTTTTGTGACGGTAGACTCTCTCTGCAGGCAGAATCTTTGCCCAAGAACACTGATTTTAAGATGACCAGGTTCATGTGTTGCTCTTGAGCAATTGAATGACAGCTGTCGCCCCAGGGTTGGTTAGAATCGTGCAAGATTTTTAATGTGGAAGCAAGTCATCCTCGGTTCCGAGGGACTGCCTAAGAGAAGAGAGAGGTTAGAATCGTGCAAGATATGTTTCAGTACCCTTGGCTGTCGTGTGGCAGATTGCTAGACCAGACCGAGAATCCATCTTCAAGTGCATGACTGACAAAAAGAGAAAAGCATTTGGAAAAAAATGAATGATTACCTGTCCCCGTATTGATTTGTAAAAAAAAAGAAATCACCACAAGCTAAGAATAGAAATGTATTCGAAGCTGTTGGAAGTGTATCTTGTCTGTTGGCACCAGTCTTTGCTCTGTGTACCAGCTAGTGGTAATAATGACTGGTTATTTTGCTTTGAAATTGGCTGGCCAGTGTATTAAGTTCCGGATCGCTGCCAAGTTCACTTTTACAACGCATGTTTTTTCCAGATAAAATAAGGAAACTAATCACAGAATCTCACAGCACAGGAGGAGGCCATTTGGCCCATCGTGCCTGTGCCGGCTCTTTGAAAGAGCTCTACAATTAGTATAACTCCCTCTGCCCTTTCCCCAGAGCCCTGCAAATTTTTCCCTTCAAGTATTTCTCCAATTCCCTTTTGAAAGTTATTATTGAATCTGCTTCCACCGCCCTTTCAGGCAGCGCATTCCAGATCACAACAACTCGCTGTGTTTAAAAAAAAAAAAAAAAAAAAAGTTTCCTCATCTCCCCTCTGGTTCTTTTGCCAATTACCTTAAATCTGTGTCCTCTGGTTATCAACCCTTCTGCCACTGGGAACAGTTTCTCCCTATCTACTCTAGCAAAACAGTTCATAATTTTGAACACCTCTATTAAACCTCCCCTTAAGCTTCTCTACTCTAAGGAGAACAACCCCAGCTTCTCCAGTCTCTCCACGTAAGTGAAGTCCCTCATCCCTGGAACCATTCTAGTAAATCTCCTCTGCACCCTCTCCAAGGCCTTGACATCCTTCCTAAAGTGTGGTGCCCAGAATTGGACACAATACTCCAGCTGGGGCCTCACCAGTGTTATATAAAGGTTTGGCATAATTTCCTTGCTTTTGTACTCTATTTATAAAGCTAAGGTGGGAGTAGTCTATAGGCCCCCAAACAGTAGCTACGCTGTAGGACAGAGTATAAATCAAGAAATAATGGGGGCTTGTAAGAAAGGTACTGCAATAATCATGGGTGATTTTAATCATCATATAGATTGGACAAATCAAATTGGCAAGGGTAGCCTTGAGGAAGAGTTCATAGAGTGTATTCGGGATGGTTTCTTAGAACAATACATTGTGGAACCAACCAGGGAGCAGGCTATTTTAGATCTGGTAATGTGTAATGAGACAGGATTAATTAATGATCTCATGGTAAAGGATCCTCTAGGGAAGAGTGATCATAGCATGTTTGAATTTCAAATTCAGTTTGAGGGTGAGAAACTTGGGTCTCAAACTAGTGTCTTGAACTTAAATAAAGGCAATTACAAAGGTATGAAGACTGGGAAAATAGATTAAAGGGTAAGACAGTAGATAAGCAGTGGCAGACATTTAAGGAGATATTTCATAACTCTCAGCAAAGATATATTCCAGTGAGAAAGAAAGGCTCTAAGAGAAGGATGAACCATCCGTGGCTAACTAAGGAAGTTAATGATGGTATCAAATTGAAAACAAAGGCATACAATGGCCCAGAACTTGGTGTCGGGGGCTTGCCGCACGTGCAAGCCCCCGATGTGCGCTCACCCTGCACGCCGACATCTGAAACCTGGCCCGCAGTGGATTTCCTGTCAGTGGCCCGGTTCTGATGTTGGCGCGCTGTGCTAACCTGACCCAGCGGCGTAGTTAGTGCGATGTGCTGGCTGGGATCAGGTGAGCACTATTCAGCCAATCAGGGGAGGGGAAACTTCATTCATAAGTTTGAGAGTAAAGACTGTCAAACTCATGAAAAGCACTGCACCCCAAAACACTACTTAAACTTTAAATAAAATTTTAAAAAACATCCCAATCATTAAATTAAGTATAAATAAGTTAAAAAAAATAATTTAAACAATTTTTTTTGAAAAAAATAAATTTTTAATAAAAAGGGTCTAAAACTAAACTTACCTTATTGTAGATTCTTTAAAATAATAAACCTGTGGAAAAAAAATTCTAAATTGCACTAAAATACCACTTACCTGTAAAAATAAATACTTATGTGTGCTTTTTACAAGCGTAAAGACCGGAGGCCTTTACACATGCGCAAATCCCCCAAAACAGAGGAAATCCAAGATGCACGCGCTGCCCCCTACAGCGCACGCGCTAGCCTCTTCACCTCTTGGGTTAGAGGAGAGGAAATGCCGGTTTTCAGCGCATGTGCTGTGCATGCTGAAAACCGGCATTTCCTCCGGCCAGACGCGTGAGTACCCCTTCCGTACTCACGCGTTTGGGGAGGAATTACTGCCCCGATGATGTGAAGATTAGTGGTAGGCCAGAGGATTGGGAAATTTTTAGAAACCAGCAAACGATGACTAAAAAAAAAATAAAGAGAGAGAAGATAGATTATGAGAGTAAACTAGCAAGAAATATAAAAACAGAGAGTAAGAGCTTCTACAGGTATATAATAAGGAAGAGAGTAACTAAAGTAAATGTTGGTCCCTTAGAGGATGAGACTGGGGAATTAATAATGGGAAGCAGGGAAATGGCAGGGACTTTGAACAAATATTTTGTATCGGTCTTCACGGTAGAAGACACTAAAAGTATCCCAGTAATAATAGATAATCGAGGGGCTATAGGGAGGGGGGAACTTAAAACAATCACCATCACTAGAGAAAAAGTACTAGGCAAAGTAATGGGACTAAAGGTGGACAAGTCCCCTGGACCTGATGGCCTGTATCCCAGGGTCTTAAAAGAAGTGGATGCAGAGATAGTGGATGCATTGGTTGTAATCTACCAAAATTCCCCAGATTCTGGAGAGGTCCCAGCGGATTGGAAAACCGCAAATGTAACACCCCTATTCAGGAAAGGAGGGAGACAGAAAGCAGGAAACTATCGACCAGTTAGCCTAACATCTGTCATTGGGGAAATGCTGGAATCCATTATTAAGGAAGTAGTAGCAGGACATTTAGAAAATCATAATACAATCAAGCAGAGTCGGCATGGTTTTATGAAAGGGAAATCATGTTTGACAAATTTGCTAGAGTTCTTTGAGGATGTAACGAGCAGGGTGGATAAAGGGGAACCAGTAGATGTGGTGTATTTGGATTTCCAGAAGGCATTCGATAAGGTGCCACATAAAAGGTTACTGCACAAGATAAGAGCTCGTGGGGTTGGGGTAATATATTAGCATGGATAGAGGATTGGCTAACTAACAGAAAACAGAGAGTCGGAATAAATGGGTCATTTTCAGGTTGGCAAACTGTAACTAGTGGGGTGGCACAGGGATCAGTGCTGGGGCCTCAGCTGTTTGCAATCTATATTAATGACTTGGATGAAGGAAGCGAGTGTATAAGGATGTAACTAGTGGAGTAGACAAAGGGTAGATATGGTGTATCTGGATTTTCAGAAGGCCTTCGATAAGGTCCCACACAAGAGGTTGGTGAACAAAATTAGGGCACATGGAATTGGGGGTAATATACCAGCATGGATTGAGAATTGGTTAACAGACAGAAAACAAAGTGTAGGGATAAACGAGCCTTTTTCAGGATGGCAGGCTGTGACTAGTGGGGTACCACAATGGCCCCATCTAATCACAATCTATATCAATGATTTGGATGAGGGGACTAAATGTCCTGCTTCCCATTATTAATTCCCCAGTCTCATCCTCTAAGGGACCAACATTTCCAAATTTGCTGATGATACAAAGCTAGGTGGCAGTGTCAGTTGTGAAGAGGATGTGAAAAGGCTTCAAGGGGATCTCGACAGGCTCAGTGAATGGGTGAGAACATGGCAGATGGAATATAATGTGGATAAATGTGAAGTTATCCACTTTGGTAGAAAAAACAGAAAGGCAGAGTATTTCCTAAATGATGAAAGATTGGGGAATGCAGATACTCAAAGGGACCTGGGTGTCCTTGTACATGAGTCACTGAAAGTGAATGTGCAGGTGCAGCAAGCCATTAGGAAGGCAAATGGTATGCTGGCCTTCATTACAAGAGGATTTGAGTACAGGAGTAAAGAAGTCTTACTCCAATTACATAGGGCCTTGGTGAGACCACACCTGGAGTATTGTGTACAATTTTGGTCTCCTTACCTAAGGAAGGATATACTTGCCATAGAGGGAGTGCAACAAAGGTTCACAAGATTGATTCCAGGGATGGCGGGACTGTCGTATGAGAAGAGATTGAGTAAACTAGGCCTGTATTCTCTTGAATTCAGAAGAATGAGAGGGGATCTCATTGAAGCATACAACATTATTACAGGGCTTGATAGGGTGGATGCTGGGAGAATGTTTCCCTTGGCTGGGGAGTCTAGAACCAGGGGCCATAGTCTCAGGATAAAGGGTAGGCCATTCAGGGCATGAGATGAGAAGAAATTTCTTCACACAGAGGGTGGTGAATCTTTGGAATTCTGTACTCCAGAGAACTGTGGAGGCTGGGTCATTGAATATATTTAAGGTGGAGATAGACAGATTTTTGAACGATAAGGGAGTCAAGGGTTATGGGGAGCGGGCGGGGAAGTGGAGCTGAGACCAAGAGATGCTCAGCCATGATCTTATTGAATGGTGGAGCAGGCTCGAGGGGCCCAATGGCCAACTCCTGCTCCTATTTCTTATGTTCTTATATATCTTCTGAACTTGTCCTGCCACCTTCAAAGATTTGTGTACACCCCCCTGGTCTCTCTGTTCCTGCACCCTCTTTATCAACTCCTTTAGTCATTATCCACCGTCACCAGCTGAGCGATGATCTGAGGGAGACCATCTCCCGCCAGATGGAGTTCTAAGATTTTGACCCAGCGCCGATGAAGGAACGGCGAAACATTTCCAAGTCAGGACGGTGTGTGACTTGGAGGGGTGGTAGGTTTTAAGCAGCGTCTTACAGGTAGAGAGGCGGAGGGGTTTAGGGAGGGAATTCCAGAGCTTAGAGCCCAGGCAGCTGAAGGCACGGCCTCCCTAATTCTGCCCTCTTGAGCATCCCTGATTATAATCGCTCCACCATTGGTGGCCGTGCCTCCTGTTGCCTGGGCCCTAAGCTCTGGAATTCCCTGCCTAAACTTCTCCGCCTCGCTACCTCTCTTTCCTCCTTTGAGACGCCCCTTAAAATTTTTAATACGCCTGTGAAGCACCTTGGGACGTTTTACTATGTTAAAGGCGCTATATAAATACAAGTTGTTGTTGTTGAATATGACAAGAGACTCCCGATATAACCAACACTTGTGTGGTTATAAACCAATCCCTGATCTATCCACGTTATCTCACACAAAGTTTTCTTTTGTCTCTATGCAAACACTTGAGAGCCGCGGGAAAGTACAAGATGACCTTCACTGTGGGAAAGGGAGCACGAGCTAATTTAATTCTCATTACTACACAACGGAGCGAAACTGAGCTTATCCGTGAAGACAGCATGTAAACATCAGAGCAGTTGATTTTAATGAGTCTTTTAAAAGATACATAATACCTATATTTCAATATAATTATCTTGTACAGTTTAGCTGAGAGTTTCTTACGACAATTAGCATTGCATACAACCAGCAGTACTCAGTATAGGTACATCATTAACTCATCTTCATGTTCAAATCCCTCCATGGCCTCCTCGCCACCCCCCCCCCTATCTCTGTAACCTCCTCCAACCTTGCAACCCTCCGAGATCTCTGCCCTCCTCCAATTCTGGCCTCTTGTCCATCCCCCACGCCCATCGCCCCACCATGGGCGGCCGTGCCTTCAGCTGCCTGGGCCCTAAGCTCTGGAATTCCCTCCCTAAACCTCTCCGCCTCTCCCGCCTCCATTAAGACTTTTTAAGACCTATTTCCAGCACTTTCTGCTTGTGATTTCCAGCATTTGTAGCTGGTTTCTCTTCATGTTCTGACTCTGTGATTTTTTTTTTTTTAACCAATCTCTTTATATTTCTTTTTCATTCACTCTGGGGGTGTGGGCCTCGCTGGCACGGCCGGCATTTATTGCCCATCCCCAGTTGCCCTGAGAAGGTGGGGGTGGGTCTCCTTCTTGAACCGCTGGGAGCAGGTTTGATACAAACTGAGAGTCTCGCTCGGCCACTTCAGAGGGCAGTTCAGAGTCAACCAGGTTGGTGAGGGACTGGAGTCACCTATAGGCCCAGACCGGGTAAGGACGGCAGGTTTTCTTCCCTAAAGGACATCAGTGAACCCGTTGGGTTTTAGAATCATAGAATTGTTGCAGCACAGGAGGAGGCCATTCGGCCCGTCGAGCCCGTACCGGCTCTCTACAAGAGCACTTCAGCCAGTCCCACTCACCCTACCCTTTCCCCGTAGCCCTGCAAATATTTTTTCCTTCAGCCAATTCCCTTTTTGAAAGCCACGATTGAGTCGGCCTCCACCCCCCCTCTCAGACAGTGCATTCCAGATCATAACCACTCGCTGCGTAAAAACGTTTTCCCCCCATGTCGCCTCTGGTTCTTTTGCCAATCACCTTAAATCTGTGTCCTCTTTTGAAGGACAATCCGACAGCTTCACGGTCACTTTTACTGAGGCCAGCTTTTTATTTCCAGTTTTGTTTTTAAAAAACCCAGAATTCATAATTCTCAAATTGGCACGGTGGGACTTGTACTCCCATTCTTTGGATTACTAGCCCAGTAACACAACCAGAATGCCACCGTACCCTCATACGCGGGCCTACACACGGAGCGCTTTACAGAGGCAAAGCTTCAGCTCCTGAGGAAGCATTTTCACTTCACACAGCATGGTCCCAGGTGGTTTCAGCAAAACGAGGACAAGGGCAGCAGGCGCATGGGAACACCACCACCTCCAAGTTCCCCTCCAAGTCACACACCATCCTGACTTGGAAATATATCGGCCGTTCCTTCATCGTCGCTGGGTCAAAATCCTGGAACTCCCTCCCTAACAGCACTGTGGGAGTACCTTCACCACACGGACTGCAGCGGTTCAAGAAGGCGGCTCACCACCACCTTCTCGAGGGCAATTATGTCAGGAGGTGAGACACTCGCCACAGAATACCCAGCCTCTGACCTGCTCTTGTTGCCACAGTGTTGGTCCGGTTAAGTTTCTGGTCAATGTTGACCCCCAGGATGTTAATGGTGGGGGATTTGGCGATGGTAATGCCGTTGAAAGTCAAGGGGAGGTGGTTAGATGCTCGCTTGTTGGAGATAGTCATTGCCTGGCACTTGTGTGGCGCAAAGGTGGCATAAGTGGTTAGCACTGTTGCCTCACAGCACCAGGGACCCGGGTTCGAATCCGGCCTCGGGTGACTGTCTGTGTGGAGTTTGCACATTCTCCCCGTGTTTGCGTGGGTTTCCTCCGGGTGCTCCGGTTTCCTCCCACAGTCCAAAGATGTGCGGGTTAGGTTGATTGGCTATGATAAATTGACCCTTAGTGTTAGGGGGATTAAATACGTGGGATTACGGGGATAGGGTGGGATATGTGTCGGTGCAGGCTCGATGGGCCGAAATGGCCTCTATCTGCACTGTGGGGTTTCTGTGATTCTGTGAAATGTTCCCTGTCACTTATCAGCCCAAGCCTGAATGTCATCCAGGTCTTGCTGCACGCGGGCACGGATGGCTTCATTATCTGACTTTTAAAAGACATACCGAACCACTCACTGGCTATAATGGGGTACGACAGTTGGTTTCTTAGCAAATTCAAAAAGGTATGGTGTTAAGGAAGCTAAAGGGATTGAAGGTGGACAAATCCCCAGGGCCTGATAACATGCATCCTAGGGTACTGAAGGAGGTGGCCCTAGAGATAGCGGATGCACTAAGGATGATTTTTCAGAATTCATTAGACTCGGGAACAGTGCCGATGGATTGGAGGGTAGCTAACGTTACCCCACTATTCAAAAAGGGGGGTAGGGAAAAAGCAGGTAATTACAGACCTGTAAGCCTTACATCAGTTGTGGGCAAAATGCTGGAGTCCATCATTAAGGATGAAATAGCGGAGCACTTAGCAAATGGGGACAGGATAGGACAGAGTCAACATGGATTTACAAAGGGTAAATCGTGCTTGACTAATCTATTGGAATTTTTTGAGGGAGTAACTGGTAGAATAGATGGGGGAGAGCCAGTAGATGTGGTGTACCTGGACTTCCAAAAGGCCTTCGATAAGGTCCCACATAAAAGATTAGCATGGAAAATTGAGGCTCATGGGATAAAGGGGAAAGTTTTGGCGTGGATAGGGAACTGGCTGTCAGATAGAAAACAGAGAGTTGGAATAAACGGCTCATTTTCTGAATGGCAGGCAGTAACAAGTGGGGTACCACAGGGATCTGTCCTGGGCCCCCAGCTGTTCACAATTTACATTAATGACCTGGATCAGGGAGTCGGATGCAGCATTTCCAAATTTGCAGACGACACTAAACTAGGAGGGGGGGTGGGCTCAGAGGAAGAGACCAGGAAGCTCCAGAGCGATTTGGACAGACTGGGCGATTGGGCGGATAAATGGCAGATGCACTATAATGTGGACAAGTGCGAAGTTATCCACCTTGGGTGCAGGAACGGGAGGGCAAATTATTATTTAAATGGCAATAGATTGGGAGAGGGGGAAGTACAGAGAGACCTGGGTGTTCTTGTACACCAGTCACTGAAGGCGAGCATGCAGGTGCAACAGGCGGTCAAGAAGGCAAACGGTATGCTGGCCTTCATAGCAAAAGGGTTAGAATACAGGAACAGGGATACCTTGCTGCAGCTGTACAGGGCACTGGTGAGACCACACCTCGAGTACTGTGTACAGTTTTGGTCGCCTCATCTGAGGAAGGATGTTCTTGCCATGGAGGGGGTGCAGCGGCGATTCACCAGGCTGATACCAGGAATGGCGGGAATGACCTATGAGGAGAGACTATGTAGTTTAGGGATGTACACACTGGAGTTTAGAAGATTGAGAGGGGACCTCATAGAAGTGTATAAAATTCTGACAGGTCTAGACAGACTGGATGCAGAAGGAATGTTTCCCTTGGCGGGTGAGAACAGAACTAGAGGACATAATTTAAGGATAAGGGCTAAACCATTTAGGACAGAGATGAGGGGGAATTTCTTCACTCAGAGAGTGGTGAACCTGTGGAACTCATTGCCACAGAGGGCAGTGTACGCCAGCTCATTAAATATATTTAAGAGGGAATTAGATATATTTCTACGGGCAAAAGGGGTTAAGGGTTACGGAGAGAAGGCGGGGACGGGATACTGAATTAAAGGATCAGCCATGATCTCATCGAATGGCGGAGCAGGCACGAAGGGCCGAATGGCCTACTCCTGCTCCTATCTTCTATGTATCTATGTATCTATGTATTACGTTCAAAAATCTTTTGAATCGTGCCTGTTAGTGTCCTTGTGTCCAAAAGAAGCAGCTTAATGTTTGGAGCTTCCCGCGAAGGCCCCGCAAATGAGCGCAATTAGCGGAAACTCCTGTTGGTGATTAATTCACCCTGGGGGGCATGGCCAGGTTTGTGGGCGGGGCCTGCTTCCAGCACAATGTTTTTTAAGCTGCCGCAAAAGATCACGGAATTGCGCTGAACGTAATTTGCGCTTAAAATTCCGCGATCTTTTACGCAGTCCAGGCCGATTTCGGGCAAATCGCGCTGAAATAAACCAGCACAGCCGAAGCGGAAACTCTACCCTAGGTGCATTGCTCATGTTGCACAAACACAGTCACGCTGAATGTCGCCACAAAGAACTGATAAAAGAAAGAAAGGACTTGCATTTATATCACTCAGAACATCCGAAAGCAATTTAAGCCAAAGAAATACAATTTGAAGTCATGGGGGGAAAATTCAGTATCGTCCCGCTTGGGGCGCCATTGTCGGCCGTGCGCAAAGTTTAGCGCCTGGCACTAATTATCGCCTCCGACAGCAAACTTGGCTTTTATCGCCCCTGGAGGTGATTGGCGCGCTAAATCAGGCGCTTCACACCTGTCTTAAGGCGCAAAGGCCGAGGAGCGAGGCGCTACCTCAGAGCGCTGGCGAAGCAAGGGCAAATCAAAATGAACCTGCAAAGTGCTGCTCAGTACTCAAAACTCCTTCACACAGCGTCGAATCTCTCCAGAAGTCTCTCTCTCTCTCTCTCTCAGAATGCGTGGTGCAAAAATGTCACCAACAAAAAAAGGCAGGAAGCGGTCGCCTTTAAATAGCGCTCCCCCAGTCCCTTTCTGACTGCAAAACGCTCCCCTCATCCCCTCAACCCGTCGTTGCTAGCGGCAGGTGGTAAGGCGGGGGGGGCCACTCAATATCCGGTCCGGGGCGCTAACGGGGCGTTGCGCACTCGACTGACGTCACAATCTGCCGGCGCAGGAGATCGTGGCGGTAGTGTTTAGCGCCGCCGCAAAATGTCTTGTTAATTTCGCGAGTGGTACAAACATCGCCGCGCCCGGGCGCTAGTTGCTTTGTGCCCCATTAGCGCCCTCTTAAGGCGCTAATGGGAGGCGCAAACAACTGAATTTTTCCCCCATAGAGTCATAAGTCATAACGGCACAGAAGGAGGCCATTCGGCCCATCGAGTCCGTGCGGCTCTCTGTGGAGCAATCCAGTCAGTCCCATTCCCCCGCTCTATCCCCGTAGCCCTACAAGTTTATTTCCCTCAAGTGCCTATCCAGTCTCCCCTTGAAAACATTGAGTGTCTCCGCTTCCACCACTTCCGTCGGCAGTGAGTTCCAGGTCCTCACCACTCACTGCGTAAAAAAAGTTTTTCCTCACGTCCCCCCTGTATCTCTCGCCCAAAACCTTCAATCTGTGTCCCCTAGTCCTTGTACCATCAACTAGTGGGAACAGCATTTCCCCGTCTAGCCTATCCAAACCCGTCATAATCTTATACACCTCTACCAAATCACTCCTCAACCTCCTTTGCTCTAATGAAAACAAATCCAGCTTCTCCAACTTGTCCTTGTAGCTAAGATCCCCCATCCCCGGAACCATTCTGGTAAATCTCTGCACCCTCTCAAGGGCCTTCACATCCTTCCTAAAGTGTGGTGACCAGAACTGGACGCAATACTCCAGTTGTGGCCTAACCTGTGCTTTATAAAGGTTCAGCATAACTTCTCTACTTTTGTACTCAATACCTCTATTTATGAAGCCCAAGATCCCATATGCTTTGTTACCCACTCTCTCAATATGGCCCGCCACCTTCAGGGACCGATGCACATTAACTCCCAGGTCCCTCTGTCCCTGCACATTCTTTAAAACTGTGCCATTAAGTGTATATTGCCTCTTCCTGTTCCTTCCGCCAAGTGCAGCCACCGTTGTAATGTAGGGAAACGCAACAGCCAATTTGAGCACAGCAAGCTCCCCACAAACAGCAATGAGATAATGACCAGAAAAGTTGGTTTTTAATGATGTTGGTCGAGGGATAATTATTATGCAGGACTGATGTAAGCCCCCAAAGTGCGGACCAAGTGATATACAAGGTCGACGTCACTGGCTTGTTGAAAGAAAGACAGACCAACTAATTGAAGTCAAAACAGTTTACTCAGGCCTGGGGGAGAGCCTTTCAGATCACGTCTGAATCCAACTCCAACAAGCCTCTCAAAGTCCACACAGTTATACAAAAATTAAGGCCCTGCCCTAGAGGCGGGGATAAGCTTATTAGCATATACAGAGTTATAGCTAAATTGTAATTATAAAACCATGGCAGTTCATCTTCTTGCTGATCTCCATTCCCACATTTTGTTATCAATTGGTCCTGTCACCTCTTGTGACCATGGGCCTCATCTTAATTACTTTACAACCATCCATTTGCCCGTGGTCAGATGGTTCGGTCTGTTTAAGTGTTTTCTTAAGATAGCAGTTCTTGTCAAAGCGGGCAACCCGCAGACTTTCTGTCTCACTTTTGGGTCATTTCTGCAAAGCAAGAACACTTTCGTTAATCCTCAGTATACTTTGAAGAATAGAACCCTGTTGTGCTTTACACTAAACAGACTCTTAAGTGCATAGGCGTCGACTCGCTTGGTCGAACCCACACATCTCTCAATCTTTCCACGAGTTGTTCTTGCAGGTTTAATCTCTCAGCAGTTGAAGTCCCTTAATCATGTTTAAAACTTAGCTGGGTTTATACAATTTTACAGACCTCCATTGTTCAACTCAGAGCATGAATTAACCCATTCCCTCCACTTTGTATATTGGTGTTGCAAGTGAATCCTGGTTTGTCTTGCCCCATTATATCCAATTTTTAATATCTTACTTCAGTACACCGGGGAGAACCCGCTTGCTCTTCGAAATAGTGCCGTGGGGAATGTTTACGCCCACCTGAGTGGAAAGACTGAGCTGCTCGTCAACAGACAATTCTAGTCAACACTGGAACAAAGCGGAGTGAGACTCGCTGGAGCAGGGGATCTGACTCTGCCCCTGAGTGAGTTCGGGTCTTCAATCCTGGATTACACGTCAAGTGTCAATGCAAAGCTGATGTCGAATTGCCTTGACACCAGGACTGCAGAGCGTAAAGAGCAAGACAACCACAAACACAGTCGCCCTTTCCCACATTGGAAAGTTGCATCATTTTCAGCAAAGGCTGTCTGGTCTTTCTGGCTGGATTGAAGGAGTCTTGAATTGATATGCCAGAAGTGTAAGGAAAAAGTTAATTCTTCAAATTAACTTTTAGCTTCACCTGCTAAGTGAGTCTCTGTTCATTCGGGAAATGACAGTGTCATTTCCGGTGAAATTAACAAAGTTACCAGACAGAGACTTTCACTGATAAGGATTCAGCTACCAGCTTTCGTTGCCCTAGAAACTGTGCTCCTTGGGATTGCCTCCTCCAAGGACACATCTGTGCAAGACAAGTGATAATTCTGCTGTAGGAGAATCTGACAGTGCAGCACCCCTTCACTGCTGACCCTCCGACAGTGCAGCGCTCCCTTAATACTGCCCCTCGGACAGTGCCGCGCTCCCTCAGTACTGCCCCTCCGACAGTGCAGCGCTCCCTCAGTACTGTCCCTCCGACAGTGCCGCGCTCCCTCAGTACTGTCCCTCCGACAGTGCCGCGCTCCCTCAATACTGTCCCTCCGACAGTGCCGCGCTCCCTCAATACTGTCCCTCCGACAGTGCCGCGCTCCCTCAATACTGTCCCTCCGACAGTGCCGCGCTCCCTCAATACTGTCCCTCCGACAGTGCCGCGCTCCCTCAATACTGTCCCTCCGACAGTGCAGCGCTCCCTCAATACTGCCACTCCGACAGTGCCGCACTCCCTCAATACTGTCCCTCCGACAGTGCAGCGCTCCCTCAATACTGTCCCTCCGACAGTGCAGCGCTCCCTCAATACTGCCACTCCGACAGTGCAGCACTCCCTCAATACTGCCACTCAGACAGTGCAGCACTCCCTCAGTACTGCCCCTCCGACAGTGCAGCGCTTCCTCAGTACTGCCCCTCCGACAGTGCAGCGCTCCCTCAGTACTGCTCCTCCGACAGTGCAGCGCTTCCTCAGTACTGCCCCTCCGACAGTGCAGTGCTCCCTCAGTACTGCCCCTCGGACAGTGCAGTACTCCCTCAGTACTGCTCCTCCGACAGTGCAGCACTCCCTCATTACTGCCCCTCCGACAGTGCAGTGCTCCCTCATTACTGCCCCTCCGACAGTGCAGCACTCCCTCAGTACTGCCCCTCCGACAGTGCAGCGCTTCCTCAGTACTGCCCCTCTGACAGTGCAGTACTCCCTCAGTACTGCTCCTCCGACAGTGCGGCGCTCCCTCAGTACTGCCCCTCCCGACAGTGCAGCGCTCCCTCAGTACTGCTCCTCCGACAGTGCAGCGCTCCCTCAGTACTGCCCCTCCGACAGTGCAGCGCTCCCTCAGTACTGCCCCTCCGACAGTGCAGCGCTCCCTCAGTACTGACTCTCCGACAGTGCAGCGCTCCCTCAGTACTGCCCCTCCCGACAGTGCAGCGCTCCCTCAGTACTGCCCCTCCGACAGTGCAGCGCTCCCTCAGTACTGCCCCTCCGACAGTGCAGCGCTCCCTCAGTACTGCCCCTCCGACAGTGCGGCGCTCCCTCAGTACTACACTGGGAGTGTCAGCCTGGATTTTGTGCTCAAGTCTCTGGAGTGGGACTTGAACCTACAACCTTCTGACTCAGAGGCGAGAGAGAGTGCTGCCCACTGAGCCACGGCTGACAGTATCAAGCTCAACGTAAGCTCGAGGAACAGCACCTCCCCTTTCGATTAGGCACTTCACAGCCTTCTGGACTCTACATCGTGTTCAACAATTTCAGACCATAACCCCTCAGACTATAACCTCGGCCCCTATTTTTTCAGGCGGCGGCTGTTGATGATTCTGCCATCCCCATTTGCAACATTTAATCTCTCCTACTTCAGTCCTTGCACAGACCCTCCCTTCAGTTCCTTCCTCCCTCCCCCCCGCCTCTTCCCCTGCCTCTGTACCTGCTTAAAACCTGTTACATCTCCAACTTTTACCAGTTCTGACGAAGGGTCACAGACCTGAAACGTTAACTCTGTTTCTCTCTGCACGGATGCTGCCTGGCCTGCTGAGTGTTTCCAGCACTTTCTGTTGTTATTTCAGTATCGAGTTGGAGTCTGGGAACGTTCCAGAGTGTCAGACTTGAGACTCTGCCGACAAGGATAGCGCAGAGAGTGGGGATGGTGGCCAGGGTGGGATGAACAATGTAAGGCTGGAGGAGGGTGCAGAGGAAGCGAGAGCCTTGTCGGTGAGGATAAAGGCTTTGAAGTTCATGCCTAGGCAGACAGGGAGCAAAGGAAGGTTGGGAAGGAGTGAGGGGATAGGCTGTTGGCTATTATCAGCTTCTATTAAGCTGGTACAGTTCCTGTCTGCCCTCTCGGGTGGATGTAAAGGATCCCACCGCACTATTTCATTGCATAGGATATACGGCACAGATTAGGCCATTCGGCCCAACCAGTCCATGCTGGTGTTTATGCTCCACTCGAGCCTCCTCCCGTCTTTCCTCATCTAAATCTATCAGCGTAACCCTCTATTCCCTTCTCCCTCATATGCTTATCCAGCCTCCCCTTAAATCCATCTCTGCTGTTCGCTTCAACCACTCCCTGTGTGATACGCTTATCAATTACTTCATAAAAGGTGATGAGTCGAAGAAGAGATGATGAGTCGAAAGAAGAGATGAATAAGGCTTTTATTAGCTAAGAAGAGACCATGCTTCTTCGTGAGTGACTGAACAAGTCTGAACGAAACCCACACAGTGGTGGGTGGAGTCAGCTGAGGCATGCCTCCATACACAGCGCCACCCAGAGGTGGCAATATACAATACAGTGGTTTACCACATTCACCCCTTGTTTAATGTGAAGTCCGGCGGGGTGAAGGGTACTACAAGTTAAGTCTATCAGGAGGCCTTGTCTGACGTCCTGATCGTCGTGGTGGCGGCGGTGGTGTTGCAGCATCCGACGTCGGGTCTGGTGTCTGGGTGGTTGGCGAAGATTCCTGGGGCTTTGGCATGCCGTCTGCAGGGGTTGGGTTGGGAGGGGTGGTGGGGGATAACAGTGGTAAGGGGGATAACGGTGGTAAGGGGGATAACGGTGGTAATTCAGGGGTACCCGAGGGTGCGAGATCTCGTATGGAGACCGTGTCCTCCCGCCCGTCTGGGTATGTCACCCAGGCATACTGGGGGTTGGCGTGTAGGAGGTGCACCCGCTCGACCAGGGGGTCCGTTTTATGCGTCCTCACGTGCCTCCGCAGTAGGACGGGCCCAGGAGAAGTCAACCATGCCGGTAGCGAGGTTCCCGATGTAGACTTCCGGGGGAAAACGAACATTTTCTCATGAGGGGTCGCATTAGTGGCAGTACAAAGCAGTGACCGAATGGAGTGAAGCGCTGCAGGGAGGACCTCCTGCCAGCGGGAGGTCGGAAGGCCCTTAGATTTTAGTGCTAAGAGGACTGCCTTCCAAACCGTCGCGTTCTCCCTTTCCACCTGGCCGTTCCCCCGGGGGTTGTAACTGGTGGTCCTGCTCGTGGCGATACCTCTTGTTAGCAGGTACTGCCGAAGTTCGTCGCTCATGAACGATGAGCCCCTGTCGCTATGTATATAGCTGGGGAACCCGAACAGAGCGAAGATGTCATTCAGACACTTGATGACCGTGGTACTGGTCAAGTCTGGGCAAGGGATGGCAAAGGGGAAACGGGAGTACTCATCAACTATGTTGAGGAAGTACACATTGCGGTCAGCGGAGGGGAGGGGCCCTTTAAAATCGACGCTCAGGCGTTCGAAGGGGCGGGTGGCCTTGATCAGGCTTGCTCTGTCCGGCCTATAGAAGTGCGGTTTGCACTCGGCGCAGATTTGGCAGCTCTTGGTCATGGTCCTGACCTCCTCGATGGAGTAGGGCAGGTTACGGGATTTGATAAAATGGAAAAACCTGGTGACCCCCGGGTGGCAGAGGTCATTGTGGAGGGACTGCAGCCTATCACTCTGCGCGTTGGCGCATGTACCACGTGATAGGGCATCTGGGGGCTCATTGAGTTTCCCTGGCCGATACAAGATATCATAATTGTAGGTGGAGAGTTCGATTCTCCACCTCAAGATCTTGTCGTTCTTGATTTTACCCCTCTGCTTATTATTAAACATAAAAGCTACTGAACGCTGGTCAGTGAGCAGGGTAAATCGTTTCCCGGCCAGGTAATGCCTCCAGTGACGCACCGCTTCTACAATAGCCTGGGCCTCCTTTTCGACGGAGGAGTGTCTCGTCTCGGGGCCCTGGAGGGTCCTTGAGAAAAAGGCCACGGGTCTGCCCGCCTGGTTAAGGGTCGCGGCTAGGGCGAAGTCGGAGGCATCGCTCTCCACTTGGAAGGGGATGGACTCATCCACCGCGTGCATTGCGGCCTTCGCGATATCGTTCTTGATAAGAGTGAAGGCTGCACACGCCTCTGGTGTCAGGGGGAAGGAGGTGGCTTTGATGAGGGGCCTGGCTTTGTCTGCATAGAGGGGCACCCACTGGGCGTAGTAGGAGAAAAACCCCAGGCATCTCTTCAGTGCTTTTTGGCAGTGGGGAAGGGGTAGCTCCATTAGGGGGCGCATTCTGTCGGGGTCGGGCCCGATGACTCCGTTCTCCACCACGCAGCCGAGGATGGCCAGGCGCTTGGTGTGAAACATACATTTTTCCTTATTGTACGTTAGGTTCAGCCGTTGGGCCGTACGGAGGAAATTTGCTAGATTAACGTCGTGGTCCTGCTGGTCGTGGCCGCAGATGGTGACGTTATCCAAATAGGGGAAGGTTGCCCGCAGCGCGTTCTGGTCAACCATTCGGTCCATCTCCCTTTGGAAGACCGAAACCCCGTTGGTGACGCCGAAGGGGACCCTAAGGAAGTGGTAGAGGCGGCCGTTTGCCTCGAAGGCAGTATACTGGCGGTCCTCATGGCGGATGGGCAGCTGGTGGTACGCTGACTTAAGGTCGATGGTGGAAAATACTTTGTATTGCGCAATCTGATTGACCATATCAGATATGCGAGGGAGGGGGTACGCGTCCAGCTGGGTGTACCGGTTTATGGTTTGGCTGTAGTCGATTACCATGCGGCGTTTTGCAGTGGTTTTAACGACTACAACCTGGGCTCGCCAGGGGCTAGTGCTACCTTCGATAATGCCCTCCTTCAAGAGCCGCTCCACCTCAGAGCTGATAAAAGCTCTGTCCCCGGCACTGTACCGCCTGCTTTTGGTAGCGATGGGTTTACAGTCGCGGGTGAGGTTAGCGAACAGGGGAGGGGGGGGACTTTTAATGTGGAAAGGCTGCAGGTGGTTTGCAGCGGGCGATTTAAAAGTTGTTGGTTGCAGACTGTGAGTGGGGGGAGGGGTCCACCGTATGCTAGTGTGACACTCTTAAGGTGGCACTGAAAATCCAACCCTAGCAGGACGGCAGCGCAAAGACGGGGCAGGACTAGCAGTTTAAATTTTTGATATTCAGTGCCCCCTACTGACAGGGTCACCACACAGTAGCCGCTGATGTCCATTGACTGGGACTTGGACGCCATAGAAATGCGATGGTGCGTTGGCAGAATCGTGAGGGAGTGGCTACGTACCGTGTCGGGGTGGACGAAACTCTCTGTGCTCCCGCTGTCGATCAGGCAACTGGTGGCGCGGCCGTTTACCGCGATATCCATCATGGAGCTGGATAGATGGTGAGGGTGGCCTTGATCCAGCGTCACGGAGGCCAGTATGTGGCTTAGTGAGTCACTATAGTCATCCGCCGAGACGGTGGTCGGTTCCGGTGACGAAATGGCGGTTGAGTGCGTTGGATACGATGGCGGCGGATGCCATGCGGCCGGGGGTACACAAAATGGCGGATAAGATGGCTGCTCCCACGGCCCGCACGCTGCGCTGCTGGCTGGCTTCCCCTTGCAGGCGTTAGCGTAATGGCCTTTCTTCCCGCAGCCCGAGCAGGTAGCTGTCTTAGCTGGGCAGTGCGCTCTGGGATGTTTTAACTGGCCACAGAAATAGCATTTTTGGGCCTGGTTACTGGGCATCGAAGCAGTTCTTACCGGAGGCTGCTGTCTCGGTTGGGTCGCTGCAGCGGTTGGTGCCGGGGGCGGCGGTCCCGTGTCCCACGGTTTCGATTGCCATGTCTCGGCGCCGTTACGGGGGTATGCCTCGAGGTTTCGGTGGGCCTCCTCTAACGAGAGCGCAAGGGCAATGGCCGTCTTCAGGTCGGGTTCCTTGCTTTCTAGCAGTCTCTGCCGGGTGTGGTCTGACTGGAGGCCCCTGACGAAGGCATCACAGGCGAGTCCCTGCGCGTGCTCCACAGCCGTTACCGCTTTACAATCGCAGTCTCTGCAGAGTGCCAGTAGCGCCCGTGCAAATGCCCCTACCGATTCTCCCGGTTGCTGCCTGCGGGATCCCAAGAGGTGTCGGGCGTAAATTGTGTTCACTGGGCGCGTATATTGCCCTTTTAGTAGCTCGAGGGCCGCCACGTACGTATTAGAGTCCCGGATTAGCATATATACTTGATGGCTCACCTGGGCGGTCAAAATTTTCAGTTTGTGATCCTCCTCTGTAACCTGTGAGATTGCGAGGAAGGATTCAAAGCAGCTCAGCCAGTGTTCAAACTTGGCTGATGCACCCACATCTTGAGGGTCGAGGTCCAGGCGTGGTGGTCTGAGGGCTCTCAGCAATGTCTGCTGTATCCGTTGCTGTTGTTGCTCCTCAGGTGTCGCCATTTAACTTTTAGCTAATAAAATTGATACGCTTATCAATTACTTCATAAAAGGTGATGAGTCGAAGAAGAGATGATGAGTCGAAAGAAGAGATGAATAAGGCTTTTATTAGCTAAGAAGAGACCATGCTTCTTCGTGAGTGACTGAACAAGTCTGAACGAAACCCACACAGTGGTGGGTGGAGTCAGCTGAGGCATGCCTCCATACACAGCGCCACCCAGAGGTGGCAATATACAATACAGTGGTTTACCACACTGTGGTAGCGAGTTCCACATTCTCACCACTCTCTGGGTAAAGACGTTTCTCCTGAATTCCCCATTGGATTTCTTGGTGACGATCTTATATTGATGGCCTCTAGTTTTGCTCTTCCCCACAAGTGGAAACATTCTCTCTGTATCCACTCTATCAAAGTTTTATAGACCTCTATTAGGTCACCCCTCAGCCGTCTCTTTTCAAGAGAAAAGAGACCCAGCCTGTTCATCCTTTCCTGATAGTAGAAGAGGAGCAGGGGGAGTTCTCCCCGGTGCCCTGGGGCCAATATTTATCCCTCAATCATCATCACTAAAAAACAGATGATCTGGTCATTATCACATTGCTGTTTGTGGGAGCTTGCTGTGCGCAAATTGGCTGCACCATTCCAGCACCTCAGAAGTGCTTCATTGGCTGTGAAGCGCTTTGGGACGTCCTGAGGCGGTGAAAGGCGCTATAGAAATGCAAGTCCTTTCTTTTCAGTTTATCGTTTAATCTTGATAATTCAAGGCGGCTTTTGCGCCAATAAAGTGAATTACTCAATAATTAGAAGGAAGTAATTTAAAGGACAAGAGGGAATTGAACCCGGAACGAGATTGAGTCCATTTTAATGGGGTGTAGACTGTGACATGAATCTTGTCCTTCATGTGGAAATGACTTATGAAGTAATACTGGGCGGCCTGCTGGTGGCGCTGTCCAGGGAGAGTATAAATATTCGGGCACGGGCCCAGCTTGCTCAGGACATTCTTTAACAGGAACTAGTGAAGGACACAACTCGATCTCCATGTTGAAAAACAGTTGATTAAAGCTTTGTTTAACGCTTAGACCAAGTGTCTAGTAGTTTTCTTACGTCAGACTGTTTTTTAAAGGGGGTTAAAACTGCAGACAAAAAATGTGTTCCGCATCAGATTCTTAATATTCAAAGAGCCTGACCTCAAGGCACCAGCAGCTAAACTGAGGTGGTCAATAAGAGTTTCTGTCTGATTAAGTCTTGTGACCTACATTGTTTGTAATTAGGGCAGAATCAAGCCTCTGCCTCGCTGGAGGCAATAAAGCAATCCGTTGATGGAGGTGCCGTGCCGATCCGATCCGCCCGTCACCCGCTTCGAGACGGCACCGTGCAACCGGGAAAACGTTCCTGGAGTGGAAATGGAGCACTGTTTGTCTAATCCCTGCTACCCAAAACCGGGCGATTAAACCCAATGCCGGGTTCTGCGGCTCCGCGCATGTGTGGAGGCTGCAGACGAGCAGGGTCGTAAAATTCTCAGCCTTGTTTTCAACTCCCTCCACGGCCTCCTCGCCACCCCCCACCCCCCATCTCTGTAATCTCCTCCAGCCCCCACAGCCCTCCGAGATCTCTGCGCTCCTCCAATTCCGGCCTCTTGTACGTTCCCGATTTTCGTCGCTCCACCATTGGCGGCCGTGCCTTCAGCCGCCTGGGCCCTAAGCTCTGGAATTCCCTCCCTAAACCTCTCCGCCTCTCTCTCCTCCCTCTCCTCCTTTAAGACGCTCCTTAGAACCTACCTCTTTGACCAAGCTTTTGGTCACTTGTCCCAATATCTACTTATGTGGCTCGGTGTCAAATTTTGTTTGATAATCGCTCCTGTGAAGCGCCTTGGGACATTTTACTATGTTAAAGGCGCTATATAAATGCGAGCTGTTGTTGAGCTTCAGAGGGCAGTTAAGAGTCAGCCATGATGGTGTGGGACTGGAGACACACATAGGCCCAGGCCAGGTAAAGACGGCAGGATCCCTTCCCTAAATTGGCCTTTATTACAAGAGGGTTTGAGTATAAGAGTAAAGACGTCTTACTGCAATTATATAGGGTCCTGGTGAAACCACACCTGGAGTATTGTGTACAGGTTTGGTCTCCTTACCAAAGGAAGGATATACTTGCCATAGAGGGAGTGCAACGAAGGTTCACCAGACTGATTCCTGGGATGGGGGGATTGTCCTATGAGGAGAGATTGAGGAGACTGGGCCTATATTCTCTAGAGTTTAGAAGAATGAGAGGTGATCTCATTGAAACTTACAAAATTCTTACAGGACTTGACAGGGTAGATGCAGGGAGGATGTTTCCCCCTGGCTGGAGAGTCTAGAACCAGGGGTCACAGCCTCAGAATAAGGGATTGGCCATTTAGGACTGAGATGAGGAGAAATTTCTTCACTCAGAGGGTGGTGAATCTTTGGAATTCTCTACCCCAGAGGGCTGTGGAGGCTCAGTCGTTGAGTATATTCAAGACAGAGATCGATAGATTTTTGGGTATTAAGGAAATCAAGGGATATG
The DNA here is from genome assembly GCF_052327205.1 of Somniosus microcephalus. NCBI lineage: Eukaryota > Metazoa > Chordata > Chondrichthyes > Squaliformes > Somniosidae > Somniosus > Somniosus microcephalus. The sequence goes on from NC_140989.1 coordinate 368,032,336, forward strand.
GGGATAGTGCGGGAAGGTGGAGATGAGGTCGATGATCAGCCATGATCTTATTGAATGGCGGAGCAGGCTCGAGGAGCCAAATGGCCGACTCCTGCTCCTATTTCTTATGTTCTTATGTAAAATGACCTCCGTGAATCAGTTGGGTTTTTACGACAATCCAGAAACTTCATGGTTACTTTTACTGAGACCAGCTTTTTATTTCCAGATATTTAAAAAACTGATTTCAAAATTCTCAAACTGCAGTGGTGGGATTTGACCTTGCGTTCTGTGGATTAATACTCCAGTAACCACGACACCACTGGTTATTACAGTTGTGGTAGGAGTTTAGATAAGGCTGTGTTTTGTGTGCAGTTTATTATCTGGTCTGTTTACCAGCAGGAATAGTGTGCAGGTAACCTGGGAACGTTAGGAGCAGGAGTAGGCCATTCAGCCCCTCGAGCCTGCTCCTCCCTTCATGGCTGATCTGCACCTCAACTCCATTTTCCTACCATTGCTCTGTATCCCTTGATTCCCTTACCTAATTGTCTGTTACGCTGCACTACCCCAACTGGGGCTACTGTTCCCTTTTATCACCTGTAGTCGGTGCCCTTGCAAGGTGTCTATCCCAGGTAGTTTGACAGGTAACATGTTTGACATCGCTCTCTGAGGCAACCTATGGAATTTATTTTGAACCTGAGCGTTAACTGTTCATAACACGTGCAGATGACGTTGTATCTTACATCGGCTCCCAGTCCAGTCACGTCTCGATTTTAAAAATTCTCATCCTTGTTTTCAAATCCCTCCATGGCCTCACTTCTCCCTATCTCTGTAACCTCCTCCAGCCCTACAACCCTCCGAGATCTCTGTAACCTCCTCCAGCCCTACAACCCTCCGAGATCTCTGTAACCTCCTCCCACCCTCCAACCATCCGAGATCTCTGTAACCTCCTCCAGCCCTACAACCCTCCGAGATCTCTGTAACCTCCTCCAGCCCTGCAACCCTCCGAGATCTCTGTAACCTCCTCCAGCCCTACAACCCTCCGAGATCTCTGTAACCTCCTCCAGCCCTACAACCCTCCGTGATCTCTGTAACCTCCTCCAGCCCTACAACCCTCCAAGATCTCTGTAACCTCCTCCAGCCCCACAACCCTCCGAGATCTCTGTAACCTCCTCCAGCCCTACAACCCTCCGAGATCTCTGTAACCTCCTCCAGCCCTACAACCCTCCGAGATCTCTGTAACCTCCTCCAGCCCTACAACCCTCCGAGATCTCTGTAACCTCCTCCAGCCCTACAACCCTCCGAGATCTCTGCGTTCCTCCAATTCTGTCCTCTTGTCCATCCCCAATTTTAATCGCTCCACCATTGGCGGCCGTGCCTTCAGCTGCCTGGGCCCTAAGCTCTGGAATTCCCTCCCTAAACCTCTCCGCCTCTCTACCCCTCTCTCCTCCTTTATGATGCTCCTTAAAACCGACCTCTTGGACCCAAGCTTTTGGTCATCTGCCCTAATATCTCCTTATGTGGCTCGGTGTCAAATTTTGTCTGATTTACGCTCCTGTGAAGCACCTTGGGAGGTTTTACTACGTTAAAGGCGCTATATAAATGCAAGTTGTTGTTGCTGGGTAACGGTCCACAGTAAGACCCCTCTGGAAGGAGGACGTTCCCATTTGTTTCGGGACCAGGGCAGTATTGAGCCCAGGGTCTGTCGGACTCCCTGTTTGCCGTACTCGCTGTACTGGGGCAAGGTGCGTTGACTGCTTGACATTGCTGTCTTGCCGATGTACTGCGAGTGCTACTTATTGAATCTTAGCCTAAGTACTACCCACTGCATGAGCAGAATGCCCGTGATTACTGCTGTCACAGAGCTCAACAACTTGGACTGTGATTGAAGGCCAGAACTGAGGCTAATACTTCAAGCACAGCGCTGGGTGAGATTTGGGCGAACCTGCTAAAGCCGAGTGACGACAGGAATTTGGTGAGGGTGGGAGTTTGGTACAGCGAGATGCCCACTGAGCCACGGTTGAGGATCAATAGTCATTTACCTTGGTTAGCCCAGTGTCGGTGAACAGTGAGGCTGTCGTGTAACGTTAAGGCCCCACCATGCATCAGAGAATCATAGAATAGAATCATAGAATGGTTACAGCACAGAAGGAGGCCATGCGGCCCGTCGAGCCCGTGCCGGCTCTCTGCAAGAGCAATTCAGCGAGTCCCACTCCCCCGCCCTTTCCCCGTAACCCTACAAATTTTTTCCTTCAGGTACTTATCCAATTCCCCTTCGAAAGCCACGATTGAGTCTGCCTCCGCCACCCTTTCAGGCAGGGCATTCCAGATCCTAACCACTCGCTGCGTGAAAAGGTTTTTCCTCCTGTCGCCTTTGCTTCTTCTGCCAATCACCTTAAATCTGTGCCCTCTGGTTCCCGTGACCGTCTGCTCAATACCGACTGACAGCTGCAGCCCCTCAGCATTCTTAACCGTCGGTGGATTTGGAGGTTGAAGCAGGAGGAACTATTGAAGCATTATCAGGAGGCTGGTTTTAAAGAGTTAACAAATACAGAACCTGAAGGAACTAAAAAGAAAACTGCAACAGGACAGGAAGCTATAATTCAGCTGAAAGGCATTTTATTGCCCAGAGAGTGGTGAACCTGTGGAATTCTCTACCACAGAAGGCAGTAGAGGCTAATTCATTAAATATATTCAAGAAGGAGTTGGATATATTTCTTAAGGCTAAAGGGATCAAGGGATATGGGGAGAAAGCAGGGACAGGGTACTGAGTTTGGATGATCAGCCATGATCTCATTGAATGGCGGAGCAGGCTCAAGGGGCCGAATGGCCTACTCCTGCTCCTATCTTCTATGTATTGCGATTCCTTCAGGCAGTCAGACTCATTAACCCAAAGCCAGTCCTCCTCTGGCGATTTTAGCAGCCCCTCTCCCTCCATTTACCACCGCCCCACCATCCAGAAAAACAGAAAATTACATTAAACCGAAGACATTGCGATGGTTTTACTTTTTAAGAAACCATCTCTGGCGGACAGACTGATTCTTTTCAAGTTTGGAGCAATCTGACTTTGGCACCTTGCCATGCTAATTATCGGAAGTGTTATTTTTTTGCTATGGCCAGCATTTCTTCAGCGGATCTTGGCGCAACGCTCCCCCCGCCTGCAGGCATCGCCACGCACTGAGCCGCGGTTCCACGGTACACGCCTTGTTCCTCTACCCTGGCTCCGAGTGGACACCCTTCACTCTTAGACACTGAAAGTTACAAACAATCAGAGAATCTCACAGCACAGGAGGAGGCCATTCGGCCCATCGAGCCTGTGCCGGCTCTTTGAAAGAGCTCCAATTAGTCCCACTCCCCTGCTCTTTCCCCACAGCCCTGCAATTTTCCACTTCAAGTATTTCTCCAATTCCCTTTTGAAAGTTACTATTGAATCTGCTTCCACTGCCCTTTCAGGCAGCGCATTCCAGATCACAACAACTCGCTGTAAAAACATTCTCCTCATCTCCCCTCTGGTTCTTTTGCCAATTCCCTTCACTCTGTGTCCTCTGGTTACCGACCCTCCTGCCACTGGAAACAGTTTCTCCTCATTTACTCGATCAAAACCCTTCATGATTTTGAACACCTCCATTAAATCTCCCCTTAACCTTCTCTGCTCTAAGGAGAACAATCCCAGCTTCTCCAGTCTCTCCACATAACTGAAGTCCCTCATCCCTGGTACCATTCCAGTAAATCTCCTCTGCACCCTCTCCAAGGCCTTGACATCCTTCCTAAAGTGTGGTGCCCAGAATTGGACACAATACTCCAGCCGGGGCCTCACCAGTGATTTATAAAGGTAGAAACATAGGAACAGGTGGCCATTCACCCCTCGAGCCTGTTCCACCATTTAATTAGATAATGGCTGATCTGTATCTTAACTCCATCTACCTGCCTTGGTTCTGTAACCCTTAATACCCTTGCCTAACAAAAATCTATCACTCTCAGTCTTGAAAGCTCCAATTGCCCACCAGCATCCTCGGCCTTTTGCAGGGGAGAGTTCCAGATTTCCACTACCCTTTGTGTGAGGATCTCGGAGGGTTGTAGGGCTGGAGGAGGTTACAGAGATGGGGGTGAGTGGGGGGGGGGAGGTGTAGTGAAGGAGGTGAGGCCGTGGAGGGTTTTGAACGTGAGGATGAGAATCGAGGCGTTGCCGGACCGGGAGCCAATGTAGGTCAGTGAGCACAGGGGGTGATGGGTGAACGGGACTGGGTGTGAGTTAGGACACGGGGCAGTGAGCACAGGGGGTGATGGGTGAACGGGACTGGGTGTGAGTTAGGACACGGGGCAGTGAGCACAGGGGGTGATGGGTGAACGGGACTGGGTGCGAGTTAGGACACGGGGCAGTGAGCACAGGGGGTGATGGGTGAACGGGACTTGGTGCGAGTTAGGACACGGGGCAGTGAGCACAGGGGGTGATGGGTGAACGGGACTGGGTGTGAGTTAGGACACGGGGCAGTGAGCACAGGGGGTGATGGGTGAACGGGACTGGGTGTGAGTTAGGACACGGGGCAGTGAGCACAGGGGGTGATGGGTGAACGGGACTGGGTGTGAGTTAGGACACGGGGCAGTGAGCACAGGGGGTGATGGGTGAACGGGACTGGGTGCGAGTTAGGACACGGGGCAGTGAGCACAGGGGGTGATGGGTGAACGGGACTGGGTGTGAGTTAGGACACGGGGCAGTGAGCACAGGGGGTGATGGGTGAACGGGACTGGGTGTGAGTTAGGACACGGGGCAGTGAGCACAGGGGGTGATGGGTGAACGGGACTGGGTGTGAGTTAGGACACGGGGCAGTGAGCACAGGGGGTGATTGGTGAATGGGACTGGGTGTGAGTTAGGACACGGGGCAGTGAGCACAGGAGGTGATGGGTGAACGGGACTGGGTGTGAGTTAGGACACGAGGCAGTGAGCACAGGGGGTGATGGGTGAACGGGACTGGGTGTGAGTTAGGACACGGGGCAGTGAGCACAGGGGGTGATGGGTGAACGGGACTGGGTGCGAGTTAGGACACGGGGCAGTGAGCACAGGGGGTGATGGGTGAACGGGACTGGGTGTGAGTTAGGACACGTGTGGCCGAGTGTTGAATGAGCTGAAGGGTGGAAGATGGGACAGGTTAATGTTTGGAGTGGAGAATGATTGACAGCACAAGGCTGGATTTTCATTGAGGAGTCGGGTAGGAGGCGGGACTACAACCTTCGGGGTTGTAGTCCCGCCTCCATCGAGTTGTGGCCAACCCACACGATTTTGACTTGATTGACCTTGTTGAGCCCGCTCAGCAGGCCAATTAAGGGCCACCCGGCAACAGGTGACATCACAGACTGATATTTCATCTGTCAAGACCTTTTGACAGATGAAATATCAGCGTTTGACAGCTGTTTGAAGCTGTCAAACACTGACAATCTGTACTCCAGGTTAATTCCTTCCTCTCAGGATGATTTAGAGATCTCCCCGGAACAGAAAACTGAATGCTGCAGATTTTGACAGCTGGCAGTCATTCTGCTTTCTGTGCCGGTGAGATGAGGGACTCCCGAGACCTGAAGGAAGGAATGCTGTAAAGGTAAGTAAAGGTTAGTAGAACTTCTTAACACTTTACACAGACCAAACACACTTACCTTTGCAATCATGCACCCATCACTCACCTGAACACCAGACATCTCGACCCCTCCAAGCCCTTCATCCTGACGGTCCGCCTCGCTAACTTGGCGTGGTTTGGAGCCGTCGGGAACCTCACACTTCAACATTAAAAATAGGGATTAGGCTAAAAACTGCCTGTTACTACCTGTGCAGTTAATTGGCACTAATCCCCTTCCCGCCTCAGGGAGGCGGGTCCCAGTGTGGGTCGGGTACCCGCCTCCTTTGAAATTGGCATGGAGGCGGGTTGGGGGCGGGCTGGTGTCGGGACCCCCGATTTCGGGATTTTAAACCCCCACACGCCTCCAATCCCGCCTCCATGGCCCAATGAAAATCCAGCCCACAGTCTCCATACCTGAAGCGCTGACCTCTCTGTCGTGCGCCGTCACAGACATGCTGTGTGTTTCCAGCAAATTATGCTCTATGCAATTTCTGATTTCCAATTTAGTTTGAAATCTGAGGAGCTGCATTGCCGATAAACCTATTGATGGACGGCTCTGTAAAAAAAACTTGAATGAACGCAAAAAGGGCCAGCTAATGATAATGCCTTGTGTTGCTTCAGTCATGTCTTCACCTTGCCTGTGACTCACAGGGCCTCAGTAATGGGCCGGTAAATCATTCCAGCCTAATGGTGATGGGCTATTACCAAAACATGATATGCTGGGTGCTTCTGATCTTTCCCCTCATTCTCAAAATCATCGTCTTCAGCTTCCCTGGCAGCTGCTGGATGGATGTGTTGCCCGTTGTGTCAGCTGTGGCTCAGTGGGTCGCACTCAGTCTTTCCTCTAAGCCGCACGTCTGTGCAGTATTGGGAAAGATCCCGCACAGGCCGCTCACCGGCACTTCCATTATAAATACCAGGCAGACGCAGAAACCGAAAGGGACCGTGCATTAAAAGAAACAGACTGCACTGAACACAGCGCAGCTTCCAGGGAGCATAGTTAGCACTCTTTCCTTGTGTGTTCCAGCCCCACTCTAGAGACTTGAGCACATAATCTGGGCTGACACTCGCAGTGTAGTACTGAGGGAGTGCCGCACTGTCGGAGGGGCAGTACTGAGGGAGCGCCGCACTGTCGGAGGGTCAGTACTGAGGGAGCACCGCACTGTCGGAGGGGCAGTACTGAGGGAGCGCTGCACTGTCGGAGGGGCAGTACTGAGGGAGCGCCGCACTGTCGGAGGGGCAGTACTGAGGGGATGCTGCAATGTCAGAGGGGCAGTACTGAGGGAGTGCTGCACTGTCGGAGGAGGGGCAGTACTGAGGGAGTGCTGCATTGTCGGAGGGGCAGTACTGAGGGAGTGCTGCACTGTCGGAGGGGCAGTACTGAGGGAGCGCTGCACTATCGGAGGGGCAGTACTGAGGGAGCGCCGCACTGTCGGAGGGACAACACACATCCCCCTGGCCTCCTTTCTCTTCCCCCTAGATTGTGAGATAGGGTTGGAGTGGTGCCTGAACTGCAGAGTGGGCTTGGCAGCACCTGAGGGCGTGTTTTCTGGGGGCAAGAAGCACATTTTTTGACCGCCCATGTGATGAGAATAGAAACTCTGTGTGAAGGTGTCTTTAATCAATGGGCCCAGGCACATTCTGACTGAGCCCATCATAAATTTCCCTTAAACCATAAGAGAAACGTTAAGTGTTGTGCGTACTCATTGATCACAACAAACTGGTGGACAAGGAGGATTTATCTAAAGTGGTGTGAAATATTGTGGTTTCAACCACAAGGTATTTACAGCACAGAAACTGCTCCGTGCCGGTGTTTATGCTCCACACCAGCCTCCTCCCACCCCTCTTCATCTCACCCCATCACCATATCCTTCTATTCCTTCCTCCCTCGTGTGATTATCGAGCTTCCCCTTGAGCTAGGGTACCGCAGTATGGTGGTTCTGTCACCGGCCTAGTAATCCAGAGGCCTGGCCTAATGATCCAGAGACGTGAGTTCACAATCCCACCACGGCAGCTGGGGAATTTAAATTCAATTAATTAAATAAAATCTGGAAGAAAAAGCTAGTATCAGTAATGGTGACCATGAAACTACCGGATTGTCGTAAAAACTCATCTGGTTCACTAAAGTCCTTCAGGGAAGGAAATCTGCTGTCCTTACCCGGTCTGGCCTATATGTGACTCCAGTCCCACACCAGTGTGGTTGACTCTTAAATGGCCTAGCAAGCCACTCCGTTGTGTTCAAGAAGGTGGCTCACCACCACCTTCTCAAGGGCAGTGAGGGATGGGCAATAAATGCTGGCCTTGCCAGCGATGCCCACATCCCAGGAATGAATAAAGAAATAGATCCATTGAGAGTATGACGGCTATTCGCCTCAACCACTCCCTGTGGTAGCAAGCTCTCTGGTAAGCACTCTCTGGATAAAGAAGTTTCTCCTGAATTCCCTATTGGATTTAACCTCGCAGTTCTGGTATCATCCTTGTGAATCTTTTTTCCACCTTCTCCAGTGCCTCGATATCCTTTTTATAATATGGTGACCAGAACTGTGCACAGTGCTCCAAGTATGGTCTAACCAAGGTTCGATACAAGTTTAACATCACTTCTCTGCTTTTCAATGAATCGCTCTCGAAATGAACCCCAGTGCTTGGTTTGCTTTTTTTTTAATGGCCTTATTAACCTGCATCATTACTTTTAGTGATTTGTGTATTTGTACCCACAGCTCCCTCTGTTCCTCTACCTCATTTAGACACATAGGGCTCGAATTTCCAAGCCCCGTGGAGGCGGGTTTGGAGGCGGGAGTGGTGGGAAAATTGCAGAATCGGGGGGCAGGAACCCATCCCACCCCCAACCCGCCTCCGTGCCAATGTCCCAGGAGGTGGGTACCCGACCTGTGCTGGGAGCCGCCTCCCCGAGGCGGGAAGGGGATTAGTGCCAATTAACTGCCTGTTAACAGGTAGTTAACAGGCATTTTTTTGCCTAATCCCTATTTTTAGCCCTGAAGTGTGGGCTTCCCGACGGCTCCGAACCACGCTAAGTTAGCGAGGCGGACCGTCGGTCTGCAGGGGTTGAAGGGGTCGAGATGTCTGTTGTGCAGGTGAGTGATGTGTGCAGAGGTAAGTGTGTGAGGTAAGTGTAAAGTGTTTTAATAAGTTTTACTTACCTTTACTTTCTCCTGCAGGCTTCCTTCCTTCAGTTCTCGGGAGTCCCTCAGCTCACCGGCACGGAAAGCAGAATGGCCGCTGAACTGTCAGAAGCTGCAGCCTCTGCATTCTGGTCTGGAGAGATCTCTAACTGAGTCTGAGTAGAAGGACTCAAGTTAGAAGACAGATTGTCAGTGTTTGACAGCTTCACAGAGCCGTCAAACGATGACTTTTCATCTGTCAAAAGCTCTTGACAGATGAAATGTCAATCCCTGACGTCACCAGTAACCAGGTGTCCCTTAATTGGCCTGCTGAGCCCGCCGGGCAGGCTTAACAAGGTCAATCAAGGGAAAATAGCGTGGGTTGGCCACAAGTCGATGGAGGCGGGACTACAACCCAAAAAGTGGGAGTCCTGCCTCCATCACGTCCCCATTGACAAAATCCAGCCCTATATAGTGTCCAAGGAGTATGTGGCCTCTATTCTTCCTGTGATAACGTATCGCCTCGCACTTATCTATATTGGAGTTCATTCACTCATTACAGGCCCATTCTGCAGCTTATTAATGTCTTCCTGTATTTTGCCGCAGTCCTCCTCTGTATTAACTACACCCCAATCCACAAATTTTGAAATTTTCCTTCCAATTCCTGAGTTCAAATCATTTATGTAAACGTTGAACAATAGTGGTCCCAGCACGATCCTGTGGAACTTTAATTAGCTGAGGGGCATGAAAGAAAGCGTTTATACAGTGTCTTTCACGACCTCAGGACGTCCCAAAGCGTTTTACAGCCAATGAAGTACTTTTTGAAGTGGAGTCACTGTTGTAATGTAGGAAAACGCGGCAGCCAATTTGCACACAGCAAGATCCCACAAACAGCAATGTGATAATGACCATAGAAACATAGAAACATAGAAGATAGGAGCAGGAGTAGGCCATTCGGCCCCTCGAGCCTGCTCCGCCATTCAATGAGATCATGGCTGATCATCCAAATTCAGTACCCTGTCCCTGCTTTCTCCCCATATCCCTTGATCCCTTTAGCCTTAAGAGATATATCCAACTCCTTCTTGAATATATTTAATGAATTGGCCTCAACTGTCTTCTGTGGTAGCGAATTCCACAGGTTCACCACTCTCTGGGTGAAGAAATTCCTCCTCATCTCTGTCCTAAATGGCTTACCCCTTATCCTTAGACTGTGACCCCTGGTTCTGGACTCCCCGACCATCAGGAACATCCTTCCTGCATTTAGTCTGTCTAGTCCTGTTAGAATTTTATAAGTTTCAATGAGACCCCCTCTCATTCTTCTAAACTCCAGCGAATATAAGCCCAATCAACCCAATCTCTCCTAATACGTCTGTTTTTGGTGATGTTGGTTGAGGGATAAATATTGATATTGGATTACAAAGGAGAGGAAGTGAAGCTTCAGCTGTACAGAACCTTGGCCAGACCCCATCTAGACCCTGCGTTCAGTTCTGGGCCCCGCACCTCAGGAAGGATATACTGGCCTTGGAGGGGGGGGGCAGCGCAGATTCACCAGGATGATATCAAGGCTTATGAGAACATAAGAAATAGGAGCAGGAGTCGGCCATACGGCCCCTCGAGCCTGCTCCGCCATTCAATAAGATCATGGCTGATCTTCGACCTCAACTCCACAGATAAAGGCCAACCCACTTGACTCACAAGTGAGGAATCAGGGAGTATGAAGAAGGCTTGGGATGGGGATATTTACAAGTTAGAAGATACAAGGGAGGAAAATTCAGAGCAGTACTAACCAGAAAAAATCAAAAAAAGGATGATGGGTTCTGATAAGAGAGAGGGGCGAATGATTACTGAGGATTCCATCACTTTGAGAATCTCTTCAGTAACTGAAATCCCCATGAGATTTTTTCACATTTTAATATGGAGAAAAAGCGATCGATTGCTTTTTGAAGAAGGACCGAAGGCATAAATTCATCAGTCCGATATTCTGATCCTCACACCTCGCTTTCCTGAAACATCAATGAATATTGCCTTAAAGTTTGGTCATTATTTATTTTTAATTAATTTCCAGCTGCTTTGATTTGGCATTTGGATACAGCTTGTCACTTTGAACCTCCGTACAGGTTAGTGAAATATTTTCTTGATGTGCCAGCACTGTTGGGCAAGGGCAGGATCAAGGTGTCAGCCGTGGCTCAGTGGGCAGCACTCAGGCCTCCGAGTTAGAAAATCATGGGTTCAATTCCCACTCCAGAGACTTGAAGGAAAGACCTGCGGTTATACAGCGACGTTCATGACCTCGAGATGTCCCAAAGTGTTTTACAGCCAATGAAGTGCGTTTGAAGTGTAGTCGCTGTTACAATGTAGAGAAATGCGGCAGCCAATTTGTGTACAGCAAGCTCCCACAAACAATAATGTGATAATGACCAGATCGTCTGTCTTCAGTTGTTGATTGAGGGATTAAATATTGTCTTGGACACCAGGGAGAACTCCCCTGCTCTTCTTTGAATAGATCTTTTACGTCCAGCCTGAGAGGGCAGACGGGGCCTCCATTTAACATCTCATGCGAAAGACGGCACCTCAGCTAGTCCAGCGCTCCCTCAGTACTGCACCCCGACAGTGCGGTGCTCCCTCAGTACTGCCCCTCCAACAGTACAGCACTCCCTCAGTACTGCCCCTCCAACAGTGCAGCGTTCCCTCAGTACTGCCCCTCCGACAGTGCAACACTCCCTCAGTACTGCCCCTCCGACAGTGCGGCGCTCCCTCAGTACTGATCCTCCGACAGTGCAACACTCCCTCAGTACTGCCCCTCCGAGAGTGCAGCACTCCCTCAGTACTGACCCTCCGACAGTACAGTGCTCCCTCAGTACTGCCCCTCCGACAGTGCAGCACTCCCTCAGTACTGCCCCTCCGACAGTGCAGCACTCCCTCAGTACTGCCACTCCAACAGTGCAGCGCTCCCTCAGTACTGCCCCTCCGACAGTGCAGTGCTCCCTCAGTACCGCCCCTCCGACAGTGCAGCGCTCCCTCAGTACTGCCCCTCCGATAGTGCAGCGCTCCCTCAGTACCGCCCCTCCGACGGTGCAGCGCTCCCTCAGTACTGCCCCACTGACAGTGCAGCGCTCCCTCAGTACCGCCCCTCCGACGGTGCAGCGCTCCCTCAGTACTGCCCCTCCGACAGTGCAGCGCTCCCTCAGTACCGCCGCTCCGACAGTGCAGTGCTCCCTCAGTACTGCCCCACTGACAGTGCAGCGCTCCCTCAGTACCGCCCCTCCGACGGTGCAGCTCTCCCTCAGTACTGCCCCTCCGACAGTGCAGCGCTCCCTCAGTACTGCCCCACTGACAGTGCAGCGCTCCCTTAGCAGTGCGCTGGGAATGTCAGCCTGGATATTGTGCTCAAATCCCTGGAGTGGGACTTGAACTGATGATTTATCTGACTCTGAGGGGAGAGTGCTACCCACTGAGGCACTGACGCTACAATGAAAGACTGTCGAAATTGGGAAGGTTCACATCTGTGAGAGGAGAAAGATGCAGGGGAAAGAAAATACGGGATCCTGAAGAGGTATAAATAAATTGGACCCTATTGATGCTTGACAATGACAAATTCCAATCAAGGGGCACAGACTCGAGCTTTGCAAAGGGGAAGTTTGATTGATGGTGTAGATGCAACTACCTGACACAAAGGGTGGTGAAGTGTGGAATGAACGGCCCAGGGCGGAATGTGTTGGCCAATTTGAGAGTGTTGGATGGATATTTGGTAAGGGAATTGAAAGGAAGGTGTGAGAGGGAGTAATGTTGTGACATTTTCCAGAGTTTTGGACTGGCCTGATTGATTAGAATGCTTCTGTCCCTTCCTGTCCCCTACTCCAACCCTGATCAGGTGTTCTTAATGGGCATCTCCCATCTCCGCTGGCCTCGGTCTTCATAATGTTCTAATCACTTCTCAAATGTCAGAACCACTTCTTTATAAGATCACGGAGAAGCTTAATTGCTTTCAAGTGTCTGAAGGATTTGAAGATAATTAAAAGCAGAGTTCAATATAAAGGACTGATAAAACAACAGGATTCAAGTTGGGGGAAGTCATGCTCACACTGCACAGTGGCCTGGTCATATCACACGCCTTGAGTACTGCCCCTGTAACCTACTCCAGCCCGACAATCCTCTGAGATATCTGCGCATTTTTTGCCCATCCCTAGTTGCCCTCGAAAAGGTGGTGGTGAGCCGCCTTCTTGAACCGCTGCAGTCCGCAGTCCGTGTGGTGAAGGTGCTCCCACAGTGCTATTAGGGAGGGAGTTCCAGGATTTTGACCTAGCGACGATGAAGGAACGGCCGATATATCTCCAAGTCAGGATGGTGTGTGACTCGGAGGGGAACTTGGAGGTGGTGGTGTTCCCATGCGCCTGCTGCCCTTGACCTTCTAGGTGGAAGAGGTCGCGGGTTTGGGAGGTGCTGCTGAAGAAGCCTTGGCGAGTTGCTGCAGTGCATCTTGTAGATGGTCCACACTGCAGCCACGGTGCGCCGGTGGTGGAGGGAGTGGCCTGTCGTTACATACAAGGTGATACAAAAGCAAGTTGTTGAAAAGTAAAACATATAGTAGCTGTGTTTCACTCCCGCTGCAAGGGGGACCTCGGATACCAAGAAAGAAAGAAAAAGTCTTGCATCTCTAGAATGCCTTTAATGCCCTCAGGACATCCCAAAGTGCTTTACAGTCAGCAAAGTACTTTTTGAACTGTTGTGATGTTGGAAAAGCGGCTGCCAATTTGTGCACAGCAAGCTCCCACAAACAGCAATGGTAATCTGCTTTAGTAATGTTGGTTGAGGGATCAATATTGGCCAGGACTCTTACCGGGCATGCAGGCACTCTCTGAACCTGCGGCGGGGAATACAAAATTCCATCGGCAGCTAATTATAGTGGAAAAAGTCAGGCGGGATTTTATGTTTTGAGCTCTTTTGCTAAAAGTTATTGACGAGAGGAGCGACATCCACCAATTTGGTGAAGTCTTCAGTCCTGAACTGATAACACGGCGATCTCACGGAGGTACCCCTTGCTGACTCATCTTTGAGCATCACTGAGACCCGATCCCCCTGGAAGGTGCGGTCCGAATAGGCAGCTGCTGTGTGCGAGCAGGAAAGCAGAGCGAAGAATGCGAGTCCTGCGCCGGACAAGGCAGCTCCTTGGGCAACAGTTCAGGAGCAGCAGCAGCTCAACAATGACTCCTCAGTCCAGGAGTCAGGTCCCAAGAACAATGTAAGCAATAGCACACGGCCATTGCAGACCGAAATCACGGCTTTAATACTCTCGGTACCAGTGGCTCCTTGTCCTCTGCTTGTCTGGGAGAGACGGAGCCATGAAGTTGCTCTCTCTAGAGACCCTGGACGTTGGCATTGCATCCTCACATCTTACCATGATGGATGCGGTAAGCTACCAGTTGGTTGCTTCTGTGAATAGAGCGTCCTGCACATCACCTAATGCTGGATATAATCCATCATTTATTTGTTTAGTTACAAAGCTGCCTGTTAGTCCCAAACTATGAGCTGTCCTAATGAGTCTGTGGTCATGATGATCAAAGTTGGGTTAGAGTCCATTACTGTGATCAGTGTGAATTAAGACAGGGAAGCAGCTTAAAGGCAGGAGGTCCTTTTTATTCAGTCTCCAGAGAATACAACCAGCAAGGACATGCCGATCCAGGCCGACTTGAACAACCTACCACCAACCCGTCTCAAATCCAGGCGGCCATTTTGGACCGTCGCCGAAGCCCTTCAGCGATCTTCCCTCAGCCTTGATGACCAAAGGCGAAATGCTCGGAAGAACTGCGACATACGGAATGGATTCCTTGTAGAGGACCCCACAGTACAAGCTGAAGGATCAAACCTTCCTCGCAAACAGTGGAGAACCATCAACCACCTCAGAACTGGTCATGGCAGATGCTGCCACCTTCTCCATAGATGGAAGATTAAAGCATCCCTTTCTTGAATTCAGAAGAATGAGAGGGGATCTCATTGAAGCATACAAAATTATTACAGGGCTTGATAGGGTGGATGCTGGGAGAATGTTTCCCTTGGCTGGGGAGTCTAGAACCAGGGGCCACAGCCTCAGAATAAGGGGTCGGCCATTTAGGACTGAGATGAGAAGAAATTTCTTCACACAGAGGGTGGTGAATCTTTGGAATTCTCTACCCCAGAGGGCTGTGGAGGCTCAGTCATTGGGTATATTCAAAACAGAAGTCGATAGATTTCTGACTGGTAAGGGCATCAAGGGATATGGCGATAGGGCCGGTGAATGGAGTTGAGGTAGAAGATCAGCCATGATCTCATTGAATGGCGGAGCAGGCTCGAAGGGCCGAATGGCCGCCTCCTGCTCCTGTTTCTTATGTTCTTATGTTATCATGCGACTGTGGGAGCTCCTAATCAGACCCTAGAGCACATCATTGAGCACTGCCCTCAGAGGAAATTCACAGGCAGCCTACAAGATGCCCACGCTGTTACACCGGAAGCTTTGGCCTGGATATCTGACTTAGATAATGGCCCAGAAATTCCAGAACGGGGCTTGCAGCGCGTGCAAGCCCCGTATTTACACTTACCCCGCGCTACTGCCAATCAGCTCCAGGGACGCCTGGAATTGGTGTTTCCAGAAGAAGAATCCCGGGCAGCGTATGACGTCACGCCGCCCAGGAGTGCAGCCAGCGCGAAGTCAGGAGCGTGCAGTGCAAGTGAGACACGCCCCTTGAGGTCTCAGTTTCACTGGACACGCCCCCAATGTTTCTGTCAAGCTGCTAACCATTTTTACATGCAAAGCAGCAGTTTAAATAGGTTTTTGGAAGTTTTTTGAAGATTTTGGTAACTTTCATAAACTTTTTAAAATGTTTACATTATTTTGAGTAATCTGAAGTAGTTTTAAAGAGAATTAAAGCAATTTAAAGACTTTCAAAAGCCCTAAAAGAATTTTTTTAATTCCATTTATTTATTTAGCAATGTCGTCGTCATACGTGTCTTCACACTGTTCCCTTTGGGGAACTGTATGAAGTGGTGGAAGGATTTATGGCCATGATTAACGCTCATTCCGTGACCGTAACCATCTTTGAACCAGCCATTAGGGCGGTTAGTCCTATGGCGGGAGGGTTTTACGGGCTCCCACAAGCTATACAAGGAGGGGGGGCCACCCACACCCACGGACGCAAATATCCCACTGGATGTCAACCCAGAATTTAGAGCCGGAGCTCCGACTCCACTTGCCGGGACTGTCTGGAGCGGGGTTCGAAACCCTACCCTGATCTGGCCCAGCGGCGGGGATCCTACCGCTATGACAAAGGCCCAATCCAATTAGCAACGTGAAATGGCAGCATAGGGCTCCAGTCACGGGGAGGGAAAAGGTGCAGGAAACGTATGGGTGTCACCTTTTGTGCGGAGTGGGCCTTTTGCGTAGCAGTAAGCATCCCCGCCGCTGGGCCAGAAGGAGTAGGGTTTTGAACCCCACTCCAGACAGTCCCGGCAAGTGGAGTCGGAGCTCCAACTTTAAATTCTGGGTGGACATCCAGCGGGATGCTTGCGTCCGTGGGTGTTGGTGGCCCCCCCCCCCCTCAGATGGGTTGTGGGAGCCCGTAAAACCCGCCCGCCATAGGACTAACCACCCTAATGGTTGGTTCAAAGATGGTTACGGTCACGGAGTGAGCGTTAATCACGGCCATAAATCCTTCCACCACTTCATACAGTTCCCCAAAGGGAACAGTGTGAGGATACGTACGATGATGACCTCTTGCGCAATGCACCTCCTTGGACCCTCAGTCGCAGATGCGAGGGGGCAAGTCGTGCAATTGTAAAATTTTTTATTTTATTGACATGTAAAATGTTGGCCCAGTAATTCCCTTCCAAATGCGCTAGTACGGTCGGGGTACTTACGCATCTGGCCGGATGAAATGCCGGTTTTCAGCATGCACAGTGCATGTGGGGAAAACCGGCATTTCCAGTCCTCTGAACGAAGGGGTTCAGAGGCAGAACGCGTGCGACTGCACAGGCAGCGCGTGCGCAGTATAATTCGCCGCTTTCATTAATGCTTTCAGTGAGGTCCAGTCATTACAACTTACACATGAAAAAAGCATGGGTACAGTTGCTCCAGAGGCTGCGGAGGAAGATATTTCTTATCGTGGAGCTTCTGAAAGTATGTATGTCTGTATATATTCCTTTGCGTGTTATGTATATATTCCTTTACTTATGTGTATGAATGTATTATTTAATTATGACTTTCAGAGAAAGTAACTTATTGGAAAATCATAATTAAAAATATACATTCATACACATTAGTAAAGGAATATAAAACATACATACATATACATAAAGGAATATATGTGGACATACATACATAACTCATTCTCACATTCCATTCACACAGCCACAATTGCTCCTTCTACCTACCGTTCTGAAAACACGTTTAAAAAAAAAAAATTAAAGTTTAAAACTTAGTTAAAATTTCTTAAAATAACTTCCCTCCCTTTCCCAAACCTAAATATTGCATTTCATAAGCTCCTCCATAAAATATATCTCCTTCCCCAGCCAATGAACAACTTTACACTTGCTTTTTTTAAGTGCAAGTTCTAGAGACTTACCCTCACTGAATCCATCAGTGAAATCTACAAAGTTCACTGCGCAAGCGCTGCCTGTGCAGTCGCATGCGCTGTGAATAGACCTCGGGCCTGGAAATGCTGGCGTTCCCCGCATGCGCTGTTCCTGCTGAACGCCGGCATTTCCAACGGCCAGATGCGTGAGTAACCCGACCGTACTCACGCTTCTGGCCTGGAATTTCTGGCCCATTGACATTTCTGTGACCAGGGGTCACAGTCCCAGAATAAGGGGTCGGCCATTTAGGACTGAGATGAGGTGAAATTTCTTCACTCGGAGGGTGGTGAATCTTTGGAACTCTCTACCCCAGAGGGCTGTGGAAGCTCAGTCGTTGAGTATATTCAGGACCGAGATCGATAGATTTTTGAATATTAAGGGAATCAATGGATATGGGGATAGTGCAGGAAAGTGGAGATGAGGTCGAAGATCAGCCATGATCTTATTGAATGGCGGAGCAGGCTCGAGGGGCCGAATGGCCGACTCCTGCTCCTAATTCTTATGTTGTTATGTTATTTTCTTATTTGATTTACTTTGCTACTACCATACGAAAGAAGGAGGAGGCCCTTGCGGGTTCAAAGGTCCTGTTTGCATGTTTCATTTGCGCCATGTTCTGTAGGTTCATCGTGTGTTACCAGTGAGCTTCCTAATTCTGATTTGTGTGAAATTCAGATTTGTTAAAGAAATGAAAGGACTCGCGTTTATCCAGTGCCTGTTGCCACCTCAGGACGCCCCAGAGCATTTTACAGCCACTGAACTGATCTTTATGAAGGGCCGTCGCTGCTCTACTGTAGGGGAGTGCAGCAGCCAATCTGCGCACAGCAAGATCCCACAACGATCAGAGAAACATTAATTGTGGTGCATGCACATTGATCACCGCAAACTAGTGGACGAGGAGGATTTATCTAAAGTGGTGCGAAATACTGTGCTTTCTAATAGTCGAGGGACGTGAGCAGAATTTGGACCTACCCAGGCCAGAGTGTTAACAGGAAAGACTTGCATTTCTATAGCGCCTTTCGTGACGTCAGGAGGCCCCAAAGCGCTTTACAACCAATGAAGTACTTTTTAGAAGTGTTGCCACTGTTGTAATGTGGTAAATGCGGCAGCCAATTTGCGCACAGTAAGATCCCACAAACAGCAATGTGATGATTATCAGATAATCTGCTTTAGTGATGTTGGTTGAAAATCGGCCACCAGCGGGGAGAACTCCCCTGCTCGTCTTCGAATCGTACCATGGGATTTCTTTTACGTCCAACTGAGGGCAGACGGGGCCTCGGTTTTAACATCTCATCCGAAAGACGGCACCTCCGACAGTGCAGCGCTCCCTCAGTACTGCCCCTCCGACGGTGCAGCGCTCCCTCAGTACTGACCCTCCGACAATGCGGTGCTCCCTCAGTACTGTCCCTCTGACAGTGCGGCGCTCCCTCAGTACTGCCCCTCCGACAGTGCAGCACTCCCTCAGTACTGCCCCTCCGACAGTGCAGCGCTCCCTCAGTACTGCCCCTCCGACAGTGCGGCGCTCCCTCAGTACTGCCCCTCCGACAGTGCGGCGCTCCCTCAGTACTGCCCCTCCGACAGTGCAGCACTCCCTCAGTACTGTCCCTCTGACAGTGCGGCGCTCCCTCAGTACTGACCCTCCGACAATGCGGTGCTCCCTCAGTACTGTCCCTCTGACAGTGCGGCGCTCCCTCAGTACTGCCCCTCCGACAGTGCAGCACTCCCTCAGTACTGCCCCTCCGACAGTGCGGCGCTCCCTCAGTACTGCCCCTCCGACGGTGCAGCGCTCCCTCAGTACTGACCCTCCGACAGTGCGGTGCTCCCTCAGTACTGTCCCTCTGACAGTGCGGCGCTCCCTCAGTACTGCCCCTCCGACAGTGCAGCACTCCCTCAGTACTGCCCCTCTGACAGTGCAGCACTCCCTCAGTACTGCCCCTCCGACGGTGCAGCGCTCCCTCAGTACTGCCCCTCCGACAATGCAGCACTCCCTCAGTACTGTCCCTCTGACAATGCAGCACTCCCTTAGTACTGTCCCTCTGACAGTGCAGCGCTCCCTCAGTACTGCCCCTCCGACGGTGCAGCGCTCCCTCAGTACTGCCCCTCCGACAATGCAGCACTCCCTCAGTACTGACCCTCCAACAGTGCGGCGCTCCCTCAGTACTGCCCCTCCGACGGTGCAGCGCTCCCTCAGTACTGACCCTCCGACAGTGCGGTGCTCCCTCAGTACTGCCCCTCCGACGGTGCAGCGCTCCCTCAGTACTGACCCTCCGACAGTGCGGTGCTCCCTCAGTACTGTCCCTCTGACAGTGCGGCGCTCCCTCAGTACTATCCCTCCGACGGTGCAGCGCTCCCTCAGTACTGCCCCTCCGACAATGCAGCACTCCCTCAGTACTGACCCTCCGACAGTGCGGCGCTCCCTCAGTACTATCCCTCCGACGGTGCAGCGCTCCCTCAGTACTGCCCCTCCGACAGTGCAGCACTCCCTCAGTGTGGTGTATGTAACCTGTTCCACCTTAAGAGAACTACCTTAAGAGATGTACTACTTTCTCTTGGCTGCTGTATACTGTAGTACCGGTGGTGACCACACCGGTATATAAGCGTTGTGTAGTGATTTACTGGGCAATTCAGCCCTGACCTCCGAATAGTAAAGACCTGTTAAAGTTATTCTTGTGGTCTGTGTCCAGTGATTTATAATAAGCATAACTGGGACACACAGACTTAACACTCAGTACTGTCGCTCCGACGGTGCGGCACTCCCTCAGTACTGTCCCTCTGACAGTGCAGCACTCCGTCAGTACTGCCCCTCCGACAGTGCGGCACTCCCTCAGTACTGCCGCTACAACAGTGCAGCACTCCTTCAGTACTGCCCCTCCGACAGTGCAGCACTCCCTCAGTACTGCCCCTCCGACAGTGCAGCGCTCTCTCAGTACTGCCGCTACAACAGTGCAGCACTCCTTCAGTTCTGCCCCTCCGACAGTGCAGCACTCCCTCAGTACTGACCCTCCGACAGTGCAGCGCTCCCTCAGTACTGCCCCTCCGACAGTGCAGCACTCCCTCAGTACTGCCCCTCCATGACGTTCTGGTCCAAATGAACTCTGAATTGCCACACAAAACCCCTTGATATATTCCTGGCATCGCTACAGTTGTTTTTTGTTGTCTACATTTCCATGTTCATCCTCAACACTTTCACTGGTAGGCAGTGTTTGAGTGTGTATTATTTATAGTTATGAAGTAGCTGACGGTATCAAAGAGGAGTGCAAAAACCTCCCAGTCACCATAGCAACGTCCATGGTTACCTTAGAGTATCAGTGAGGTAACGAGATTTTTCTTTCCTGAATTTTATTTTTGCCAGTTTTTGTCTGCTCCACTCTCCACCCAGCACCTTTAAGGCACTGCCATTCCGTAGGCATGGTAACCCTGTGGTGCCTTGCCGAGTGGCCATCCTTTGATTCGAGTCTCGGCAGTCTGTTGAACCATTGGGGGTGGGGGGGGGCGGGGGACTGGGGTGGGGGGCTGTGGTGGGGGCGGGTGTGGGAGAAAGCTCATCATAGTCAACCCTACTCCCATCCTCAGCGTGGAATCCCCAGCGCCTGCACATCTCGCTTCACTTGCAGAGTGGGTCTGTAATTCGCAGACGAAGTTCAGTATCGGTAAGTGCGAGGTGGTACGTTTTGGTAGGAGGAATAAGGAGGCCACGTACAGCTGAGAAAATAAGGGCCAGAAATTCGACTGGTTAGCGCCTCCCGTTAGCGCATCCGGGGGGCGATAACGGGACGCTAACCACTTACCGCCCGGGCGTGGAGAGAAAATCGCCTGCCGCTATATTTGGCGGGAGGTTTGCAGCGGCAGTACGGTGTTGCGCCCGGACATCGTGACATCATCGGCGTGCGCGTTGCCCCGGACCCGAACTTTGGGTTCCGCCCCCTGCAGCACCGCCGGGCGACGACACCGACAGCTGCAGGAGGCGTTGATCAGGGGGGCGGAAGTTAAAGGGGTAGGTGGCCGAGGTAAAGTGGAAAAAAAAATACTGAAATGCTGGTTCTCTGCTTTTCTTTTGCTTCTTTCCCCAGCGCTCGATCAGCCCGGCTCTCTGCTGCAGCGCAGTGGGCTGGATCGCGGCTGCTGTCAGGGACCAGGTAAGTTTTCCCCTTGCGGAGCCTGCAGCGACGGCCTTTCCCTTTAAAGGAGGGAAGGAGCCTTCCAACGTGGCAGCGCTGCCCGGCCCAGTGTGGAGCTGCTCACCACCCCGCTCCGTCCCGCCCCGCCCCGTCCCGCCTCATCCCGCAACGCCCCGTCCCGCTCCACCTGCTGCCTGTGGTGCTCCAGGAAGGACCAGATAATCTGTTTGAAGTGATGTTGGTTGAGTGATTGATTTAGCGCTTGATCCACTTCCTTCCTGGAGCGCAAAACCAAATGTTTTAAAAGTTGAAAGGCATCAGCGACTGGCGCTAATTATTTCAACTTTGAAAAGTTAGCGCCCCAAACGGGGCTGTAATGAATTTCTCCCCCTAATTCATAGAAATTTACAGCGCAGAAGGAGGCCATTCGGCCCATCGTGTCTGTGCCGGCCGACAAAGAGCTATCCAGCCTAATCCCACTTTCCAGCTCTTGGTCCGTAGCCCTGTAGGTTACGGCACTTCAAGTGCATATCCAAGTACTTTTTAAATGTGATGAGGGTTTCTGCCTCGACCACCCTTTCAGGCAGTGAGTTCCAGACCCCCACCACCCTCTGGGTGAAAAAAGTTCTCCTCAACTCCCCTCTAATCCTTCTACCCATTACTGTAAATGGGGTAGAGGAGCAGAGGGATCTGGGTGATACAGATTCACAAGTCATTAAAAGTAGCGATGCAGGTTATCAAGGCAACAAAAAAAAGCAAACAAAGCACTGGGGGTCATTGCCAGAGGAATAGAATTTAAAAGCAGGGTAGTTCTGTTAAACTTGTACAGAACCTGTTAGAACACAATTGCAGTGCTGTGAACAATTCTGGTCTCCGTATTATATAAAAAAGGATATAGAGACACTGGAGAAGGTAGAATCATAGAATCATAGAATGGTTACAGCACAGAAGGAGGTCATTCGGCCCGTCGAGTCTGTGCCGGCTCTCTACAAGAACACTTCAGCTAGTCCCACTCCCCCGCCCTTTCCCCGGAGCCCTGCAAATGTTTTCCCTTCAGGTACTTATCCAACTCCCTTTTGAAAGCCACGATTGAATCTGCCTCCACCACCCTTTCAGGCAGTGCATTCCAGATCATAACCACTCACTGAGTAAAAAAGATTTTCCTTATGTCACCTTTGGTTCTTCTGCCAATCACCTTAAATCTGTGTCCTCTGGTTCTCGACCCTCCGGCCAATGGGAACAGTTTCTCTCTATCTACTCTGTCCAGACCCCTCATGATTTTGAACACCTCTATCAAATCTCCTCTTAACCTTCTCTGCTCCAAGGAGAACAACCCCAGCTTCTCCAGTCTATCCACGTAACTGAAGTCCCTCATCCCTGGAACCATTCTCGTAAATGTCCTCTGCACCCTCTCCAAGGCCTTTAATGTGTCTGTGCAAAAGAAGGTTTACAAGGATGATACTAGAACTGAGAGTTTACAACCAATGTTCCCTGTAATTTTGTTTGGTGCATACACGTTTTTTTTCATTGAAAAGCCAGCAAGCTTGCTAACAACGATCAGGAAAGGCTGAACAGGCTGGGGCCCTTCTGTCTCGAAAAGAGAAGGCTGAGGGGTGACCTGATGGAGGCCTTTAAGATTATGAAAGGGTTCGATAGAGTAGACGTAGAGAAGATGTTTCCACTTGTGGGGGAGACCAGAACTGGGGGCCATAAATACAAGATAGTCACTAGTAAATCCAATTGGGAATTCAGGAGAACCTTCTTTACCCAGAGAGTGGTGAGAATGTGGAACTCGCTACCACAGGGAGTGGTTGAGGTGAATAACACAGATACATTTAAGGGGAAGCTGGATAAGCATATGAGGGAGGAGGGAATAGAAGGATATGGTGATGGGGTGAGATGAAGAGGGGTTGGGAGGAGGCTCAAGTGGAGCATAAATACCAGCATGGACTGGTTGGGCCGAATCGCCTGTTTCTGTGACGTATATCCTATGTAATCTTGTAGATGCACTGGAGGCATTAAAAGTCACTTGTAGGCCAGACCAGGTGAGGAGGTTAGTCAATCGGTTGGATTTTTATGGCAATCTGGCAGCTTTCATTGTCATTCTTTCTGATGTGAACCCAGAAATGACCAGATTTAGTGAATTCACGTTGCCATGGTGGGATTGAAACTCACAACCTTCAGGGAGCGAATCCACTGCCACAACCATGAAACTTCTTTCCCCAGAGAGTGGTGAGAATGTGGAACTCGCTACCACAGGGAGTGGTTGAGGCGAATAGCAGAGATACATGTAAGGGGAAGCTGGATAAACACACGAGGGAGAAAGGAATAGAAGGATCTGCTGATAGGGTGAGATGAAGAGGGGTGGGAGGAGGCTCGTGTGGAGCATAAACACCGGCACGGACCAGTTGGGCTGAGTGGCCTGTTTCTGTGCTGTATGTTCTCTGTAATTCTATCTGAAGAGCAGCAGGGAATCCTCCGAGCCAACATTTTGCCCATACCCAATGCCATCAGAAACAGATCAACTGGCTGTTCATCTCATTGCTGTTTGCAAGCTTGGGCCAAATCAATAACAGCCAAATGGTGAGCCTACAGATGTCAGCACGGAATTCTCCGAACCAACATTTTCCCATTTGACCATTTGACCAGTTAACCCTCAAAGCCATTGGGTAACTAGTTACAAATGAGGCTGTGGGTATCGCAGTGGTTCACTTCCTTCCTTCGCTCCACCATTGGTGGCCGTGTCTTCAGCTGCCTGGGCCCCAAGCTCTGGAATTCCCTCCCTAAACCTCTCCGCCTCTCTCTCCTCCTTTTAAGGCGCTCCTTAAAACCTACCTCTTTGGCCAAGCACCTGTCCTAATAGCTTCTTACGTAGCTCGTTGTCAAATTTTTCTGATAACGTACCTGTGAAGCGCCTTGGGGCATTTACTATGTTAAAGGCGCTGTATCAATATGTTAAACGGCTGTGGGGGAAAGAGCAGGGGGGGAGTGGGACTAATTGGAGAGCTCTTTCAAAGAGCCGGCACAGGCACGATGGGCCGAATGGCCTCCTCCTGTGCTGTAAGGTTTTATAATTCCGAGGAAGGCACTATATAAATGCAAGTAGATGGAGAGAGTAGATTGCACTGAGAGCGCAGCGGGATGTGGGCAGGCCGTGCTGTTGAGGGTAGCTGCCATGTGATCACTTTTACTGTGACTATGCAAACAGCTCAATGTTCAGTGGCGGCCGATTTTGAAGTTATTGAAGGGGATCTGAGCTGCAGAATGTTGTGAGTTGTATTCTGTCGGTGGGGTGCGAGGGGGTTTATTTTTTATTACTTTTCCTTTCAGTTTTATTTTGTGCATTCGGAAGTTGGGGGTTTTGTTCCCAAACCCGCCACCTGCACCACCTAGAAGGACGAGGGCAGCGGGCGCAGGGGAACACCACCACCTCCAGGTTCCCCTCCGAGTCACACACCATCCTGACTGGGAAATATATCACCGATCCCTCTTCGTCGCTGGGTCACAATTCTCAGGATCTCCCAAAGCGCTTTACAGCCAATGAAGTACTTTTTTGAAGTGTAGTCACTGTTGTAATGTAGGAAACGCTTCAGCCAATTTGCGCACAGCAAGCTCCCACAAACAGCAATGTGATAATGACCAGATAATCTGTTTTTAGTGATGCTTGTAGCGGAATAAATATTGGCCCCAGGACACCATGCAGAACACACCTGCTCTTCTTCGAAATATTGGCCGGAGTATCCTTTACGTCCACCTGAGAGGGCAGACGGAGCCTTGGTTTAATGTCTCATCTGAAAGACAGCACCTCCGACAGTGCAACACTCCCTCAGTACTGCCCCTCCGACAGTGCAGTGCTCCCTCAGTACTGCCCCTCCGACAGTGCAGCACTCCCTCAGTACTGCCCCCTCCGACAGTGCAGCGCTCCCTCAGTACTGCCCCTCCGACAGTGCAGCGCTCCCTCAGTACTGCCCCGCCGACAGTGCAGTGCTCCCTCAGTACTGCCCCGCCGACAGTGCAGCGCTCCCTCAGTACTGCCCCTCCGACAGTGCAGCGCTCCCTCAGTACTGCCTCTCCGACAGTGCAGCGCTCCCACAGTACTGCCCCTCCGACAGTGCAGTGCTCCCTCAGTACTGCCCCTCCGACACTGCAGTGCTCCCTCAGTACTGCCCCTCCGACAGTGCAGCGCTCCCTCAGTACTGCCCCTCCGACAGTGCAGCGCTCCCTCAGTACTGCCCCTCTGACAGTGCAGCGCTCCCTCAGTACTGCCCCGCCGACAGTGCAGCGCTCCCTCAGTACTGCCCCCCGAGAGTGCAGTGCTCCCTCAGTACTGCCCCTCCGACAGCGCAGCGCTCCCTCAGTACTGCCCCCCGAGAGTGCAGCGCTCCCTCAGTACTGCTCCTCCGACAGTGCAGCACTCCCTCAGTACTGCCCCTCTGACAGTGCAGCACTCCCTCAGTACTGCCCCTTCGACAGTGCAGCGCTCCCTCAGTACTGCCCCTCCGACAGTGCAGCTCTCCCTCGGTACTGCCGCTCCGACATTGCAGCACTCCCTCAGTACTGCCCTCCAATAGTGCAGCGCTCCCTCAGTACTGCCCCCCGAGAGTGCACCGCTCCCTCAGTACTGCTCCTCCGACAGTGCAGCACTCCATCAGTACTGCTCCTCTGACAATGCAGCGCTCCCTCAGTACTGCCCCTCCGACAATGCAGCGCTCCTTTAGTACTGCCCCTCCAACAGTGCAGCTCTCCCTCAGTACTGCCCCTTCGACAGTGCAGCACTCCCTCAGTACTGCCCCTCCGACAGTGCAGCGCTCCCTCAGTACTGCCCCTCTGACAGTGCCGCGCTCCCTCAGTACTGCCCCTCCGACAGTGCAGCGCTCCCTCAGTACTGCCCCTCCGACAGTGCAGCACTCCCTCAGTACTGCCCCTCTGACAGTGCCGCGCTCCCTCAGTACTGCCCCTCCGACAGTGCCGCGATCCCTCAGTACTGCCCCTCCGACAGTGCAGCGCTCCCTCAGTACTGCCCCTCCGACAGTGCAGCACTCCCTCAGTACTGCCCCTCTGACAGTGCCGCGCTCCCTCAGTACTGCCCCTCCGACAGTGCCGCGCTCCCTCAGTACTGCCCCTCCGACAGTGCAGCGCTCCCTCAGTACTGCCCCTCCGACAGTGCAGCACTCCCTCAGTACTGCCCCTCTGACAGTGCCGCGCTCCCTCAGTACTGCCCCTCCGACAGTGCCGCGATCCCTCAGTACTGCCCCTCCGACAGTGCAGCACTCCCTCAGTACTGCCCCTCCGACAGTGCAGCACTCCCACAGTAATTCTTATCCCTCAATCAACCAAGAGAATGTGCAATGTTGTATGTTGCAGGAAAACTAACTATAAAATTGATGTTGGGATTGGGGCTTTAGATATTACATTACAACAATAAAGTCAAAAGTACTTCATTGGCTGTAAAGCGCTTTGGGACGTCCTGAGGTTGCGTAGGATGCTACAGAAATGCAAGTCTCTTCACAGCCACAAAATATTTAGTACAGTAAACTAAGGGAGGATATATATAATAGCAAAATACTGCGGATGCTGGAAATCTGAAATAACAACAGAAAATGCTGGAAATACTCAGCAGGCCAGGCAGCAACCGTGGAGAGAGAAACAGTTAACGCTTCAGGTCTAAATGGTCAGGGAATATATAGGCCTCAATTTTCAGTGTGCCGTGGAGTCGGGATTGGAGGCGTGTGGGGGGTTAAATTCCCGAAATCGGGGGTCCCGACCCCTTCCCGCCCGCAACCCGCCTCCATGCCAGTTTCAAAGGAGGCGGGTACCCGCCCCGCACTGGGACCCGCCTCCCCGAGGTGGGAAGGGATTAGTGCCAATTAACTGCCTGTTAACAGGCAGTTTTTAGACTAATCCCTATTTTTAAGCTTGAACAGTGGGATTCCCGACGGCTCCAACCCACGCCAAGTTGGAGGAGTCGGGCCGTCGGGTTGAAGGACTTGGAGGGGTCGCGATGTCGGTGTTCAGGTGAGTGATGTGTGCATGAGTGCAAAGGTAAGTGTGTTTGGTGTGTCTAAAGTGATTAAATAAGTTTTACATACCTTTTTCTTCCCTTTTCAGCCTTCCTTCCTCTAGGTTTCGGGAGTCCATCATCTCACCGGCACAGAAAGCAGAATGGCTGCGAACTGTCAAAAGTGACAGCCTGCAGCTTTCTGTGCAGGAGAGATTTCTAACTGAGTCTGTGGAGAAGGACTCAGGTTAGAAGTAAGACTGTCAGTGTTTGACAGCTTCAAACAGCTGTGAAACACTGATATTTCATCTGTCAAAAGGTCTTGACAGTTGAAATTTCAGTCTGTGACGTCACCTGTTGCCGGGTGGCCCTTAATTGGCCTGCTGAGCCCGCTGGGCAGGCTCAACAAGGTGAATCAAGTTAAAATCGCGTGGATTGGCCGCATCTCGATGGAGGCGGGACTACAACCCCGAAAGTTGTAGTCCCGCCTCCTTCCCGACTTCTGAATGAAAATCACCCCCATAGAGTTATAGAACAGTGTAATAGATGGTTAAAATTAAAGTGAGAGGAGCCCACAGCAGCCATTGTGAAACAGTGACAAATGAGACTCTGGGTTCAATCCCTTCGCTCCACCATTGGCGGCCGTGCCTTCTGTTGCCTGGGCCCTAAGCTCTGGAATTCCCTCCCTAAACCTCTCCACCTCTCTACCACTCTCTCCTCCTTTAAGACACTCTTTTAAACCTACCTCCCCAATGTGTCCTAATGTGTTCTGATGTGACTCGGTGTTAAAATTTGTCTGATTCACGCTCCTGTGAAGCGCCTTGGGACGTTTTACTACATGAATGGCGCTATATAAAGGCAAGTGGTTGTTGGCATCACGTGAGAACTGGATGGGGCTGTGACCTCCTTCATACTCATGCTGACGTTCCCTGTATATGAAGAGTGGCCTCTCAGGCCAGGTGTTGAAGGGACTGAACCCGCGATGTGAGGAAGTCAATACCTTCAGCATAGGAGGGGAACCTGGGAGGAGAACATTCATCGCAAGTCTCAATAGGTACAACAATGATACGACGGGAGTAGGAAGGGTTGGGTCCATCTAAACACAAGGGTAAGAATATGGAGTGAGTGACATTTTCAGAGCATCTGGAATCGAGTCTGGGCACGAACTGGATTCTCAACAATCTTCTGTTCCTCTCGCCCAGTGCTGCATAAAGACTCTCCACTTATATTGAACATTAATGTCTTTGCGCAGTGGATTAGGATGGCAGTCTCATGGTTGTGGCAGTGGATTAGGATGGCAGTCTAATGGTTGTGGCAGTGGATTAGGATGGCAGTCTAATGGTTGTGTCAGTGGATTAGGATGGCAGTCTAATGGTTGTGTCAGTGGATTAGGATGGCAGTCTCATGGTTGTGGCAGTGGATTAGGATGGCAGTCTCATGGTTGTGTCAGTGGATTAGGATGGCAGTCTAATGGTTGTGGCAGTGGATTAGGATGGCAGTGTAATGGTTGTGGTAGTGGATTAGGATGGCAGTCTAATGGTTGTGGCAGTGGATTAGGATGGCAGTGTAATGGTTGTGTCAGTGGATTAGGATGGCAGTCTAATGGTTGTGTCAGTGGATTAGGATGGCAGTCTCATGGTTGTGGCAGTGGATTAGGATGGCAGTCTCATGGTTGTGTCAGTGGATTAGGATGGCAGTCTAATGGTTGTGGCAGTGGATTAGGATGGCAGTCTAATGGTTGTGGCAGTGGATTAGGATGGCAGTCTAATGGTTGTGGCAGTGGATTAGGATGGCAGTCTAATGGTTGTGTCAGTGGATTAGGATGGCAGTCTCATGGTTGTGTCAGTGGATTAGGATGGCAGTCTCATGGTTGTGGCAGTGGATTAGGATGGCAGTGTAATGGTTGTGGCAGTGGATTAGGATGGCAGTCTAATGGTTGTGGTAGTGGATTAGGATGGCAGTCTAATGGTTGTGTCAGTGGATTAGGATGGCAGTCTCATGGTTGTGTCAGTGGATTAGGATGGCAGTCTCATGGTTGTGTCAGTGGATTAGGATGGCAGTCTAATGGTTGTGGCAGTGGATTAGGATGGCAGTCTAATGGTTGTGGCAGTGGATTCGCTCCCTGAAGGTTGTGAGTTCCATTCCCACCATGGCAACGTGAATTCACTAAATCTGGTCATTTATGGGTTCACAGCAGAAAGAATGACAATGAAAGCTGCCAGATTGCCATAAAAATCCAACCGATTGACTAACCTCCTCACCGGGTCTGGCCTAGAAGTGGCTTTTAATGCCTCCAGTGCATCTACAAGATTACATAGGATATACGTCACAGAAACAGGCCATTCGGCCCAACCATTCCATGCTGGTGTTTATGCTCCACTTGAGCCTCCTCTAAATCTATCAGCATAACCCTCTATTCCCTTCTCCCTCATATGATTATCCAGCCTCCCCTTAAATGTATCTATACTATTTGCCTCAACCACTCCCTGTGGTAGCGAGTTCCACATTCTCACCACTCTCTGGGTAAAGAAGTTTCTTCTGAATTCCCTATTGGATTTCTTGGTGACGATCTTATATTGATGGCCTCTAGTTTTGCTCTTCCCCACAAGTGGAAACATTTTCTCTGTATCCACTCTATCAAAACCTTTCATAATTTTAAAGACCTCTATTAGGTCACCCCTCAACCTTTTTTCAAGCAAAAAGAGACCCAGCCTGTTCATCCTTTCCTGCTAGGTATACCCTCACATTTCTGGTATCATCCTTGTAGATGCACTGCAGCAACTCGCCAAGACTTCTTCGGCAGCACCTCCCAAACCCGTGACCTCTACCACCTAGAAGGACGAGGGCAGCGGGCGCATGGGAACACCACCACCTCCAAGTTGCCCCTCCAAGACACACACCATCCTGACTTGGAAATATATCGGCCGATCCTTCATCATCGCTGGGTCAAAATCCTGGAACTCCCTCCCTAACAGCACTGTGGGAGCACCTTCACCACACGGACTGCAGCGGTTCAAGAAGGCGGCTCACCACCACCTTCTCAAGGGCGATTAGGGATGGGCAATAAATGCTGGCCTTGCCAGCGATGCCCACATCCCAGGAATGAATAAATAACTGTTAGGGTGTCTATTACCCAATAGCAGATTAAATAAAATCAATTTGGTTAAAAGGGATTAAATGGTCAAATTATGAGGACAGGTTGCATAAACTTGGCTTGTAGTTGCATAAACAACTCTCGAGTCAGTACAAAGAAGGTTCACTCGGTTAATCCCGGGGATGAGGGGATGGACATATGAGGAGAGGTTGAGTAGATTGGGACTCTACTCATTGGAGTTCAGAAGAATGAGAGGTGATCTTATTGAAACATATAAGATTGTGAAGGGGTTGGATCGGGTGGATGCGGGGAGGATGTTCCCGATGATGGGTGAAACTAGAACTAGGGGGCATAGTCTTAGAATAAGGGGCTGCTCTTTCAAAACTGAGATGAGGAGGAACTACTTCACTCAGAGGGTGGTAGGTCCATGGAATATGCTGCCCCAAAAAGCTGTTGAAGCTACATCATTACATAAATTTAAAACAGAAATAGACAGTTTCCTAGAAGTAAAGGGAATTAAGGGTTACGGGGAGCGGGCAGGAATTTGGACATGAGTCTAGGTTCGGATCGGTCATGGCCCTGTGGGTAGCGGAGCGGGCCCAGGGGCCGTGTAGCCTGATCCTGCTCCTATTTCGTGTGTCTAATTCTGTTAGATTCAGGAGATGGTTCTGTGATAGTAGATTGGCGGTTAGGATCAGATCAGCCATGATCTTATTGAATGGTGGAGCAGGCTCGAGGGGCCGATTGGCCCACTCCTGCTCCTATTTCTTATGTTCTTATGTTAGTCCCTTGAATTTAGAAGGTTGAGGGGTGATCTGATCGATACAAAGGAAAGTCCCTCATGCCCAGCATTACATTTTACTGGACCCCTGGCACTGACTCAGTGCCTGATTCCACACCAGAGGAATCTATTCACCTGTTCAGTTCTGGGCCCCGCACCTCAGGAAGGCGATACTGGTCTTGGAGGGGATGCAGCACAGATTCACCAGACTGATACTGGAGGCTGAAAGGGTTAAATTACGAGGAGAGGTTGAGCAGAAGTGTTTAAAATGATTAAAAGAGTTGATAGGGTAGATGGAGAGAAACTATTTCACCTGGTGGGAGAGTCCAAGGGGACATAAACCCATAGAGCTCGGAGTGAAATCAGGAAGCACTTCTTCACACAAAGGGTAGTGAAAATCTGGAACTCTCTCCCCCAAAAAAGCTGTTGAGGCTGGGGGGGCGTCAATTGGAAATTTACAAGACTGAGATTGATGGATTTTTGTTGGGTCAGTGATGGGCCTTCAATAACCACAAAACTAGAAGTTATAGACTTAAACAAGTTGGCTTTTAATCACTAAGATCAGAGCTAACATCTCAACATGCCGACTGGTTCACAGGAATGAGTCATACAGATCCTGGGATCTTTATGTAAGAGAAGTCAGGGTCGGAGCCAAGAGCCAAGACCTGGAACCTCCCAGGTTAGTCGGGAAAGAGGAAGTGAAACTATACACAGTGGGGGAGGGTAATATACATGAGTGCAAAACGAATACAGGATCAAGACAAACAGATTTCATTACAGTCAGGGTATCAGGAGCTATGGAGTTGAGGTACAGATCAACAGTGATCTACTTGAATGGCGGAACAGGCTCGTGGGGCTGAATGGCCTCCTCTTATAAAAGATGTAATAGCAGAGCACTTGGAAAACAGTGACTGGATCGGACAAAGTCAACATGGATTTACAAAAGGTAAATCGTGCTTGACTAATCTACTGGAATTTTTTGAGGATGTAACTGGTAAAATAGATAAGGGAGAACCAGTGGATGTGGTGTACTTGGACTATTCAAAAGGCTTTCGATAAGGTCTTGCATATGAGATTAGCATGTAAAGTTAAGGCACATGGGATTGGGGGCAAGGTATTGACTTGGATAGAGAACTGGTTGGCAGACAGAAAGCAAAGAGTTGGAATAAACGGGTCTTTTTCCGAGTGGCAGGCAGTGACTCGTGGGGTACCGCAGGGATCAGTCCTTGGATTCCAGCTATTCACAATATATATTAATGATCTAGACGAGGGAACTAGATGTAATATCTCCAAGTTTGCAGACGACACAAAGCTGGGTGGGCGTGTGTGCTGTGAGGAGGATGCCGAGAAACTCCAGTATGATTTGGACAGGTTGGGTGATTGGGCAGAAGCATGGCAGATGCAATATAACATGGATAAATGCGAGGTTATCCACTTTGGTGTCAAAAACAAGAAGGCAGATTCTTATCTGAATGGCAATAGATTGGGAGAAGGGGAAGTGCAACGAGACCTGGGCGTCCTTGTGCACCAGTCGCTGAAGGTAAGCATGCAGGTGCAGCAGGCGGTTAAGAAGGCAAATGGTATGTTGGCTTCGTAGCGAGAGGGTTTGAGTACAGGAACAAGGATGTCTTGCTGCAGTTGTACAGGGCCTTGGTGAGACCACATCTTGAGTATTGTGTGCAGTTTTGGTCACCTTATCTGAGGAAGGACGTTCTTGCCATGGAAGGAGTGCAGCGAAGATTCACCAGGCTGATACCTGGGATGGCAGGAATGACGTATGAGGAGAGATTGGGTCGATTGGGCTTGTACTCGCTGGAGTTTAGAAGAATGAGAGGGGATCACATTGAAACTTATAAAATTCTGACAGGACTAGACAGACTAGATGCTGGAAGGATGTTCCCGATGGTCGGGGAGTCAAGAACCAGGGGTCACAGTCTAAGGATAAGGGGTAAGCCATTTAGGACTGAGATGAGGAGGAATTTCTTCACCCAGAGAGTGGTGAACCTGTGGAATTCTCTACCACAGAAGGCAGTAGAGGCCAATTCATTAAATATATTCAAGAAGGAGTTGGATATATTTCTTAAGGCTAAAGGGATCAAGGGATATGGGGAGAAAGCAGGGACCGGGTACTGAATTTGGATGGTCAGCCATGCTCGCATTGAATGGCGGAGCAGGCTCAAGGGGCCGAATGGCCGACTCCTGCTCCTATCTTCTATGTTTCTATGTTTCTTGTTTCCAAGTACTGGGTGACAGTGCAAATTTCCTCCATCCACAATCAGTTCTTGGTTTCAACCCCATTGCAGCGGCAGGAAATGTCGCTTCCACGAGTGGCAATTTGCCCGCGTCCAGAATCGTTTTGCACTCTCTGCAGAGTCTCATCTTTCAACCCGTGTCTGCTGCCGTTAATCTGTGGCGCTCGCCCGCTCGCAGTTCGTGACTGAACATTCCCCATTAGGACTTGTGCGAACAAACCAATCGAGCGTCGACGTGAAGGACTTTTCTTTTAATTGGTTCAGAATAGGTCATTGATGTAACCAGTTACCTTGGATAAGGCAGGTCAGCACTAGTCAGTCGACTGCAAGTGATGGCGCAGGGTAATAGAATTTCATTCGAAATTGAAAAATGATTGCGCAATTAACAAGGCCATTAAAAAAAACTACAAACCAAGACCTGGCGTTCATTTCTAGAGTAATAGAATTGAAAAGCAGAGAAGTGATGTTAAACATTTATCGAACCTTGGTTAGCCCACACTTGGAGCACTGTGCACAGTTCTGGTCTCCGCATTATAAAAAAGGATGTAGAGGCACTGGAGAAGGTGCAAAAAAGATTTACGCAGATGATACCAGAACTGAGAGGTTATTCCTATCAAGTAAGATTGAACAAGCTGGGGCCCTTTTCTCTCGAAAGGAGACGACTGAAGGGTGGTCCTTCTGTCAAACCAGTTTATGTGGGGAAAAAATGAGGGCATGACCGGCCTCTCGGACCCCGGAGTCAATTTGAGCCGAGTCTCTGGAAGATGTCTCAGAAATTCTGTGGGGCTTGGGAAGGGTTACAGACGCTCTCGGACTGGCCTGGAGTCCCCAGGAGTTGGGAGAGGTTACAGACGCTTTCGGACTGGCCTGGAGTCCCCAGGAGTTGGGAAGAGTTACAGACGCTCTCGGGCTGGCCTGGAGTCTCCAGGAGTTGGGAAATGTTACAGACGCTCTCGGACTGGCCTGGAGTCCCCAGGAGTTGGGAGAGGTTACAGACGCTTTCGGACTGGCCTGGAGTCTCCAGGAGTTGGGAAGAGTTACAGACGTTCTCGGGCTGGCCTGGAGTCTCCAGGAGTTGGGAAAGGTTACAGACGCTCTCGGACTGGCCTGGAGTCTCCAGGAGTTGGGAAAGGTTACAGACGCTCTCGGGCTGGCCTGGAGTCTCCAGGAGTTGGGAAAGGTTACAGACGCTCTCGGACTGGCCTGGAGTCTCCAGGAGTTGGGAAGGGTTACAGACGCTCTCGGACTGGCCTGGAATCTCCAGGAGTTGGGAAAGGTTACAGACGCTCTCGGACTGGCCTGGAGTCCCCAGGAGTTGGGAAAGGTTACAGGTGCTCTCGGACTGGCCTGGAGTCCCCAGGAGTTGGGAAAGGTTACAGGTGCTCTCGGACTGGCCTGGAGTCCCCAGGAGTTGAAGATTAGCCTCCAGGACACTAATGCGAGCAAACCCGGGAGAAAAATCATCCAGACATTAAGGTAAATTGTGTTTCTTTTTCCATTTTCTTCGAACACTTCTGTTTACCGGCCATAAAGATATTGGAGACGAGGGGGGGAAAAAAAAAGTTTGTTTGACTGACAGTCAAGAATCATCCAATCGGGGAGCGAAGAGCCTGTTCGCTGTCCGATTGGCTGTGGGAAGGCGGGGACGTCGCGAGGATCGAGGCGTTGGGCGACCAATGGCGGCACTGTGGGGGCAGGGTGGTTGGAGGCAGGAGGTCATGTGGTGAATCCTCCAGGAACATGTCCATTGACAACCCCAATTTGGATGATCAGCCATGATCGCATTGAATGGCGGAGCAGGCTCGAGGGGCCGAATGGCCGACTCCTGCTCCGACCTTCTATGTTTTCTATTAGAGAAGTCTGAGATGAAACTCATGAAACACAGCCACTGCTCGCGATGGTGCCCAGGTTAAAACTTGATTGCCGGCAAACCAATTCGGAACTGAAGAAATCAGCTGTGGCTGATTCTCGGGAAGACACAGAATTAGGCAGAGCAGGCCAAAGCACGATGTGAGAAATGCTGAGCGGGCAGTGGCAATAATTACACTCTGTGAGGACTGAGTTTCACAGTACATGAGCTATGGTGTCTATAAATAAGCGGAGTCAGGTTTCACAGTGCTCTGTGATTTCTGAATTGGTTACCAGGAGGGCTGGCGATGTAGTCTATTGCCTCCAATTCTGGCCTCTTGCGCATCCCCAATTTTCATCGCCCCACCATTGGCGGCCGTGCCTTCAGCTGCCTGGGCTCCAAGCTCTGGAATTCCCTCCCTAAACCTCTCCACCTCTCTCTCCTCCTTTAAGACTCTTATTAAAACCTACCTCTTTGACCAAGCTTTTGGTGACCAGCCCTAATATCTCCTCAAGTGCCTCGGGTTCAAATTTTGTTTGATAATTGCTCCTGTGGAGTGATGGGGGCACAATTCTGCGAGTGCCGGTTTCTCATCAGGCTATAGGGCCCTGGGGGGAAATCACAGCCAAGCGCTGTTGATCCTGTTCGAACCAGACGACTCGCGTTCTAGAGGTGTCAGCCGTGGCTCAGTGGGCAGCACTCTCGCCTCTCAGTCAGAAGGTTCTGGGTTCAAGTCCCACTCCAGAGACTTGAGCATATAATCCAGGCTGACACTCCCAGTGTAGTACTGAGGGAGCGCCGCGCTGTCAGAGGGGCAGTACTGAGGGAACGCTGCACTGTCGGAGGGGCAGTACTGAGGGAGTGCTGTACTGTCGGAGGGGCAGTACTGAGGGAGCGCTGCACTGTCGGAGGGGCGGTACTGAGGGAGCGCTGCACTGTCGGAGGGTCAGTACTGAGGGAGTGCTGCACTGTCGGAGGGGCAGTACTGAGGGAGCGCTGCACCATCGGAGGGGCAGTACTCGGAGCGCTGCACTGTCGGAGGGGCAGTACTGAGAGAGCGCTGCACTGTCGGAGGTGCCATCTTTCGGATGAGACATTAAACTGAGACCCCGACTGCTCTCTCAGGTAGATGTAAAAGATCCCATGGCACTATTTAGAAAAAGTGCTGGGGAGTTCTCCCCAGTGGCCTGGCCAATATTTACCCCCTCAACCAGTATCGCTACAACAGATTATCTGGTGATTTATCTCATTGCTGTTTGTGGGAGCTTGCTGTGCGCAAATTAACTACTGCATTTCCTACATTACAACAGTGAGTACACTTCATAAAAAGTACTTCATTGGCTGTAAAGCCCTTTGGAACGTCCTGAGGCCGTGAAAGGCGCTATAGAAATGCAAGTTCCTCTCTTTCCACTGGGAGTTACTGGATAGTGATTGGTCGTTGGGTTCTCAATTCCTCCACCTCCCCCCACCCGACAACCCTTTCGTCCCCACTGCTACCTTGCCCTGGGAGCTGAGGCGAATTTGAAAGTTACTATTGAATCTGCTTCCACCGCCCTTTCAGGCAGCGCGTTCCAGATCACAACAACTCGCTGTAAAAACATTCTCCTCATCTCCCTCTGGTTCTTTTGCCAATTCCCTTCACTCTGTGTCCTCTGGTTACCGACCCTCCTGACACTGGAAACAGTTTCTCCTGATATCTAGAGAAGATGTTTCCACTTGTGGGGGAGACCAGAACTAGAGACCATCAATATAAGATCGTCACTAATAAATCCAGTCGGTAATTCAGGAGAAACTTCTTTACCCAGAGAGTGGTGAGAATGTGGAACTCGCTACCAGAGGGAGTGGTTGAGGCGAATAGTATAGATACATTTAAGGGGAAGCTAGATAAACACATGAAGGAGAAAGGAATAGAAGGATATGTTGATGGGGTGAGATGAAGAGGGGTGGGAGGAGGCTGGTGTGGAGCATAAACACCGGCACGGACCAGTTGGGCCGAATGGCCTGTTTCTGTGCTGAACATTCTGTGTAATTCTATGTCACTATAAAGCCTCTATTACATTACAACAGTGACTACACTTCAATAAGTACTTTACTGGCTGTAAAGCAGTTTGCGACGTCCAGTGGTCGTGAAAGGTGCTATAGAAATGCAAGTCTTTCTTGTTCTGTTACTGTCCTGGCTAGGATGAGCGAACACAACGCTTGAGGTCGAACCTGGGACCTTCTGATGTCTCGACCATTTGGAAAGTGATTGATGTGTTATAGTTGCGGGAAGAGTTCATCCCTTAAACATAGAAACATAGAAGATAGGAGCAGGAGTAGGCCATTCGGCCCCTCGAGCCTGCTCCGCCATTCAGTGAGATCATGGCTGATCATCCAAACTCAGTACCCTGTCCCTGCCTTCTCCCCATATCCCTTGATCCCTTTAGTCTTAAGAAATATATCCAACTCCTTCTTGAATATATTTAATGAATTGGCCTCAACTGCCTTCTGTGGTAGAGAATTCCACAGGTTCACCACTCTCTGGGTGAAGAAATTCCTCCTCATCTCTGTCCTAAATGGCTTACCCCTTATCCTTAGACTGTGACCCCTGGTTCTGGACTCCCCGGTCATCGGGAACATCCTTCCTGCATCTAGTCTGTCTAGTCCTGTTAGAATTTTATAAGTTTCAATGAGATCCTCTCTCATCTAAACTCCAGCGAGTATAAGCCCAATCGACCCAATCTCTCCTCATACGTCATTCCTGCCATCCCAGGTATCAGTCTGGTGAATCTTCGCTGCACTCCCTCCATGGCAAGAACATCCTTCCTCAGATAAGGTGACCAAAACTGCACACAATGCTCAAGGTGTGGTCTCACCAGGCCCTGTACAACTGCAGCAAGATACCCTTTTTCCTGTACTCGAACCCTCTCGCTACGGAGGCCAACATACCATTTGCCGCCTTAACCGCCTGCTGCACCTGCATGCTTACCTTCAGCGACTGGTGCACAAGGACACCTAGGTCTCGTTGCACTTCCCCTTCTCCCAATCTATTGCCGTTCAGATAATAATCTGCCTTCCTGTTTTTGCACACCAAAGTGGATAACCTCGCATTTATCCACATTATACTGCATCTGCCATGCTTCTGCCCAATCACCCAACCTTAATGCCAGGAACTATAGTTGACGATGAATGAAGACCCCAAGACTCCATTATCATTTCTCTCAGTCCTAGTCTGCGGTTAGGTCGAGGATTACTAATCACTGCGGGTTCAGTGTGCATAATGAGCCGGTTTATTTTTAGGGAGCTGATGGTACTGGAGGATTGTCTGTAGACAGCTTGCGTGTAGGTGTGTGGGCTGGCAGCTTCATTCATGTCGACAGGCTCACAGGGAAGCAGATGGTCAGGTCGAGTTGAGATGTTGCAGAGAGCAAGGTAGCGGGGCAGGGCTGTGAGTCATTGTCGGTGGGTTTACAGGAACCATGCTGCAAAAAAAAAAAAGTTATTGAAATTCCAGCGATTTTGGAGCAATAAAATAAGATTGTCGTTGTTTGCATTTCTATAGCGCCTTTCACCCCCACAGCACGTCCCAGAGCGATTTACAGCCAATGAAGTACTTCTTGAAGTTTAGTCACAACAGCCAATTCGCAAACAGCAAGTGATGAATAGGCGTAGAATATTAGAGCAGGGAGGTTATGCTTGAACTGTATAAAACACTAGTTAAGCCACAGCTAGAGTACTGGGTGCAGTTCTGGTCACCACATTACAGGAAAGATGTGATTGCACTAGAGAGGGTGCAGAGGAGATTTAGGAGGATGTTGCCTGGGCTGGAGAATTTTAGCTATGAGGAAACACTGGATAGGTTGGAGTTGTTTTCTTTGGAACAGAGTAGGCTGAGGGGAGACTTAATTGAGGTGTATAAAATTATGAGGGGCCTAGATAGAGTGGATAGGAAGGACCTATTTCCCTTAGCAGAGGGATCAAGAACCAGGGGGCATAGATTTAAAGTAATTGGTCGAAGGATTAGAGGGGATTTGAGGAGAATTTTTTCACCCAGAGGGTGGTGGGGGTCTGGAACTCACTGCCTGAAAGGGTGGTCGAGGCAGAAACCCTCATCACATTTAAAAAGTACTTGGATATGCACTGGAAGTGCCGTAACCTACAGAGCTACGGACCAAGAGCTGGAAAGTGGGATTAGGCTGGAGAGCTCTTTGTCGTCCGGCACGGACCCGATGGGCCGAATGGCCTCCTTCTGTGCCGTAAATGTCTTTGATTCTATGATGATGACTACTGTTTTTTAGTGATGTTGGTTGAGGGATTAATATTGACCCAGGACACCGGGGAGAACTCCCCCCACTCTACTTCGAAATAGGCCCTGGGATCTTTTACCTCCGCCTGAGAGAGAGAGGACAGACGGGGTCCTCGGTTTAACATCTCACCTGAAAGATGGCGCCTGTGACAGTGCGGCACTCCCCCAGTACTGCCCCGGGAGTGTCAGCCTGGATTATTTGCTCTCGTCCCTGGCGCGGGACTTGAACTCATGATGACCCTTCTGACTACAGACTGAGCCATGGCACACAAAACACACGATAAGGCAGCATGCTGTTAGAAGAGATTAATTAAAAAACACTCCCGGGCTGGGCCGCAGCAGCTGTCAACGATTTGATGCCTGATTGCGGCATCTACCAGTCGGTCTCTGGAAAGCCTGAGGCCTACGCCATTTGCTGGCTCGTCATCTTATTGCGCGGTTTCTGATTGCCAAACATTTCTGGGCCAGACCGTGAAAATACTTGTCAGAGGTAATCTTATTTAAAGCCTTACGGCAGGACTGTCGAGTGGAAGTGTGCGGAGGGATTCAATTAAAACCCGCCCCTGTGGGACTGGATTTCAGGGCCTGCGAGCTGAGTTGGATTGCTTCACCGCCTCAAACCACAGTCCACTAACCAGCAGCAAACCGCAGCAATCCCCTCGACTTTCAGTGAACCATAAGGACACAAAGAACTCTTTACTACATCGCCGAAACTGTGACATTTCAAAATGAACTGTTCGAAGGCAAGAAGCAACCACAGCAACTTACATAGAAACATCGACGACGGGAGCAGGAGTAGGCCATTCGGCCCCTCGAGCCTGCTCCACCATTTAATGAGATCATGACTGATCATCCAAACTCAGTACCCTGTCCCTGCCTTCTCCCCATATCCCTTGATCCCTTTAGCCTTACGAAATATATCTAACTCCTTCTTGAATATATTTAATGAATTGGCCTCTACTGCCTTCTGTGGTAGAGAATTCCACAGGTTCACCACTCTCTGGGTGAAGAAATTCCTCCTCATCTCTGTCCTAAATGGCTTACCCCTTATCCTTAACTTGTATTTATACAGCATCTGTAACGTAGTAAAACCGTTCCGAGGCGCGTCACAGGAGCGTAAATCAGTCAAAAATTGACACCCAGCCACGTAAGGAGACATTAGGACAGGTGATCAAAGCTTGGTCAACGAGGTAGGTTTTAAGGAGCGTCTTAAAGGAGGAGGAGAGAGAGAGTCAGAGAGATTTAGGGAGGGAATTCCAGAGCTTAGGGCCCAGGCAGCTGAAGGCACGGCCGCCAATGGTGGAGCGATGGTGTAAGGGTAGCCCGGGAGAGCTTCTTCTCCCCGAGACGGACCCTCTGATATAAAGGGTCGACATCCGCCTTATTCCCAATCAATCGCTCAGAGTCCGGAGGTTTGTTCAGTAAATCAACTTTATTACAAATAACAACAGAAAATGCTGGGAAAAACTCAGCAGGCCAGGCAACATCCTGGAGAGAAAATAGAGTCAACGTTTCGGGTCAAACCCTTTGTCAAGACTGAAAAAGCACAGGAAATGAATTAGATTAAGAGGCCAGGCTGGGAGAGAACAAAAGAGAAGAGAAGAGACATTAAGAGGTATTCAAAATGAGACGAGATGGTGATAGGACTAGTGGAGACAAAAGACGGCTCTAGATGAGGTGTGAAATGCGCTGGCAGAATGGGAGACAGCTGCCATGTGGGAGAGAACAAAAAAGAAAGGGGGGTGGGGACCAAAACAAAGGTGTGGATAAAAAATATAAGTAAAAATGTAATGGCGGCCGAGGTTATGATCTGAAATTGTTGAACTCGATATCCAGTCCGGAAGGCTGTAAAGTGCCTAATCGGAAGATGAGGTGCTCCGAATGCTCTCCGATCGCTGAAAATCCTCTACCTTATATACAGTTTTTGTTTTGAGTCGTGGCTATTGTCCCCCCTTTTGGTCCTGATTAATCCCTTTTAATCATTGACCAACCCGGTTATTTCTCCTATTATGGTGTCCTGCCGGGGTGGTGATCAAATCCAACCCATTGGGTCACCTAGTTTATATAATCATATTGTCCTGATTTCTTTGCCCCCTACATCCTTTCCATCAACATATTATCCATCCAGTTACATAGGTTATGAAAATTAATGCTGTTCGTACTATACATCCGTTAAGCAGATCTTTCTTCCAAGTCTTCTCTTGTTCGTAGTAATAGTCCGTCTGCTCAATGTGAATCTGCCCAGGAGGCTTCTGCAACAATTACCTCCAGACAGCATACATCACTACTTTATCAAGGTCCTGTACATTTCTTCCATTGCCCTCTTTCTTTCTTGTTCTCTACGATTTTTACAGGCGGTGCATGCTGCTATTCCCAGTCCTATCGCCACAACCAATTGTACTATAACAAGTATGTGAGAAATGATGCGGATCCATGGGTGTATGTTGACATTCATCCCCCAATCCCACATACCATGGGACTTCCTGTCGTTCTACTTCTGTGTCCCTTTCTAGTTCCCCAAGGTTCCTTTGCAACATTACGTATTGTTTCACCATTTTATTTAAACCCTCTTTCATTTCTTGTAGATCCTCTTGCAGGTGGGGTATTGAGGTCCCTACTGGATCTTCATAATTGATCAACTCGTCCCTTAAACTATCTAGCACAGTTAGTTTTATCTCCTCCCTTGAATGTACATACACCAATCTGGTGTGTCCAATTGTCACAGGGATCTTTGGTGTGAAGCAGAAGTTAGGCATTGTGATTACACGTACAAGGTCACTATATTGGTACTCAGTCTCTGTGGTGGCTATACAATACTCCCCTCTGCCTCTATATCCCGAGCAGGTGTGATGGTGATCGACATGTGATAATTCCAACATACACCCCTCTGTCTTATTATAGCCGCACTCATCCTTACGGCCTTCTCCTACCGGATGTGGGCATATCGTAAGCGTGCCTTTCCCGTGGCATCCATTTAGGGAGACTCCTCTCAGAGTACCATTCTTCG
This sequence comes from Somniosus microcephalus, assembly GCF_052327205.1. Lineage (NCBI taxonomy): Eukaryota > Metazoa > Chordata > Chondrichthyes > Squaliformes > Somniosidae > Somniosus > Somniosus microcephalus. Next base: position 368,075,019 of record NC_140989.1, read on the forward strand.
TGATGGCATAGGTATCAATTGGGTAGTATTGGAGGTAAGTCCCACCCCTCACTATGACTATGTTTGTTACCTGGTACTGTGGGTATGGAGTCGTGTCTAGTCTCACCATGCCTATCATTGCTGTCACTTCTGCTTTGCAATTTTGTATCACCGGATATACTCTGATCATCCCCTTGAGGGTACAAGCACTCAGAGGGCCTGGATTCTAGCTCAGGACATAGAGCTGTGTGCTATTAATCCAGTCTGGTACCTCGCCTCGCTGTATCTGTGCCAGATTGTGTTTTAACTGTCCGGTGATCCATTGGCCATAGGCATGGCACAAGCCTCTCCCTACCCCGTCTTTTGTTGTTCCACATCTCTATGGTTTAGTTTGTTGATGATGCTAGCATGGTCCTCTATAGCCTTAACTCCTTCGAGTAATTTCCTTATCTTATGTCCTCCCAATTTCGATCCTTGTCAAACTAAACCAGTTTCCTTCTCTAATATCTGTTGTATTACTCTTTGTAGTCGTTCCACACTACTTTGGACTCCGTGTATGGCTGGGGCATTAATGAATGATGTCCCCGTGTTTATTCCCGTAAATATATCGTTTCCTAAGCTCCTCTTAATCCTTTGGTGGAATGCAGCATGTCCCCTGAAACTAGTGGCCCCTGTCGCATCAGCAGCTTGGTTAATTACATTCCTTATCAGATATGCATACAACTCTCTAGTTTTAGTAAACCTTTCACAATATCCTGGCCATTGTAACATGGTTAAGTTCATTAACACCTGTACAATTTCGTGTCTCACGTTATCACACAATTGTTCTCCCTTGATAAATAATACCAGTCCATTCATAGGCCCAGGTGTCATGTCTGGACATTGTAACATCGTTGGTTCGCTTGTTTCTTCTTTCTGTGTATTGGGAGTCACGGTAGCGGGTTGAGCCGGTGGGGGCGTCGGTTTTGGCTTAAGCGGTTCTCCCCATTGGACCTTTTAATAGGGTTTCTGTACATTCGACCGTTGGCGTGTTATAGTTGGTATAATCCGCGGTTATTGACTTGGTACATCCATATTTATGTAAGAAATCACACAACACCAGGTTATAGTCCAACAGCTTTATTTGAAATCACAAGCTTTCGGAGCGCTGCTCCTTCGTCAGGTGAAGTGGAGAGATGCATAAAAACACAGCTTATATAGTCAGAGAATAATGTCAGATGTTTACAGGTAATCTTTCTAACTGCCATTTATCACACCTCGGCAGAGAGATAATCACAGCAACCAAAGGTGTAAATGGTGTCCAAACAGGTCAGTCAGGAAAACATTACATCAAAGAACAATGAGGTGGGGTCACAAGGGGTCAAATGTTGCAGATGCTGGGGTCTGTATGAAAAACAAAAAAACAGACAAAAATCATTTTTTTTGCTGGAAATTACAGCAGGTCCGGCCGCATCTGTGTGGAGAGAACAAGCCAACGACGACTCGAGTCTGGATGACCCTACGTCAGGTGGGGTTACATGTAGCGTGACATGAACCCAAGATCCCGGTTCAGGCCGTCCTCATGGGTGCGGAACTTGGCTATCAGTTTCTGCTCGATGATTTTGCGTTGTCGTGTGTCTCGAAGGCCGCCTTGGAGAATGCTTACCTGAAGATCGGAGGCTGAATGTCCTTGACTGCTGAAGTGTTCCCCGACTGGGAGGGAACACTCCTGCCTGGCAATTGTTGCGCGGTGTCCGTGTGGTAAACCACTGTTGTTAGTATTGTTGTTCACCACTGTTGTTAGTACTGTTGTTCACTGTTAGTACTGTTGTTCACTCTTGCATATTGTTGTACTTGTCTGTGCATGCCTCAGCTGACTCCGCCCCTGGCTCCACCCTCATGGCTGGGTATAAAGGTCGCTGCTCGGCAGCCCCCGGCCCTTTTGGATACCAGGCAACCACAAGAGGCATGCTCTGTTCTTTGGTAATAAAAGCCTGTTTATTACTTCCAGTCTTTTGTAGCAATTGATAGTGCATCAATTTTATTACCAAAGTTAAATGTTGGCTGCGGATGCTGATCAACCGATGGCGCAAAACGCTGAGCAGCAGGCGCTGCTGCGAGCCCTCAGACCAACGTGCCTGGACCTAGACCCCCAAGAAGCGGGTTCGGCTACCAAATTCGCACAATGGCTGCGTTGCTTTGAGGCGTATCTGGAAGCCTCGACTGTGACTCTTGATGAAAATAAACTGAAAATCCTGGCCTCGAAGGTGAGCCACCAAGTCTATACTTTAATCCAAGATGCGACGACCTACGCGGCGGCTATCGACCTACTGAAAGGGCAGTATGCACGTCCGGTTAACACGGTCTATGCCAGGCACCTTTTAAGATCTCGCAGACAGCAGCCCGGGGAATCGGTGGAGGCCTTCCTACGGGCACTGCGGGTACTCGGACGCGGCTGCGACTGCAAGGAAGTATCGGCCGCGGCACATGCGGAGGGACTGATACGAGACGCTTTCGTTGCGGGTCTAAGGTCCGACTACTCCCGGCAGAGGCTGCTGGAGAAGGGTGAAATAGACCTGACAAAGGCAGTGTCCCTCGCGCTCTCGCTCGACGCGGCCCACAGAAATATGGACGCTTTCTCCCCTAATCGCCCCGCGCCGTGGACGCCGCAATCTTGGGCCATGGGACCGCCACCTCCGACTGCTGCAGCGATGTCCAAGGCACAAAAATGCTATTTTTGTGGCCAAGCTAAACACCCTAGAGCACGCTGCCCCGCGAAGAATGCTACCTGCTCCGGCTGCGGGAAGAAAGGTCACTACGTTAGCGCCTGCAAAGGGAAGACCGCTAATGCCAGCAGCGCCGCGTGCGAACCGTGGGCGCAGCCATCTTGCCCGCCATCTTGGGCTCCCCCAGCCGCGTGGGGATCGGGACCGTGGGCGCCGCCATTTTGTCCGCCATCTTGGACGCCTCCGACTTCAGTTACGGGGGACCCGGACTCCACCACCGCCTCATCGGACGACCGCATCGACGCGCTTGAACATACGCTGGCTTCCGTGACGCTGGATCAATCTCTCCCGCATCAACTGTCCAGGTCCATGATGGACATTACGGTAAACGGCCGCGCCACTACCTGCCTTTTTGACAGCGGGAGCACGGAGAGTTTTATACATCCCGACACGGTGCGCAGTTACTCTCTCCCGGTCCTGCCGACGCGTCATCGCATCTCTATGGCTTCCAAAGCCCAGTCAGCGGAAGTTGGTGGCTACTGTATGGTGACTCTTTCAGTGCGGGGTACTGAATACAAAAATTTTAAACTTCTGGTCCTGCCCGATCTCTGTGCTGCCGTCCTACTGGGGTTGGATTTTCAGTGCCACCTTAAGAGTGTCACTTTAGCGTACGGTGGACCCCTCCCCCCTCTCACGGTCTGCAGCCAGCAGTTTTTAAATCGCCCGCCACGCGCCATTTGCAGCCTCTCCACCCTTAAAGTCTCCCCCCCCTCCTTGTTCGCTAACCTCACCCGCGACTGTAAACCCATCGCTACCAAAAGCAGGCGTTACAGTGCCGGGGATAGGGGTTTCATTAAATCCGAGGTAGCGAGACTCCTGAAGGAAGGGATTATCGAGAGCAGCAATAGCCCATGGCGAGCACAAGTGGTGGTGGTGAAGACTGGCGGAAAACAGCGCCTAGTTATTGACTACAGCCAGACGATCAATCGCTACACCCAGTTGGATGCATACCCACTCCCCCACATATCTGACATGGTCAATCAGATAGCACAATACCAGGTGTTCTCGACGATTGATCTGAAGTCGGCATACCACCAGCTCCCCATCAGGGCTGAGGACCGCCAGTACACAGCTTTTGAAGCTGACGGTCGGCTCTATCACTTTCTCAGAGTTCCCTTCGGCGTCACCAACGGAGTTTCTGTCTTCCAACGGGAGATGGACCGGATGGTTGACCAGAACGCGCTCCAGGCCACTTTCCCATATCTAGACAACGTCACCATCTGCGGCCACGACCAGCAGGACCACGACGTTAATCTAGGGAAATTCCTCCGGACGGCCCAGCGGCTGAATCTCACATACAACAAAGACAAATGTATGTTTCGTACTAAGCGCCTTGCTATTCTTGGCTGCGTAGTGGAGAACGGAGTCATCGGCCCAGACCCCGATAGAATGCGCCCTCTTATGGAGCTCCCCCTCCCCCACTGCCAGAAAGCACTGAAGAGATGCCTGGGGTTTTTCTCTTACTATGTTCAGTGGGTACCCAACTATGCGGATAAAGCCCGACCCCTCATCAAGTCCGCCTCCTTCCCCCTGACAGCAGAGGCCTGTGCAGCCTTCACTCTCATAAAAAGCGATATTGCGAAGGCCACAATGCACGCTGTGGATGAGTCCCTCCCTTTTCAAGTGGAGAGCGACGCATCCGACTTTGCCCTAGCTGCAACCCTTAACCAGGCGGGGCGACCCGTGGCCTTTTTCTCAAGGACCCTCCAGGGCCCCGAGATTCGACACTCCTCTGTCGAAAAGGAGGCCCAGGCCATTGTGGAAGCCGTGCGACATTGGCGGCATTACCTGGCCGGAAAACGATTTACCCTGCTCACTGACCAGCGTTCAGTAGCTTTTACGTTTCATAATAAGCAGCGGGGCAAAATCAAGAATGACAAGATATTAAGGTGGAGAATCGAACTCTCCACCTACAATTACGATATCTTGTACCGGCCCGGGAAACTCAATGAGCCCCCAGATGCCCTATCACGTGGTACGTGCACCAACGCGCAGGTTGATAGATTACAGACCCTCCACAATGACCTCTGCCACCCGGGGGTCACCAGGTTCTTCCATTTTATCAAATCCCGTAACCTGCCCTACTCCATCGAGGAGGTCAGGACCATGACCAGGAACTGCCAGGTCTGTGCCGAGTGCAAGCCGCATTTTTATAGGCCAGACAGAGTGAGCCTGATCAAAGCCACGCGCCCCTTCGAGCGGCTGAGCATCGATTTTAAAGGGCCCCTCCCCTCCTCTGACCGCAATGTGTACTTCCTCAATATAATTGATGAGTACTCCCGTTTCCCGTTTGCCATCCCTTGCTCGGACATGACCAGTACCACGGTCATTAAATGTCTGAATGACCTCTTCGCCTTGTTCGGTTTCCCTAGCTATATCCATAGCGACAGGGGCTCATCTTTTATGAGCGACGAACTTCGGCAGTACCTGCTCGCGAGAGGCATTGCTACAAGCAGGACCACCAGCTACAACCCCCGGGGTAACGGCCAGGTGGAAAGGGAGAATGCGACAGTCTGGAAGGCAGTCCTTTTGAACTTAAAATCTAAGGGCCTTCTGACCTCCCGCTGGCAGGAGGTCCTCCCTGCGGCGCTCCATTCCATTCGGTCGCTGCTCTGTACACCCACCAATGCCACTCCTCACGAGAGAATGTTCTCCTTCCCCAGGAAGTCCACGTCGGGGATTTCGCTACCAACATGACTGTCTTCTCCAGGACCCGTCCTACTGCGGAAGCACGTGAGGACCCATAAGGTGGACCCCCTGGTCGAGAGGGTGAGCCTCCTCCACGCCAACCCGCAGTATGCTTACGTGGTGTACCCGGACGGGCGGGAGGACACAGTCTCCATTCGAGAGCTCGCACCTGCGGGTGCTCCTGAAACACCCTCTTCGCCACCCACCGCTACTCCTGCCTACCCCCAGGACACAGTCCCCGCACGAGACCTCGCACCTTCGGGTGCCTCTGAGAGACCACCATCGCTACCTCCCATTACCCATGCTCTGACCCCTGTAGACGGCATGCAGCAGCCCCAGGGTTCGCCACCTGCTACACCTCCTCTGAACGAGGCACCGGGTTCAACGTTGGATGCTGCACCATCACCGCCGCTGCTGCGACGCTCAGGACGGCTTACAAGGCCTCCTGATAGACTTCAGTACACGAATTTTTAGTGCACTTCACCCCGCCGGACTCAATTCTAAACAAGGGGTGAATGTGGTAAACCACTGTTGTTAGTATTGTTGTTCACCACTGTTGTTAGTGCTGTTGTTCACTGTTAGTACTGTTGTTCACTCTTGCATATTGTTGTACTTGTCTGTGCATGCCTCAGCTGACTCTGCCCCTGGCTCCACCCTCATGGCTGGGTATAAAGGTCGCTGCTCGGCAGCCCCCGGCCCTTTTGGATACCAGGCAACCACAAGAGGCATGCTCTCTTCTTTGGTAATAAAAGCCTGTTTATTACTTCCAGTCTTTTGTAGCAATTGATAGTGCATCAGTTCGTTCATCCATTGTTGCAGTGTCTGCATGGTCTCGCCGATGTACCATGCTCCGGGGCATCCTTTCCTGCAATGTATGAGGTAGACAACGTTGGCCGAGTCACATGAGTATGTACCATGTACCTGGTGGGTGGTGTCCTCACGTGTGATGATGGCATCTGTGTTGATGATCTGGCATGTCTTGCAGAGGTTGCTGTGGCAGGGTTGTGTGGTGTCGTGGTCGCTGTTCTCCTGAAAGCTGGGTAATTTGCTGTGAACGATGGTCTGTTTGAGGTTAGGCGGCTGTTTGAAGGCGAGTAGTGGAGGCGTGGGGATGGCCTTAGCGAGGTGTTCGTCGTCATCGATGACATGTTGAAGGCTGCGAAGAACATGGCGTAGTTTCTCCGCTCCGGGGTTGTGTCCCATGTTTGTCTTCTGAGGGGGTCTATGCGATTTTTCGCTGTGGCCCATCGGAACTGTTGATCGACGAGTCGAGCGTCATATCCCATTCTTACAAGGGCGTCTTTCAGCGTCTGTAGGTGTCCATCGCGTTCCTCCTCGTCTGAGCAGATCCTGTGTATTCGCAGGGCTTGTCCATAGGGGATGGCTTCTTTAACGTGGTTAGGGTGGAAGCTGGAGAAGTGGAGCATCATGAGGTTGTCCGTGGGCTTGCGGTAGAGTGAAGTGCTGAGGTGTCCGTCTTTGATGGAGATTCGTGTGTCCAAGAATGAAACCGATTCTGAGGAGTAGTCCATGGTGAGTTTGATGGTGGGATGGAACTTGTTGATGTTATCGTGTAGTCTTTTCAGTGATTTTTCGCCGTGGGTCCATAGGAAGAAAATGTCGTCGATGTATCTGGTGTATAGCGTTGGTTGGAGATCCTGTGCAGCGAAGAAGACTTGCTCGAACTTGTGCATGAAGATGTTGGCGTATTGGGGTGCGAATTTGGTCCCCATGGCTGTTCCGTGTGTTTGGGTAAAGAACTGGTTGTCGAAGGTGAAGACATTGTGGTCAAGGATGAAGCGGATGAGTTGTAGGATGGGGTCTGGAGATTGGCTGTTGTTGGTGTTGAGTACTGAGGCTGTCGCAGCGATGCCGTCATCGGGGGGATACTGGTGTAGAGTCGGGGAACACTTCAGCAGTCAAGGACATTCAGCCTCCGATCTTCGGGTAAGCATTCTCCAAGGCGGCCTTCGAGACACACGACAACGCAAAATCATCGAGCAGAAACTGATAGCCAAGTTCCGCACCCATGAGGACGGCCTGAACCGGGATCTTGGGTTCATGTCACACTATATGTAACCCCACCTGACGTAGGGTCATCCAGACTCGAGTCGTCGTTGGCTTGTTCTCTCAACACAGATGCGGCCGGACCTGCTGTGATTTCCAGCAAAAAAAATGTTTTTTGTCTTTTTTTGTTTTTCATACATCTGCAACATTTGACCCCTTGTGACCCCACCTCATTGTTCTTTGATGTAATGCTTTCCTGACTAACCTGTTTGGACACCATTTACACCTTTGATTGCTGTGATTATCTCTCTGCCAAGGTGTGATAAATGGCAGTTAGAAAGATTACCTGTAAACATCTGACATTATTCTCTGACTATATAAGCTGTGTTTTTATGCATCTCTCCACTTCACCTGACGAAGGAGCAGCGCTCCGAAAGCTTGTGATTTCAAATAAAGCTGCTGGACTATAACCTGGTGATATACCTATCAATTCATTCCATGAAAAGCGACGAGTTAAGATAGTAACTATAGGTTTTTATTGGCTAAATAACAGAGCCCACCCTCGTGGGCGATCGGTTCCAACAAGGAAGAATACTAGCCAAGCGGTCACCTTTATACCTGGGCAAGCAGGCGGAGCCATGGGCGGAGTCAGCTGAGGTATGCCTAGGTATAACAGCGTGCGTGGCAAGAGGTAACCTTGTGTAGTGATGACAACAGTGTAAACAGTGATAACAACAGTGTAACAATAGTGAACGGTTGTGAACGATAACAGTGGTTTACCACATTCACTCCTTGTTTAAAATTGAGTCCGGCGGGGTGAAGTTTACTACCAGTTCGTGTATGTCAGTCTATCAGGAGGCCTCGTAAGCCTTTCTGACCAGCGCAGCAGCGGCGGCGGTGGTGCAGTATCCGATGTTAATGCTGGTGTCTGCGTGGTCGACGAAGGCCCCTGGGGTTCCGGCATGCTGCCTACAGGAGCTGGATTTGGGGGAGTGGTGGGGGATAACGGTGGTGTCTCAGGGGTGCCCGAGGGTGCGAGGTCTCGCAAGGAGACTGTGTCCTCCCGCCCGTCTGGGTATTCCACATAGGCATACTGGGGGTTGGCGTGCAGGAGGTTCACCCTCTCGACCAGGGGGTCCGTTTTATGGGTCCTCACGTGCTTCCGCAGCAGGACGGGCCCCGGAGAAGTCAGCCATGTTGGTAGCGAGGTTCCCGTAGTCGACTTCCTGGGGAAAACGAACATTTGCTCATGAGGGGTGGCGTTAATGGCGGTACAAAGCAGTGACCGGATGGAATGGAGTGCTGCCGGGAGGACTTCCTGCCAGCGAAAGTTTGGGAGGCCGTTAGACTTTAGGGCTAAGAGGACAGCCTTCCAAACTGTCGCGTTCTCTCTTTCCACCTGGCCGTTCCCCCGGGGGTTGTAGCTGGTGGTCCTGCTCGCAGCAATACCTCTCGCGAGCAGGAACTGGCGAAGTTCCTCGCTCATGAAGAATGAGCCCCGGTCGCTATGTATATAGTTCGGGAACCCGAACAAGGCGAAGAGGTCATTGAGGCATTTGATGACCGTGGTACTGGTCATGTCTGGGCAGGGGATGGTGAAGGGGAAACGGGAGTACTCGTCAATAATGTTGAGGAAGTACACATTACGGTCAGAGGACGGGAGGGGCCCCTTAAAATCGATGCTCAAGCGCTCGAAGGGGCGGGTGGCCTTGATCAGGCTTGCTCTGTCCGGCCTATAGAAATGCGGTTTGCATTCGGCACAGGCTTGGCAGTTCCTGGTCATGGTCCTGACCTCCTCGATGGAGTAGGGCAGGTTGCGGGCCTTAATGAAGTGGTAAAGTCTAGTGACCCCGGGGTGGCAGAGGTCGTTGTGGAGGGTCCGCAGTCTATCACCTTGAGCGTTGGCGCATGTACCTCGTGATAGAGCATCTGGGGGCTCGTTGAGTTTACCAGGCCAGTACAAGATATCGTACTCGTAGGTGGAGAGCTCAATTCTCCACCTCAAGATCTTGTCGTTCTTAATTTTGCCCCTCAGCTTGTTATTAAACATAAAAGCAACCGAACGCTGGTCGGTGAGGAGGGTAAATCGTTTGCCTGCCGAGTGCGGCGAACAAAATGGCGGAGAAGATGGCCGCCCCCACGACTCACATGAGGCACTGCTGGCGTCTGTGGCCTTGATCAAAGTTGGCCACCCCCACGACTCACATGAGGCACTGCTGGCGTCTGTGGCCTTGATCAAAGATGGCCGCCCCACAACTCACATGAGGCACTGCTGGCGTCTGTGGCCTTGATCAAAGATGGCCGCCCCCACAACTCACATGAGGCACTGCTGGCGCCTGTGGCTTCCCCTCTGCAGGCGTTCGCGAAGTGGCCTTTTTTTCTGCAGCCGGAGCAGGTCGCGTTCCTTGCAGGGCAGCGCGCCCTTTGATGTCTCGCCTGGCCACAGAAATAGCAGCTGGCGGCCCGATCGCGGGGCTCCGCTGCCGCAGCAGGTCCCGGGGGTGGCGGTCCCGATCGATTCCGGGACACCGACGCCGTAGTAGGTCCCAGGGGCGGCGGTGCGAGGGGTATTGCGGCCGGAGTTGGGCCCGAGTCCCACGGTCGCGCAGCACTGTACTCGGAGTACGTCTCGAGGTCCCGATGGGCCACTTCCAGGGAGCGAGCGAGGGCTGTAGCTGCTTTCAAGTCGAGGTCCTTTGATTCAAGCAGTCTTTGCCGTGAGTAGTCGGACCGAAGGCCTTTCACGAAGGCATCACGGATATTTCCTTCAGCATGTTGTGCAGCCGATACAGCTTTAAAGTCACAGTCCCTGCCGAGTGTTTGTAGTGCCCGTAAAAATTCATCTACAGACTCTCCTGGCTGTTGCGAGCGGGATCTTAGGAGATGTCTGGCATACATTGAATTTACTGGGCTCTGGTACTGCTCTTTTAGCAGGTTGAGGGCCTCCTCGTATGTATCAAGGTCCCGGATGAGTGCAAATACTTTAGGGCTCACCTGGGCGGTCAGAACTCTTAGTTTGTCGGCTTCCGATGGCACGCCGGAGGCTACCAGGTAGGATTCAAAGCAGCTCAGCCAGTGATCGAAGTCGAGGGCTGAATTTGCTGCCTGTGGGTTTAGATCCAGGTACGGCGGTCGGAGGGCTCGCAGCCAAGTCGGCTGCTGGGGCTGGTCAGTCATTTCAAAATTTAGCCAATAAAATTGATATACCTATCAATTCATTCCATGAAAAGCGACGAGTTAAGATAGTAACTATAGGTTTTTATTGGCTAAATAACAGAGCCCACCCTCGTGGGTGATCGGTTCCAACAAGAAAGAATACTAGCCAAGCGGTCACCTTTATACCTGGGCAAGCAGGCGGAGCCATGGGCGGAGTCAGCTGAGGTATACCTAGGTATAACAGCGTGCGTGGCAAGAGGTAACCTTGTGTAGTGATGACAACAGTGTAAACAGTGATAACAACAGTGTAACAATAGTGAACGGTTGTGAACGATAACAGTGGTTTACCACACCTGGTGTTGTGTGATTTCTTACATTTGTCCACCCCAGTCCAACACCGGCATCTCCACACCATCCATATTTAGTTATTACTTCTCCTTTCAGGATCACGCATCGTTTTCTGTCCTTTGTGCCTTCACTCAATACCCGAGTTCCAGGCTCTGTCATCCAGACTCTGCCATTTCTCGATGTTTCCACACTCGGGAGGGTTGGGTATGAGGTTGGACACATGATGCATACCTGCTCATCTGAGAATGCATGGATCGTATTCATTGTTACAACCGTACCACATTCAACCCATTTTGTATATGGGGCCTCTTGATTGGGCGCCGGGAATAGGCCACAGTAGGGGTTTCCCTCTATAAGCTGGGTGCTATTAGTTATGTAATTCCCTTCGACAATCATACCGGGTCTGGATTCAGTGCGCTCTCTGTTTATCACCCCCCTTCCAAGCCTGGCCTGTGGTCTGTTCCCCCCTCCGCCCCAAGGTATAACACCTCGTTTCTCCCTCGTTTCCCCGTATTGTTGCGCACTCCCTTTCTCTGGCCATCCACAACATCGCATGCTACCTATGCCCCCAACTGGTCCCCAGCCCATGGCCGTTTGATTTAATACCATTGCGGGGATGCAGCAGGGTCCCTCCATGTCATCGGTGCCCCCTGGTGTACCGACTGCCCTGGCCATCTGCCATATGGCCATGGTTAGTATTATCCGCAGCAACTTCATGGTACGGTTATCTTAGTCCATCGTTTTCCGAGATCTTTTCCCTGGAGGAGAAGGTAGAATGGGGATCTTTAGTGTTAAATGGTTTCACCTGGGTCCAGTGCTTCCATCGCATACCCGTCGGTTCCTGTAGACAAACACACGTATCACTTGTCATTAATACAGTATATGGCCCCATCCAACGGGCCCCATTCCCTTTCTTCCAATAACTTGCGTCATTACCTATTGGCCTATTTTGGGCAACTCATCTGGTTTAAGTCCAGCATTTTGTCTTTCTAGATCTATAATCTGTTGTTGGTTCCTTACTTCTTTATTTAGTGCTTGTACCTCCTGGTTTAGTTGTACTAAATATCATCTTAATCTATCTTGTACTGGTCCTGGTTCTCCCACTCCTCCAGCCAGATCCTCTGGCAGTCTCATAGCTCGCCCTGTCATTAATTCATAGGGAGTCAGTCCGGTCGTTCGTCCTGGGGTGGCTCGCAGCCTCATTAATATGCTGGGTAGTAATTCCGACCATCCCTTCCCTGTTTCTTGGATGGCTTTTGTCAGCGCGTTTTTCAGTGTCCCAGTCTACCATCCCCGAGCTCTGGGGGTGATATGGTATGTGATATTTTTGTGTTGCATGTAACAACTTACAAGTTTCTCTCATTACTTTACTGGTAAAGTGAGTGCCGTTGTCTGAGTCAATTTGCAGAGGCACTCCCCAACTGGGGTATAACCTCGGTAGCCAAGATTAGTGCAACTGTTTTTGCAGAGCAGTCTCGGGTGGCAAAGGCTTCCACCCACCTGGTAAATTGGTCAATTATTACCAGGGTGCCGGTGCAGCCTTAACTAACCTTTCTATTAGTTTTCCGTGTTTTACTACCTCTCCAATGGAGGTCATATAATCCCTCCGGGCGCATAGTGTCATATAATCATGCACCACTCCAAAGGCATATCGGCTATCCGTGTAGACATTTACCCATTTGTTCTTTGCCATTTCCAATGCTTTTATTAGGGCCACTAGTTCCGCTACCTGTGCTGACTTATCTCCATATAGGGCTCTTTTCAATAGGCTCTTTCCCTCTTGTTTTACTACCGCCCACCCTGTTCTGGGTTCTCCGTTGATATACTTTCGGGATACATCTACATAAATCACCATATCGGAGTTTTCCAGTGGGACTTCCTTTACTCCACTGCCTATTACTTCCTCCATTTTCATCTGACAGCTATGCTCCTCCCCTTCCGTTAATATGCCCTTGGCTGGATTAACCCTGGTATGTTTTTGTGTTATCACAGTTCCCTCCCTGGGGAGTAATATAGCTTCCCATTTAGCCTTTCTGCTATCCGATATGGTTCGCAATTTTCCTGTGTTAAGTAGTTCCACTAATGTATGTTGAGTATGCAAAATTACCTTTCCCATCATCACCATCAGTTCGCTTACTCGCATCGCCCAGGTGGCGCAATCTATTGCAGCCACACATCGTGGCATCGCCTTCGCTACTGGGTCTTTTCTTGCAGAGTAATACGCAACGGGGTCTCTGTTTCCCTCCGTGATCTTGCATTACCACGGCTGAATAGCTCCCTTGGTCCTGGTCACAGTACAAGTGGAAGGGTCGGGTATGGTCTGGCAGTCCTAACACAGGGGCCGTTATAAGTTCTTGCTTAAGGGTGCTGTATGCCTCTTCTTGCTCCGTTCCCCAATCTATCCCTTCCATAGGTCCCTTTGTACCTTTTGACCAGTTTCTGTATTGGTTCCACTGAGGTGGTATTTTGGGGTATAAAGTTCCGACTGTAATTAAATAATCCCAGCACCTTTCGTACCCCTCTTACATTTACAGGTCTTGGCATGTCCCTAATGGTCTGTCTTCGCTCCTCCGTCATTTCTTTCTGTCCCCTACCTTTTCCCGTCCGGCACTTATTTAACAGTAATTGGGGCCATTTTTGCTGCTTTCTCCTCTGGTCCTAACTCTAACCCCTCCAGACCAGGGTATATGGGCTTGTACCCCGGAGGGTACAAATCCGGGTTATGGTTTACCGCCCATTTTTGTTCATCATCTATGTCTTCTTCTTCACTTTCCCCATCACCATTTTTACTGACTTTCTTTTCCTCTCTACGTCTTTGGAGTAACTGGCAAGCAGACGCCAGCATCTGTTTTTGACCATCATTTTCCTCCGTTAATTTTTTTATTTCCTCATTTGCTCGTTTTAATCCTTCCCTTAACTCTTCTATTAGCTTCCTTTGTTCCCCTTGCTCTTGTCTACACTGTGTTGCTAGAGCGGTTTGTTTTGATAAGTCTTCCCGTGTTTGCTTGCACCTGACCTTCCATTTGTTTTTCCCCTGGGCGTAAGTCTGTTCATTATCCACACACACAACGATGGCCTCGTCTCCCTTACTGCCCTTTTGTTCCATCCACCAGTCATTTCTCCATTTCGGTTTGTGTCCTCACTCATACCCTTTCTTAATCATCTTCTCCTTAACCTTTTCATATTTGTCTCGTACAAACTCGTACGGGAGTTTAGATCTTTTGGCATCCTCTTTGTTCGCCATTCTTTTAGGGTGGATTTGCTAGTTTCCCCTGTTTGTTACCTCCAGGACTTCCCTGGACCTTCAGGGACCTTTCCCTGCTTGCGCGGTTTTAACTCCGCCTTGATTGGATTTTCCCTATATCCAATCCTATATAACCCGAGCTCCTCAACTTATTCAGACATTTTCATTTTTACAATGTCCTAACGCGCACCTAAGTTGTTTTACTCACGTATCCGGACTCCGCCTCAGATTTGTTGGATCTCCGGCCTTGGGCTTCGATGCGAGGAGACAATGGGGGGGAAATTTGGTTGGTAGCACCAGCGATTAGCGCCTAAAGAGGCCGAGAAGTGGGGCGTTAGCCAATTTTCGGCCGGGCGCAGTGAACCCAGCGCCTCTTGCCATATTGAGTGGGTTTTAGACCATCTGGAAAGGGCACAGAGACGGAGGGAGAGAGGGCCAGGAATGGCCAGACGGAGGAGGGCCAACAGACGTCGCCACACCAGACCTTACGCTGCCAGGGTATTCAGGCAGCAGTTCTCTTACCTCAACATGTCGGAGGAGCAGTGTCTTAGGAGGCTGCGATTCAGAAAGGAGGTGGTGACTGAGCTGTGCCACCTGCTTCAGGCAGATCTTCAGCCGCAGATAAGGTGCAGGACCTCTCTGTCGGTGGCTGTGAAGATAACAGTGGCACTGAATTTCTATGCGACCGGCTCCTTTCAGGCAGCAACTGGGGACATTGCCAACATCTCCCAGTTTACGGTGCATAGCTGCATCCAGCAAGTAACAGATGCCCTGTTTAAAAGGCGGCGGCAGTACATCTCCTTCACTGTGACACCGGAGAAGCAGCAGGAGCGCGCAGAGGGCTTCGCGGCAATAGCGGACTTCCCCATGGTGCAAGGCGCCATTGACTGCACGCACGTGGCTTTGCGGGTGCCTGTTTTAAATTCTGAGGACTTCCGCAACCGCAAGGGGTTGCACTCCTTGAATGTGCAGCTGGTCTGTGACCACCGGCAGCTGATCCTCGCGGTCAATGCTCAGTTCCCAGGCAGCAGCCACGACGCATTCATCCTGCGCCAGACTTCAGTAGCAGACCTTTTCGAGGCCCCGGCTCACCCAGAAGGCTGGCTTCTCGGTGACAAGGGCTATCCACTGTGCCCATGGCTGATGACCCCGCTCCGTTCGCCCAGCACCCCTGCAGAAGAGCACTACAACGTCAGCCATCAGGCGACGAGGAACATTGTGGAGCACACAATCGGCGTGCTGAAGCAGCGGTTCCGCTGTTTGGACCATTCGGGAGGAGCCTTGCAGTACTCACCAGAGAGAGTCTCCCACTTCATCGTTGTCTGCTGCATGCTCCATAACCTCGCCACCCTGCGCACCCAGCCAATGCCAGCAGACATTGAAGGACCAGCAGAGGAGCAGGAGGAGGAGGAGCAGGAGGAGGAGGAGCAGGAGGAGGAGCAGGAGGAGGAGGAGCAGGAGGACCAAGACGGGAGGGTCCCAGAAACTGGAAGGGCTGTCCGTCAGAGGCTGATAAGGAGTCGGTTCTAGGCCCCTCTCACGGAATGCTTGGTGCCAATCGAAGACCAGGAATGGAACCATTCGGATAACCCAAAGCCTATGAAGGCCAGTATGAATGTAAATAGCAGACATGGCCAATGTCAATAAAATAATTTGTTTATTTTGAAAAATGTGCTTCCTTCCAACAGGACAAAGCAATGGCACCAGAAAGCTTAACTAACAAACTAACACATAAGTGGCTTGCACACCCGGGAGACTATCCAAAACATGACTAACATTCAGACCAAGTGACTCGCACACCCGGGAGACTATCCAAAACATTACTAACATTCAGACCAAGGCCTAGAAATTCAGTTGCGTGCGCCAGCCGTTAGCGCCTTAGGAGGAGTAGATCTCGAGCGCTAGGCACTTAGCGGCCGGGCGCAGCGTGATCTGCGCCTACGCCCAACTTCAGTAGACATTTAGTGCCGGCGCAAAGTGTTTGCGCGCACTCAGCTGCGCGCGCAGATTATGACGTCATTTCCTCGTGCAACGCCCTTTGTGCGCCCCAATCCGGAACTTCAGTCGCGCCCGCCCAATGTGGGCGTGGCGGTCCTAAGAACTGTGAAATGGAACACAGCAGAGGCCATGCGGGCCGCGGGGAGCGCAAATTAAAGGGCACTTACCCTGAACTATAAAGGCCAGCCATTTTGCAGCAATCACTCTTGTGCAACGGATTTCTGGACAGAGACCAAGGAAGAGAACTTACTGCTTTGGCCCAACATAGGAGAGGTATTTTTGGCTTCAGGCCAGAGCTTGGCAATTCGCCTTCATTGTGAGGTCATTGTTTGCCAGTATATTATGGGGGCTGCATGGGGTGCCAACCCTCAGTTTCAGCATTATGTGCGAAGGGCTCGCAGACGCTGTGTGAGAGGGGCAGCCCTGGCTAGACGCAGAGGGGGCAACAGGCGTCGGCAACGTAGGTCTTACCCACTCAGGGAATACCGCCAGCAGGTGTCCTATCTCACCATGCCTGCCGCGAAGTGTGTTAGGAGGCTGCGCTTCAGAAGGGAGGTGGTTGCAGAGATCTGCCAGCTGCTTCACAGAGATCTGCGTCCACAGCTGAGGTGCAGGACGTCTCTGTCGGTGGAAGTGAAGGTCACGGTGGCTCTGAACTTCTATGCAAGCGGCTCCTTCCAAGCCGCTGTTGGGGACATTGCTAACATATCCCAGTTCGCCGTGCATTGCTGCATCCGCCAGGTGACCAATGCCCTTTTCAGAAGGAGACACCAATTCATCTCCTTCCCCATGACCCTGGAGAAGCAGCAGCAGCGTGCAGTGGGATTTGCGAGAATAGCGGGCTTCCCCATGGTGCAGGGCGCCATTGACTGCACGCATGTGGCTTTGCGGGCACCTATCGACAATGCCGAGGATTACCGCAACCGGAAGGGCTACCATTCCCTCAATGTACAGCTGGTGTGTGACCACAGGCAGCGCATCCTAGCTGTCAATGCCCGCTTTCCAGGCAGCAGCCACAATGCATTTATCCTGCGACAGACTACTGTGGCTGACATGTTCCAGGCACAGCCTCCCCCAAGAGGATGGCTTATCGAGGACAAAGGCTATCCTTTGTGTACCTGGCTCATGACCCCGCTCCGCGCGCCCAGGACCCCTGCTGAGGAGGCATACAACGAAAGCCATCAAGCCACTAGGAACATCATAGAACAAACGATTGGCGTCCTCAAGCAACGGTTCCGCTGCCTGGATCGTTCCGGCGGATCTCTGCAGTATTCGCCGGAGAGAGTCTCCCAGGTCGTGGTCGTTTGCTGCATGCTGCACAACCTGGCTATCCGCAGGACTCAGGCACTGCCACCTCACGTTGGACCACCACCTCAGGAGGAGGAGCAGGAGGAGCATGAGGAGGAGGAGGAGGAGGAGGAGTACCAGCCCAGGAGGGAGGCACAAGGTCCAAGGGCCGCCCGTCGGCGGCTTATTGAACGTCACTTCTAGGCCCCCTGTCAGGGAATGGCTTGTGGCAATGAAGGGACCTGAATGCAACCGCTCCGCAAGCCCTCAGCCGGTTAAGGCAACAACCACTTCAAACATCAAACATGGACAAGCTGAATAAATAAAATGCTTTATTGAACAAACTCAGGGCCCTTCCCACATGAAACCCAAAAACAGACAACACCCCCAAAAAACAACCACACACATGACTCACTCCCACAACCTGGGGAGGAATAACAAAACATTTCCACAAAAATGGCCTTCATCCTCGGCCTTACAAAAACAACCATCCCCATAAACAAAACAACCATCCCCATATAAAAACAACCATCCCCAAATAAAAACAACCATCCCCATATAAAAACACATTTGCCCACACCCTCTACTTTGTGGCCCGCGAGGGCGATTCCTTGTCCAGCCTTTTCCGGCCCCTGGCCGCCCTGCTGCTCCGCCTCAACCTGGGCCCTGTGGGTGCTGCAAGGCTGGGGGAAGGCTCCTGAGGGGCACATGGCGTGACGGCAGATGCCCTTGGGGGTCGGCCTAGACGAGCTCTGGCCCTCGAGGGGCCGGCTGGTGACTGCTGCAGCTGTGGCTGGGCAAGAGCAGTCTCTCCAGCAGCTCGTCGCAGCTCCACTGGGGGAGTGGCAGTGGCGGCTACAGGAATGGGGGCAAGCTGGCTGATGGCAGGCGCTCGCTGCTCACCTGAGACACTGGCACTCGCCCGGGCCAGCACTGCAGCATGGGCAGCAATCTGCTGAAGGACAGACCGCTGTGCTGCTGCAGCGTGGCGGGTGCCCTGGCGATGCCTGGCTGACACAGCGAGTGTGGCAGCAGTGAGTGCCCGTACTGCCCTGGTCTGTGCCCGCATCAGACCAGCCAGTGACTGCACGGCACCACTGATCACCTGGCCACTCGCTGCGTGAGCTGCCCCGAATTCCGCCCAACTCGCTGCCTGTGCTGCCCCGAATTCGGCCCGACTCGCGGCGTGTGCTGCTTCGAATTGCTCGAAACTCCTGGCCTGTGAGGCGCCGAAATCGGCCACACTATGAGCCAGGGACTCGATGGCCTCAGGCAACCGTGCCACAACCCCCATGAACTCGGTGTGCCGGCGATCCGAGTCCACGGACATTTGATCGAGGAGGCGCACCTCCTTGGCGAGGACCGTCTCCGGACTGGAGGCCGGACTCTCCCTCTGGGGAGAAGGCCGCCGAGCTGCCCGACCCTTCCCGCGTTGCTGGATGCCACTGGGCCCAGCAACTACACTCCCCTGCGACCCTTCCCCCCTCTGGGAAGAAGGCCGCCGAGCTGGCCGACCCTTCCCGCGTTGCTGCACACCACTGGGCACAGGAGCTACACTCCCCTCCGACACTTCCCCCCTGGCTCTCCTCCAGGGAAGACGTGTCCCCTCCATTGGCATCCCCTGGCGCGGCTGAGGGTTCCCCTGATGGGCCGCCTTCCTCTTCCTCTTCCTCCTCCTCCTCCTCCTCTTCCGAGGGGCTGTCACTGGCAGCTTCAGGGACCTCCTCCTCACCATCTGAAAGCAGGAAGGCACAAGAGTAGCTTTAGAGTGAGGAGAGGGCGTCAGCGAGGGAGGCATGAGTGGTGGCATTCAGCGCATTGGTCGGACAGTGGCAAAGGATGTAGATCTGAAGCGCAAGTGGGACGAGAGAGGTCCAAAAGGTGATGTCCCTACCATTGGTGCCCAGAACAGGGTCGGCATCTCCAGATGCAATGGGGCCAATCACCCGGGCACCCATGAGGCTACCCACGCGCTCTTCAAGGTCACTGAGCTGCTGGATCTGGGGACGGCCTCCCTCGGTCACAGTCCGGCTCTTCTGATTGTGTGCCAGCTTGGCCTGCAAGAGAAAGGACGGCCTCTAAGTACAGTGTGGTGCCCAGATCTTGTGTGCACTGCCTCCCATGGTCGAATAGCTTGGCCAGTGTGTAAAGTGCAGAATGTGCAATTGATGTTCATGCCAGTCCCATAGCTGCTGGATGAGGGCTGGCCATTAGGGCTTTTAGGTCCCTTTGCCCATAATGTGAGGTGCACATGCAAGGATGAGGAGGACACTGGAAAGGGCACTCACCCTGACAATCCTTGTGAGGTCATTGAACTTTTTCCGGCATTGGACAGTGCTCCTGGGGACCTCGCTGTTGGATGTGACCCTGTGGGCGACCTCCCTCCAGGCTTTCCTGTAGACGCTGGTGGCAGGCTTCTTCCCACTGTCCGGGAACAAGAGTTTGCGTCTCCTCTCCAAAGCCCTAACCAGCACCCTCAAATCATGGCCAGAGAAGCGCTGCGCTCGTTCACGGGCCTTCTGCATCTTTCCCGGCGCTATTTCTGTTCAGCAGCAGTGTTTAGGCCTAGCTGGAGGGCTGCAGTGTCCAGGGCGTGGCAGCAGATGAACTCGACCCTTCCCCCTTTAAGAGCTGGCCGGCGCCAGGGTGTCTGCTGTCAATCAAGAAATGACCGCACCTGCGCTGCACCCGGCCTCGGCGGTTTAGCTCAGCACCGCCGGCTTAGCGCCTAAAGATAGTTGTGTAACGCCAGTTTTAGCGCTCGAGCAAACTCTTAGGGCGAAGCTACTGAATATCGGCGAAGTGGCCTCGACTTTGCGCCGGGCGCAAACTTTAGCGGCCGCCCGACTTTTCCGCCCCAAAAGTGGCTATACTGAATTTCTAGGCCCAAGTGGCTCGCACACCCAGGAGACTATCCAAAACATTACTAACATTCAGACCAAGCGTCTTATTTCTAGAAATAAGACGTCTCAGCAGCACCTTCTACTCTTTCCCCTTTGATGGTGATCTACTTCTCTTGCGAGATCGGCCCCTTCCCTCCCTGCAGCTCCTCCGTAATGGGACCCCAGTGGCTGCATGAAGGCTGGGGGACGCCTGCTGACTGTCCGAAAGCGCAGATGCCCCTGAGGGACGTCCTGGACGGACTCTGGGCTTGGAGGGCCCGGATGCTGACTGCTCCAACTGTGCATGGGTGGAAGCAGTCTGTCCTGCAGGTGATGGCAGCTGCAGTGGAGATGTGCCAGCGGTGGCATCAGGAATGCTGACATTCTGAGAGCGGACACCTGCTCCGTGGTCGGCCGACACACTGGCACTCTGACGGGGCAGCACCGCAGCATGCGAACCAATCGGCTGGTCCACAGATTGCTGGCCTGCTGTGGTGCTGCAAGGGCCCCGGGTAATCCTGCCTGATCCATCGAGGGTGGCAGCAGTCAGTGCTTGCATGGCCTCAATCTGCCTCTGCATGAGGCCAGCGAGTGACTGCGTGGCAGCAATCAGCACTTGCGTGGCAGGTGCCAGTGCTTCGGTGAAGCCCTGGACAGTCCTTTCCAGTGATGCACCGAAGCCCTGGGCACTCCTTTCCTGTGCTGCCCCGAAGTCTTGCACACTCCTTGCCAGTGTCTCGATGGATTCAGGCATCCTTGCCACTGCAGCCATCAGCTCAGTGTGCCTGAGCCGAGCCTGGGCGCTCATTTCTGCGAGGGAACGCACCTCTTCTGCGCTCTGTGCAGCAGTCATCGTGGCCTGACTCGCCCTCCGGGGAGACGGCTCCCAAACTTCCCTACCCCCCTTGCGTTGCTGGAGCCCGCTGGTTCCTGCAACTGGTTCCTCCTCAGAGCCATCCCCCCCCGCTCCCCTCCAGGGAAGCACTATCCCCAGTCTGCAGATGGGCTGGCTCGCCTGAGGGTGGTACGGATGGTCCGGCTTCCTCCTGCTCGTCGCCTCCGGAGTCAGTGGCAGTGGCAGCTTGATGGCCCGGCTCCTGAGCTGGTGATGCAGCATCTGAAAGCAGGGAGGTTGAAGAGTGGCTTTAGCGAAAGGACAGGGTGGCAGCAAGGGATGCAAGAGTGCTGCAATGCTCTGACATGGGTCCAGAGTGAAAAAGCATGCTGGTGGGGGGAACAAGTGGAAGGAGACAGTTCAAAAAGGTGATGACCTTACCATCGCTGTGCACAATGGGGTCGGCAGCTCCAATGGTGACAGGACCACTCATCCGGCCTCCAACAATCTGGTGGATTCTTTCCTCCAGGTCCGTCAGTGTCTGCAGCTGAGGAGGGCCTCCTCCGGTACGAATCTGTTCCCTCCGGTTCCTGGCCAGTTTGGCCTGCAGGAGAAAGGACGGGAAGTGATGAAGCATGCTGCCCTGAGTTGTCATCTCATGCCCCCCATGGTGGAACAGCCCTTACAGCATGCCCTGAGTTGTCATCTCATGCCCCCCATGGTGGAACAGCCCTTACAGTATGCCCTGAGTTGTCATCTCATGCCCCCCATGGTAGAACAGCCCTTACAGTATGCCCTGAGTTGTCATCTCATGCCCCCCATGGTGGAACAGCCCTTACAGTATGCCCTGAGTTGAATGTGCATGTGCGTTCCCAGAAAGGGCCATGGGTGCTGGCTGACAGATGGCCATTGGGGCATCGCGCACCCTCTGGCCATAAAGTCAGGTGCAGATGGAGGGATGAAGAAGATTGCAAAAAAGCCACTCACCCTGATGACCCGAGTGAGATCGGTGAACTTCTTCCTGCATTGCACAGGAGTCCTGGGCGCCACGCTGCTGGATTTGACTATTTGCGAAACTTCCCTCCAAGCCCTGCGGTACTCGTTCTGATGAGGCCTCCTGCCATTGTCAGGGTACAGCACTGCTCGCCGGCGCTCCACTGCGCCAGCCAAAGCATCCAATGCCCCATTGGTAAAGCACTCCACTCTCTGCCTCACCCTCTCCATCTGGTCAAAGTTTGTAACGCCACAGAATGCACAGCGCCGAATTTGAGGCCTACAGGGTGATGAGTGTGGCTGCTGATCCTAAATGACCCGCCCCTTTAAGAGCTGGCCGGCGCCAGCATGTCTCGTGGTCATCGATTATTGACAGCACCTGCGCTGCGCCCGGCCGCCCAGATATTGAGTAGCGCCGCCAGGTTAGCGCCTTAGGAGTCCCGTGCAGTGCCTGTTTTAACGCCGCAATCACCTTTAGGGGCGATGCAACCTAATATCGCTCGAGGTGGCGATAAGATGCGCCTGGCGATAGAATTTGCGCACCGCCAATTCTAGCGCCCCAAGCGGGGCTATACCCAATTTCACCCCCAATGTCTCTACTCAGCCCATCCTGTAGATCCTGCCGACTACGCCAAGTTGTAAGGGTAAACCAGGAGAGCTGCTTCTCCCCGAGACGGGCCCTCTGATATGAAGAGTCGACATCCGCCTTATTCCTAATCAATCATTCGGAGTCCGGAGGTTCGTTCAGTAAATCAACTTTATTACAAGTCGACGGGAGACACTCATCCGGGGACGAATGCTCCCCGATCGCTGAAAATCCTCTACCTTGTATACAGGTTTTGTTCTGAGTCATGACTATTGTCCCACAATTATTTACATTACATGTATACATTTCTTACATCCTATAGGTGGTTTCAGGTGCAAATTCTTGCGGTCCGTGTGCACATTAGTCTGGCGACTCCAAGGTTAAATTTAAGTAAATAAAATTAAACTGCTTTGAAAGATTTCACCATAGCAACCGCGACTCCAAGGTTATTTCTAATACGTTACTCAATTAGTGATTTGTGGTTTGTAGTCCTGACCACGTTACACCATACTTTCCCCTTTTAAACTTGTTCATAACAACTCTTTATACAGTTGGATAAATGCTTGGTCCCTTAATTTCCTCATTTTAGCTCTTTTAACCCTTTCAGATGGAAATCGGGGAAGTTCAAGAGGCCAGAATTGGAGGAGAGCGGAGATCACGGTTGGCGGGGGTGGGGGGCGGTTGGGGGAGGTGGGGGGGCGGTTGGGGGAGGTGGGGGGCGGTTGGGGGAGGTGGGGGGGCGGTTGGTGGAGGTGGGGGGCGGTTGGCGGGGGTGGGGGGCGGTTGGCGGGGGTGGGGGGCGGTTGGCGGGGGTGGAGGGGGGCTGGTGGTGGGGAAGAGCGGTCGTAGGGCTGCTGGAGGATTTGAAGCAGTCACTGAGACGAGGAGAACTTGCGATGCATTTAAAAAGCTGCCCCTTCTTTCCGTTTGATACCTGGTGGATTTTTTGCTGTTGTTGTTGTTGTTTAAGCAGCGACTTCTAATGACATCATTACAGGCAGGCAGTGAGTTGGAGCAGCCAGTGACTGTGACCTTGCGGAGAGAGCTATAATAATTGGCATTATTGAGCCGGCCAAAGGAATCGCTTCGGCACGCTGGGTTAATGACACATGATTTCACTCCCCCACACCTCTCAACTGTGCCTCGGAGGCAATTATATCAAGGTGCACGGTGTAAAGGGGGAATAAAGCAAGCACCAGACGGATATAACGTGTGCCTAAATTTAGGTTCAGAAAAGGGGATATTGTGTATTTGTGTCTTTTAAAGAAAGGATGTGCATTTCTATGGCATCTTTCACAACCTCAAGACATCACTGTCGGAGGGGCAGTACTGAGGGTGTGCTACACTGTTGGAGGGGCAGTACTGAGGGAGCGCTGCACTGTCGGAGGGACAGTACTGAGGGAGCGCTGCACTGTCGGAGGGACAGTACTGAGGGAGCGCTGCACTGTCGGAGGGGCAGTGCTGAGGGAACGCCGCACTGTTGGAGGGGCAGTACTGAGGGAGCGCTGCACTGTCGGAGGGGCAGTACTGAGGGAGTGCTGCACTTTCGGAGGACCAGTACTGAGGGAGTGCCCAAACCGCTGCCCCGGGCCAGAATCGTAAACCTGAATTCATGTGAAGTGCCTCAGGATGTTTGACTGTATTAAATGCACCAGCTGTTGTAGCTGTGGAAATTGTTGTTGCTGGGGGCCCAGAGCCTCTCTTAGCCTGGGGCTGTGTGTCGGGGGTTGCGGGGGGGAGGAGAGCAGGAGCTTGCGGGTGGGCAGAAGACAAATCTGGAAAGGAAGATAAAAAGACGCTAATGTCTATGATCCAAACCGTCACTCGAGAGCCACGAGGCCTTAAATTGTGTAGATGGCGGCGAACAAGGAATTGCGACAGTCTCGGCAAATTATGTCACGAAAACCAGTCAACAACAACAAATTGCTTTTGTACAGCGCCTTTAACATAGTAAAACCTCCGAAGGCGCTTCACAAAAGCATAAATCAAATAAAATTTGACACTGAGCCACATAAGGAGATATTAGGACAGGTGACCAAAAGCTTTGTTTTAAGGAGCGTCTTAAAGGAGGAGAGAGAGATAGAGATGGCGGAGAGGTTTAGGGAGGGAATTCCAGAGCTTCGGGCCCAGGCAGCTGAAGGCACGGCCACCAATGGTGGGGCGATTAAAGTCGGGGGATGCGCAAGAGGTCAGAATTGGAGGAGCGCAGAGATCTCGGGGGGTTGAAGGACTGGAGGAGGTTACAGAGATAGGGAGGGGGGTGAGGCCACGGAGGGATTTGAACACAAGGAAGAGAATTTCGAATTGAAGCCATGCCAGAGCAGGAGTCAATGTAGCGAGCACACGGGGGTGATGGGTGAACGGGACTTGGTGCGAGTTGGGACACGGGGAGGTGATGGGTGAACGGGACTTGGTGCGAGTTGCGACACGGGGCAGTGAGTACAGGGGGTGATGGGTGAGCGGGACTTGGTGTGAGTTGGGACACGGGGGGTGATGGGTGAACGGGACTTGGTGCGAGTTGGGACATGGGGGGTGATGGGTGAATGGGACTTGGTGCGAGTTGGGACACGGGGCAGTGAGCACAGGGGGTGATGGGTGAACGGGACTGGGTGCGAGTAGGGACACGGGGCAGTGAGCACAGGGGGTGATGGGTGAACGGGACTGGGTGAGAGTTAGGACACGGGGCAGTGAGCACAGGGGGTGATGGGTGAACGGGACTGGGTGTGAGTTAGGACACGGGGCAGTGAGCACAGGGGGTGATGGGTGAACGGGACTGGGTGTGAGTTAGGACACGGGGCAGTGAGCACAGGGGTGATGGGTGAACGGGACTGGGTGTGAGTTAGGACACGGGGCAGTGAGCACAGTGGGTGATGGGTGAACGGGACTGGGTGTGAGTTAGGACACGGGGCAGTGAGCACAGGGGTGATGGGTGAACGGGACTGGGTGTGAGTTAGGACACAGGGCAGTGAGCACAGGGGGTGAGGGGTGAATGGGACTGGGTGCGAGTTAGGACACGGGGCAGTGAGCACAGGGGGTGATGGGTGAACGGGACTGGGTGCGAGTTAGGACACGGGGCAGTGAGCACAGGGGGTGATAGGTGAACGGGACTCGGTGTGAGTTAGGACACGGGGCAGTGAGTACAGGGGGCGATGGGTGAACGGGACTGGGTGTGAGTTAGGACACGGGGCAGTGAGCACAGGGGGTGATGGGTGAACGGGACTAGGTGTGAGTTAGGACACGGGGCAGTGAGCACAGGGGGTGATGGGTGAACGGGACTGGGTGTGAGCTACGACACGGGGCAGTGAGCACAGGGGGTGTGGGGTGAACGGGACTGGGTGTGAGTTAGGACACGGGGCAGTGAGCACAGGGGGTGATGGGTGAACGGGACCGGGTGTGAGTTAGGACACGAGGCAGTGAGCACAGGGAGTGATGGGTGAACAGGACTGGGTGCGAGTTAGGACACGGGGCAGTGAGCACAGGGGGTGATGGGTGAACGGGACTGGGTGCCAGTTAGGACACGGGGCAGTGAGCACAGGGGGTGATGGGTGAACGGGACTGGGTGTGAGTTCGGACACGGGGCAGTGAGCACAGGGGGTGATGGGTGAACGGGACTGGGTGTGAGTTAGGACACGGGGGCAGTGAGCACAGGGGGTGATGGGTGAACGGGACAGGGTGTGAGTTAGGACACGGGGCAGTGAGCACAGGGGGTGATGGGTGAACGGGACTGGGTGCCAGTTAGGACACGGGGCAGTGAGCACAGGGGGTGATGGGTGAACGGGAATTGGTGTGAGTTAGGACACGGGGCAGTGAGCACAGGGGGTGATGGGTGAACGGGACTGGGTGCGAGTTAGGACACGGGGCAGTGAGCGCAGGGGTTGATGGGTGAACGGGACTGGGTGCGAGTAGGGACACGGTGCAGCCGAGTTTTGGATGAGCTCTAGTTTACGGAGGGTGGGAGATGGGAGCCTGGCCAGGAGAGTGTTGGAATGGTGGAGTCTGGAGGCAACAAAGGCAGGGATGAGGAGATATTTCATCCTGATGGTACAATGCTGTAGCTACAATGTTGACTTTGAAGGAGCGACAGGGTGCAATTGAATGGATTGTGGGTTTGCAGTAATACGAGGTAATTGCTCTGCAGGTTGCTGGATCTCCGTGCTCCCCAGTGAGGTGACAGGGAAACCCATAGGGAATTGTTACATCAATATGAATAATAACTCAGCCCCTGGAAATTGTGCTAAATACAAACGGCCCCTGGGGTGATGTCAACAACTGGAAACCTGGTGTCGCTAAATTACAGCTCTCCCAGTCCCGGATCATTCAAAGAGATTTATTCCGTATATTACCAACAGTTTTATTTATTCAGTCATAGAATGATACAGCACAGGAGGAGGCCATTCGGCCCATCGTGCCTGTGCCGGCTCTTTGAAAGAGCTCCCCAATTAGACCCACTCCCCGCTCTTTCCCCACAGCCCTGCTAATGTTTCCTTTTCAAGTATTTCTCCAATTCCCCTTTTGAAAGTTCCGATTGAATCTGCTTCCACCGCCCTTTCAGGCAGCGCATTCCAGATCACAACAACTCGCTGTAAAAACATTTCTCCTCATCTCCCCTCTGGTTCTTTTGCCAATTCCCTTCACTCTGTGTCCTCTGGTTACCGACCCTCCTGCCACTGGAAACAGTTTCTCCTGATTTACTCGATCAAAACCCTTCATGATTTTTGAACAACTCTATTAAATCTCCCCTTAACCTTCTCTGCTCAAAGGAGAACATCCCAGCTTCTCCAGTCTCTCCACATAGCTGAAGTCCCTCATCCCGGGTACCATTCTAGTAGAAACATAGAAACATAGAAGATAGGAGCAGGAGTAGGCCATTCAGCCCCTCGAGCCTGCTCTGCCATTTAATGAGATCATGGCTGATCATCCAAATTCAGTACCCTGTCCCTGCTTTCTCCCCATATCCCTTGATCCCTTTAGCCTTAAAAAATATATTGAACTCTTTCTTGAATATATTTAATGAATTGGCCTCAACCGTCTTCTGTGGTAGAGAATTCCACAGGTTCACCACTCTCTGGGTGAAGAAATTCCTCCTCATCTCTGTCCTAAATGGCGTAACACTTATCCTTAGACTGTGACCCCTGGTTCTGGACTCCCCCGCCATCGGGAACATCCTTCCTGCATCTAGTCTGTCCAGTCCTGTTAGAATTTTATAAGTTTCAATGAGATCCCCTCTCATTCTTCTAAACTCCAGCGAGTATAAGCCTAATCGACCAAATCTCTCTCCATACGTCATTCCTGCCATCCGTGGTACCATTCTAGTAAATCTCCTCTGCACCCTCTCCAAGGCCTTGACACCCTTCCTAAAGTGCGGTGCCCAGAATTGGACACAATACTCCAGCTGGGGCCTCACCAGTGATTTATAAAGGTTCAGCATTAACTTCCTTGCTTTTGTACTCGGTGCCTCTGTTAATAAAGCCAAGGATCCCGTGTGCTTTTATTTTAACAGACTTATCTTAACCACCTATACTTTGGTAATTATTCCATTTAGGAGGGGAAAATAAAAAGTAGTGATTTTAAAATGTATGTTCAGCAGGGGGAGTGGTTTATGTGTTACACGGTCCCGGGACCTGGTAATTACAGGTCGGAACATGGAAACTGACCTGGGAGTGACGGGTGGGGTCAATGGAAACAAATGTATTTCATCTCAGTATAAAATTACAATAAATTAACCTCCTCGCTTTACAAAGATCACGGCAATTGTCTGGGTCGTGAGGTCGTGTGTTATCCTCCACTGATCCTGACACTTGTCTGATTTAATGTGTTGTGTAGTGACTCGAAAAATGCATCGCTGCCGGTGTTCAGGGGTATGGTACTGACGTGGGTATTTTTTATACATTCATGGGATGTGGGCATCACTGGCAAGGCTGGCATTTATTGCCCATCCCTAATTGCCCTTGAGAAGGTGGTGGTGAGCCGCCTTCTTGAACCGCTGCAGTCCGTGTGGTGAAGGTACTCCCACAGTGCTGTTAGGGAGGGAGTTCCAGGATTTTGACCCAGCAACGATGAAGGATCGGCAATATATTTCCAGGTCAGGATGGTGTGTGACTCGGAGGGGAACTTGGAGGTGGTGGTGTTCTCATGCGCTTGCTGCCCTTGTCCTTCTAGGTGGTAGAGGTCGCGGGTTTGGGAGGTGCTGCCGAAGAAGCCTTGGCGAGTTGCTGCAGTGCATCTTGTAGATGGTACACACTGCAGCCACGGTGCACCACTGGTGGAGGGAGTGAATGTTTAAGGTGGTGGATGGGGTGCCAATCAAGCGGGCTGCTTTGTCCTGGATGGTGTCGAGCTTCTTGAGTGTTGTTGGAGCTGCACTCATCCAGGCAAGGGGAGAGTATTCCATCACACTCCTGACTTGTGCCTTGTAGATGGTGGAAAGGCTTTGCGTTATGTTACTGGACTAACAATCCAAGAGGCCTGGCCTAATAGTCTAGCATTGAAACATGAATTCAAATCCCATCGTGGGCAGTTTGAGAATCTGAATTCAGTTTAAAACAAATTGGGAAACAAGAAGCTGGTCTCAGGTAAACGTGACCACGAAGCTAATGGTCATCAAAACCCAATGTTCTTCAGGGAGGGAAACCTGCCGTCCTTACCCGGTCTGGTCTTTGAAAGTAAATATTCTTTCTTGCCAGCGATGTCCATAATCTGAGAATTCACAACCTCAGCATGTCCCAAAGCTACAATGAAGTACTTTTTGAAGTGTTGTGTTGTGGGAAATGCAGCTGCCAATTTCTGCACAGCAAGCTCCCACAAGCCACAATGTGATAATGATCAGATAATGATCTGTTTTAGTGATGTGGGTTAAGGGATAAATATTGGCCTAGGACATCGGGGAGCACTCCCCTGCTCTTCTTCGAAATAGTCGCCGTGTGATCTTTTACGCCCACCTGAGAGAGCAGACGGGGCCTCGGTATAACGTCTAGTCCTAAAGACAGCACACCCGACAGTGCAGCACTCCCTCAGTACTGCCCCTCCGACAGTGCAGCACTCCCTCAGTACTGCCCCTCCGACAGTGCAGCCCTCCCTCAGTACTGCCCCTCCGACAGTGCAGCCCTCCCTCAGTACTGCCCCTCTGACAGTGCAGCGCTCCCTCAGTACTGCCCCTCCGACAGTGCAGTGCTCCCTCAGTACTGCCCCTCCGACAGTGCAGCCCTCCCTCAGTACTGCCCCTCTGACAGTGCAGCGCTCCCTCAGTACTGCCCCTCCGACAGTGCAGCACTCCCTCAGTACTGCCCCTCCGACAGTGCAGCACTCCCTCAGTACTGCCCCTCCGACAGTGCAGCGCTCCCTCAGTACTGCCGCTCCGACAATGCAGCGCTCCCTCAGTACTGCCCCTCCGACATTGCAGCGTTCCCTCAGTACTGCCCCTCCGACAGTGCAGCGCTCCCTCAGTACTGCCCCTCCGACAGTGCGGCGCTCCCTCAGTACTGCCCCTCCGACAGTGCAGCGCTCCCTCAGTACTGCCCCTCCGACAGTGCAGCGCTCCCTCAGTACTGCCCCTCTGACAGCGCAGTGCTCCCTCAGTACTGCCCCTCCGACAGTGCAGCGCTCCCTCAGTACTGCCCCTCCGACAGTGCAGCGCTCCCTCAGTACTGCCCCTCCGACAGTGCAGCGCTCCCTCAGTACTGCCCCTCCGACAGTGCAGCGCTCCCTTAGTACTGCCCCTCCAACAGTGCAGCGCTCCCTCAGTACTGCCCCTCCGACAGTGCAGCGCTCCCTCAGTATTGCCCCTCCGACATTGCGGCGCTCCCTCAGTACTGCCCCTCCGACAGTGCGGCGCTCCCTCAGTACTGCCCCTCCGACAGTGCGGCGCTCCCTCAGTACTGCCCCTCCGACAGTGCGGCGCTCCCTTAGTACTGCCCCTCCGACAGTGCAGCGCTCCCTCAGTACTGCCCCTCCGACAGTGCAGCGCTCCCTCAGTACTGCCCCTCTGACAGCGCAGCGCTCCCTCAGTACTACCCCTCCGACAGTGCAGCGCTCCCTCAGTATTGCCTCTCCGACAGTGCGGCGCTCCCTTAGTACTGCCCCTCCGACAGTGCGGCGCTCCCTCAGTACTGCCCCTCCGACAGTGCGGCGCTCCCTCAGTACTGCCCCTCCGACAGTGCAGCGCTCCCTTAGTACTGCCCCTCCGACAGTGCAGCGCTCCCTCAGTACTGCCCCTCCGACAGTGCAGCGCTCCCTCAGTACTGCCCCTCTGACAGCGCAGCGCTCCCTCAGTACTACCCCTCTGACAGTGCAGCACTCCCTCAGTATTGCCTCTCCGACAGTGCAGCACTCCCTCAGTACTGCCCCTCCGACAGTGCAGCGCTCCCTCAGTACTGCCCCTCCGACAGTGCAGCGCTCCCTCAGTACTGCCCCTCCGACAGTGCAGCGCTCCCTCAGTACTGCCCCTCCGACAGTGCAGCGCTCCCTCAGTACTGCCCCTCCGACAGTGCAGCGCTCCCTCAGTACTGCCCCTCCGACAGTGCAGCGCTCCCTCAGTACTGCCCCTCCGACAGTGCAGCGCTCCCTCAGTACTGCCCCTCCGACAGTGCAGCGCTCCCTCAGTACTGCCCCTCCGACAGTGCAGCGCTCCCTCAGTACTGCCCCTCCGACAGTGCAGCGCTCCCTCAGTACTGCCCCTGCGAAAGTGCAGCGCTCCCTCAGTACTGCCCCTCCGACAGTGCAGCACTCCCTCAGTGGGAGTGTCATCCTGCATTTAGTGCTCAAGTCTCTGGCGCGGGATTTGAACCCACGACCTTCTGCTGAAAACTGCCGACACTTCACTTGAGACCCCAGTGACGACACTGTGATTTTTGGTTGGTGTTTCATTCTGCACTGTGCCACATAGCACAGAATGAAACACTAGTTAGGCCGCAGGTAGAGTACTGCGTGCAGTTCTGGTCACCACATTACAGGAAAGATGTGATTGCACTAGAGAGGGTACAGAGGAGATTTACGAGGATATTGCCTGGGCTGGGGAATTTTAGCTGTGAGGAAAGATTGGATTGGCTGGGATTGTTGACTTTGGAACAGAGGAGGCTGAGGGGAGATTTAATTGAGGTGTATAAAATTATGAGGGGCCTAGATAGAGTGGATAGGAAGGACCTATTTCCCTTAGCAGAGAGGTCAATAACCAGGGGGCAGAGATTTAAAGTAATTGGTCGGAGGTTTAGAGGGGAGTTGAGGAGAACCTTTTTCACCCAGAGGGTGGTGGGGGTCTGGAACTCACTGCCTGAAAGGGTGGGAGAGGCAGAAACCCTCATCGCATTTAAAAAGTACTTGGATATGCACTTGGGATGCTGTAACCTACAGGGCTACGGACCAAGAGCTGGAAAGTGGGATTAGGCTGGAGAGCTCTTTGTCGGCCGGCACGGACACAATGGGCCGAATGGCCTCCTTGTGCGCTGTAAATTTCTATGGTTCTATAATCAGCTCGCAAGAATACACACTTATTCACGGGCACGCGACTTGCGGCACATTATCAGGAAAATGCTGGCGCGCCGACAAATCCCGGACCTGATTAAAGGAGCTCTCCGCCTGCTGCCACTGCCTGACCTGCGGCCTGCAGTGCGAGTGAAATGCTGCTGATATTCCAACACTGGGTCACTCAATGGTTTTCCAGACGAGGGTTGCCGCAGCAGCAGCGATTTAATCCCGTGGGGCTTTCAGGTGTGTCTTGCTGCCTGCTCTCATCCCCTCAGAGACACAGGCGATTCTAAATGCAGCCGCGCTGATCCATCACGGCCAATGACCATTGACCAATTGACCAATGCATCATTAGCATGTGCAGAGCGGTTCGCCTGCATTAGTTTACAGGACCATATTTGAGGTGCAGGGATGTAATCTGTGATGCAGGCTGCCAGTGGAGAGGCAGTACTGAGAGAGCGGTGCATTGCCTGAGGTGCCGTCCTTTGGCCTCCGATGCTTAAACGAGGAATGCCGTGGGATGTTTCTGAGAGATGGGATGAAGCACTATCTTAAATACAAATCCTTTCTTTTCATTGAAACATAGAAACATAGATGATAGGAGCAGGAGTAGGCCATTCGGCCCCTCGAGCCTGTTCTGCCATTTAATGAGATCATGGCTGATCATCCAAATTCAGTACCCTGTCCCTGCCTTCTCCCCATATCCCTTGATCCCTTTAGCCTTAAGAAATATATCTAACTCCTTCTTGAATATATTTAATGAATTGGCCTCCACTGCCTTCTGTGGTAGAGAATTCCACAGGTTCACCACTCTCTGGGTGAAGAAATTCCTCCTCATCTCAGTCCTAAATGGCTTACCCCTTATCCTTAGACTGTGACCCCTGGTTCTGGACTCCCCCGCCATCGGGAACATCCTTCCTGCATCTAGTCTGTCTAGTCCTGTTAGAATTTTATAAGTTTCAATGAGATCCCCTCTCATTCTTCTAATCTCTAGCGAATATAAGCCTAATCGATCCAATCTCTCTTCATACGTCATTCCTGCCATCCCAGGTATCGGTCTGGTGAATCATCGCTGCACTCCCTCCATGGCAAGAACATCCTTCCTCAGATAAGGCGACCAAAACTGCACACAATACTCGAGGTGTTTCCGTCCGCACCAAAGAGTCTAGCCTTGGAGAGGGTGTGGAGGAGATTTACCAGAACGTTTCCCAGGACGAGATGCACCACAACATCTCGCCAAGGCTTCTCCGGCAGCACCTCCCAAACTTAACTGGACCAGCCACATAAATCCTGTGGCAACAAGAGCAGGTCAGAGGCTGGGTATTCTGTGGCGAGTGTCTCACCTCCTGACTCCCCAAAGCCTTTCCACCATCTACAAGGCACAAGTAAGGAGTGTGATGGAATACTCTCCACTTGCCTGGATGAGTGCAGTTCCAACAACACTCAAGAAGCTCAACACCATCCAGGACAAAGCAGCCCGCTTGATTAGCACCCCATCCACCACTTTAAACATTCACTCCCTCCACCACTGGCGTACCGTGGCTGCAGTGTGGACCAGCTACAAGATGCACTGCAGCAACTCGCCAAGGCTTCTTTGGCAGCACCTCCCAAACCCATGACCCCTTCCACCTAAAAGGACAAGGGCAGCAGGCGCATGGGAACACCACCGCCTCCAAGTTCCCCTCCAAGTCACACGCCATCCTGACTTGGAAATATATCCCTCGTTCCTTCATCATCGCTGGGTCAAAATCCTGGAACTCCCTCCCTAACAGCACTGCGGGAGCACCTTCACCACACGGACTGCAGCGGTTCAAGAAGGAGGCTCACCACCATCTTCTCAAGGGCAATTAGGGATGAGCAATAAATGCTGGCCTTGCCAGCGTCGCCCACATCCCAGGAACGAATAAAAAACACCCACGTCAGTACCATACCCCTGAACACCGGCAGCGATGCATTTTTCGAGTCACTACACAACACATTAAATCAGACAAGTGTCACGATCACTGGAGGATAACACACGACCTCACAACCCAGACAATTGCCGTGATCTTTGTAAAGCGAGGAGGTTAATTTATTGTAATTTTATACTGAGATGAAATACATTTGTTTCCATTGACCCCACCCGTCACTCCCAGGTCAGTTTCCATGTTCCGACCTGTAATTACCAGGTCCCGGGACCGTGTAACACATAAACCACTCCCCCTGCTGAACATACATTTTAAAATCACTACTTTTTATATTCCCCTCCTAAATGGAATAATTACCAAAGTATAGGTGGTTAAGATAAGTCTTAAAATAAAAGCACACGGGATCCTTGGCTTTATTAACAGAGGCACCGAGTACAAAAGCAAGGAAGTTATTGCTGAACCTTTATAAATCACTGGTGAGGCCCCAGCTGGAGTATTGTGTCCAATTCTGGGCACCGCACTTTAGGAAGGATGTCAAGGCCTTGGAGAGGGTGCAGAGGAGATTTACTAGAATGGCGCCGGGGATGAGGGACTTCAGTTATGTGGAGAGGCTGGAGAAGCTGGGATTGTTCTCCTTAGAGCAGAGAAGGTTAAGGGAAGATTTGATAGAGATGTTCAAAATCAGGAGGGGTTTTGATCGACTAAATAAGGAGAAACTGTTTGCAGTGGCAGGAGGGTCGGTAACCAGAGGACACAGAGTGAAGGGAATTGGCAAAAGAACCAGAGGGGAGATGAGGAGAATGTTTCTACAGCGAGTTGTTGTGATCTGGAATGCGTTGCCTGAAAGGGCGGTGGAAGCAGATTCAATAGTAACTTTCAAAAGGGAATTGGAGAAATACTTGAAGGGGAAAAATATATGGGGGAAAGAGCAGGGGAGAATGGGACTAATTGGAGAGCTCTTTCAAAGAGTCGGTGATGTAAAAAGACTACTGAGAGCTTGGTTTGAGTATAAAACAAGGCTTTAATCAACTGTTTCACAACCATGAGATTCTAGTTACATCACTAGTTCCTGGTTACAGAAACATCCTGAGCAAGCTGGGCCCACGCCCGAGTATTTATACTCCTTGGATGGCGCCACCAGCTGGCCGCCCAGTGTTATTTCATGAGTCATTTCTCCATGAATGGTAAGATTCATGACAGTCGGCACAGGCACGATTGGCCGAGTGGCCTCCTTCTGTGCTATTATGACTCTATGGGGAGAAATTCGGTATCGCCCCGCTTGTGGCGCAATTATCGGCCGGACGCAAAGTTTAGCGCCTGCCGCTAATTATCACCTCCGACTGCAAACTTGGCTTCTATCGCCCAGCGCTACACACCTCTCTTAAGGCACTAACGCCGAGGAGCGAGGCGCTACCTCAGAGCGCTGGTGAAGCTCATGTGATGTCAGTCAGCAATGGAACACAGACACAATGGCGCCGGCCAGTTCTTAAAGGAGAGGGTCGATCTTGCTCTCCATCCACATCCTGCTCATTGCAGCCTTGAATCTCTGCCTGGAGAGACCTGTACATCAAATCTGCTGGAAAGAACAATGGAGAGGCCCAGGGAAAGAGCTCAGAGTGCAGCCCCCATAGTCTCTTCTAAATCGATACAAGGAAGGGCAAATCAAAATGAACTGCAAAGTGCTGCTCAGTCCCCAAAACTCCTTCACACAGCGTTGAATCTCTCCAGAAGTCTCTCTCTCTCTCTCAGAATGTGTGATGCAAAAATGTCGCCGACAAAAAAGGCAGGAAGCGGCCGCCTTTAAATAGCGCTCCCCCAGTCCCTTCCCGACTGCAAAACGCTCCCCTCGACCTGTCGTTGCTAGCAGCAGGCGCTAAGGCAGGGGGGCGCCACTCAATATCCGGTCCGGGGCGTTGCACGCTCGACTGATGTCACAATGTGCCGGTGCAGGAGATCGTGGCGGCAATGATTAGCGCCGCCGCAAAATGTCTGGTCAATTTTGCGAGCGGCCCAAACATTGCCGCGCCTGGGCGCTAGTTGCTTTGCGCCCCATTAGCGCCCTCTTAGGGTGCTAACGGGAGGCGCAAACCAACCGAATTTTCCCCCCATGACTCTAATTGCTAGATCCACCAAAGTTCCGTCAAGATTATAAGCCTCCTTAAATGCAAGAGACAGGAAAGGCTTGTAGTTCTGGAGAGAAGCTCAGATGTGACACCAGGAGGACTCCCTGGGGACTTCCCTCAGACGTTGCTGCAGGACCTTTAATAGCCACCCGAAAGATTGCGTCTGGAGGAACGTGTCCTTTTTATCCAGGTCTTACCTGACAGACAATTGATGAGAGCGGGGAGCAAGGTAACAAATGAGATGATTTTCAAACAGTGCATCGGTGTGAGCCCTAGTCAGCTGCAGCTCAGTGGGTAGCACTCTTGCCGCTGGGTCAGAAGGTTGTGGGTTCATGACCCACTCCAGGGACTTGAGCACAAAAATCTAGGCTGAGACTCCCAGAGCAGTGCTGAGGGAGTGCTGCACTGTCAGAGGTGCTATGTTTTGGATGAGATGTTAAGCCTGTCTGACCTCTTAGGTGGATGTAAAAGATCCCACAGCCGCTCGACAACAACAACTTGTATTTATATAGCGCCTTTAACGTAGTAAAATGTCCCAAGGCGCTTCACAGGAGTGATTATTGATGCGCTATCAATTACTCATAAAAGACTGAGAGTTAGAAGAGTAACTAAAGGCTTTTATTAACAACAGAATGGAGGTCTGCCTCGCGTGGTCGACCGGTCCATGATACTAAGGGCTGGGGAGCAGTCACCTTTATACTAGGACCTGTGGGAGGAGTCAGCCGAGGCATGTCCAGGCATGTACACAGTGGAATACAAACAGTGGTTTACCACATTCACCCCTTGTTTAAAATTGAGTCCGGCGGGGTGAAGTGTATTAAAAGTTAGTGTATTGGAGTCTCTCCGGAGGTCTTGTCTGCCGCTGTGATCTGCGTGGCGACGGCAGGGGTAGTGAAGTTTCCGGCGTCGAGTCCAGCGTAGGCTGTGGCACAGGCGTGTCGTCCTCGTAGATGTCGAGCGGGTCGCGGGGCCCAGGCCTGCCGTCTGCTGGGGCTGGATATCGGATCGTGGGGGGGGGTGGTAGTGGGTAGTGGGTTACTGCGGCCCCCGAGGGTGCAAGGTCTCTTATGGAGACTGTGTCCTCCCGCCCGTCCGGGTATGCGATGTAAGCATACTGGGGGTTGGCGTGGAGGAGGTCGACCCTCTCGACCAGGGGGTCCGTTTTATGGGTCCTCACGTGTCTTCTCAGTAGGACTGGCCCTGGGGACGTCAGCCATGGCGGTAGCGATGTCCCCGATGTGGACTTCCTTGGGAAGACAAACATTTTCTCATGAGGGGTGGCGTTAGTGGCAGTGCAGAGCAGTGACCGAATAGAGTGGAGCGCATCGGGGAGCACATCCTGCCAGCGGGAGGTTGGAAGGCCCCTAGACTTTAAGGCTAGCAGGACGGCCTTCCAAACTGTCGCATTTTCTCTTTCCACCTGTCCGTTCCCCCGGGGGTTGTAACTGGTGGTCCTGCTTGTGGCAATACCCCTAGTTAGCAGGTACTGACGGAGTTCGTCGCTCA
Source organism: Somniosus microcephalus (assembly GCF_052327205.1). Classification (NCBI taxonomy): domain Eukaryota; kingdom Metazoa; phylum Chordata; class Chondrichthyes; order Squaliformes; family Somniosidae; genus Somniosus; species Somniosus microcephalus. The sequence continues at coordinate 368,112,782 of NC_140989.1, forward strand.
TAAACGATGAGCCCCGGTCGCTATGGATATAGCTGGGGAAGCCGAACAGGGTGAAGAGGTTGTTCAGACATTTAATGACCGTGGCACTGGTCATGTCCGGGCAGGGGAAGGCGAACGGGAAACGGGAGTACTCATCAATAATATTGAGGAAGTACACATTGCGGTCGGAGGAGGGGAGAGGCCCTTTAAAATCGACGCTCAGGCGCTCGAAGGGGCGAGTGGCTTTTATCAGGTGGGCCCTGTCTGGTCTATAAAAGTGCGGTTTACACTCAGCGCAGACTTGGCAGTTCCTGGTCATGGTCCTGACCTCCTCAATAGAGTAAGGCAGGTTGCGGGCCTTGATGAAGTGGAAGAACCTGGTGACCCCCGGGTGGCAGAGGTCATTGTGGAGGGCCCGCAGTCTATCGATCTGCGCGCTGGCGCAGGTGCCACGCGATAGCGCATCCGGGGGTTCATTTAGCTTCCCGGGCCGGTACAAGATCTCGTAGTTGTAGGTGGAAAGTTCGATTCTCCACCTCAAGATCTTGTCATTTTTGATTTTGCCCCTCTGCTTGTTGTTAAACATAAAAGCAACTGAACGCTGGTCAGTGAGCAGGGTAAATCGTTTTCCGGCCAGGTAGTGCCTCCAATGACGCACAGCCTCCACAATCGCCTGGGCCTCCTTCTCAACAGCGGAGTGTCTGGTCTCCGGGCCTTGGAGGGTTCGTGAAAAGAAGGCCACGGGTCTCCCCGCCTGATTGAGGGTAGCGGCCAGGGCAAAGTCAGACGCGTCGCTTTCCACCTGGAAGGGGATGGATTCGTCCACTGCGTGCATGGTGGCTTTGGCAATGTCCTCCTTGATACGGTGGAAGGCTAAGCGGGCCTCTGCCGTCAAGGGAAAAGAGGTGGACTTGATCAGGGGACGGGCCTTGTCCGCATAGTAGGGGACCCACTGGGCGTAATAGGAGAAAAACCCTAGGCACCTCTTCAGGGCCTTGAGGCAGTGGGGCAGTGGAAGTTCCATAAGGGGACGCATCCGGTCGGGGTCGGGGCCGATGACTCCGTGTTCCACAACACAGCCAAGGATGGCGAGGCGGTTTGTGCGGAATATGCACTTCTCCTTGTTATATGTCAGGTTTAGGAGTTGGGCGGTGCGGAGGAATTTTTCGAGGTTTGCGTCATGGTCCTGCAAGTCACGGCCGCAGATGGTCACATTGTCCAGATATGGGAAAGTGGCCTGCAACGCATTTTGATCTACCATCCGGTCCATCTCCCTTTGGAAGACGGAGACCCCGTTGGTGACGCCAAAGGGAACCCTAAGGAAGTGATAGAGGCGGCCGTTTGCCTCAAAGGCAGTGTACTGGCGGTCCTCAGGGCGGATGGGGAGCTGGTGGTACGCTGATTTCAGGTCAATGGTCGAGAAGACGCGGTACTGCGCGATCTGGTTGACCATATCAGCTATACGGGGGAGTGGGTAGGCGTCCAGCAGGGTGTAGCGATTTATTGTCTGGCTGTAGTCGATGACCAGGCGCTGCTTCTCGCCGGTCTTAACGACCACAACCTGGGCTCGCCAGGGGCTGGTGCTGCCCTCAATAATCCCTTCTTTCAGGAGCCGCTCCACTTCGGTTTTAATGAAAACCCTGTCCCCGGCACTGTATCGCCTGCTCTTTGTGGCGATGGGCTTACAGTCGGGGGTGAGGTTAGCAAACAGTTGGGGGGGGGTGACTCTGAGTGTGGAGAGGTTGCACCTGGTGCGCGGCGGGCAGTTTGGAAGCTGCTGGCTGCGGACTGTGAGTGGGGGTAGGGGTCCACCGTACGCCATCGTAACACTTTTAAGGTGGCACTGAAAATCTAACCCCAGCAGGACGGCAGCGCAGAGGTCAGGCAGGACCAGAAGTTTAAAATGATCGTACACGGTCCCGTCTACTACGAGTGTCACCACGCAGTAGCCGCCGATGTCCGCCGACTGGGACTCGGAGGCCATAGAAATCCGCTGTTGCGCAGGCAGGACTGGGAGAGAGCAACACCGCACCGTGTCGGGGTGGATGAAGCTCTCCGTGCTCCCAGAGTCAAAAAGGCAGATTGTATCGTGACCATTCACCTTAATGTCCATTGTGGAACTGGCCAGTTGGTGCGGTCTCGCTTGGTCCAGTGTAACGGATGCCAGCGTAGGGGTCGGTGTGTCGCTGCGGGTATCAGATGAGGCGGTGTCGGGGGCCTGCTGCGTCCCGGCTGTCGTCCAAGATGGCGGCGTCCATGATCCCCATGTGGCTGGAGGCGTCCAAAATGGCTGCTGTACCGGTGATTCGCACATGGCCGGGGAGGTCCAAGATGGCGGCCCGCATGGCCCACACGCGGCGCTGCTGGGGTTCGGGGTGGCTTTGGCCCTGCAGACGCTAGCGTAGTGTCCCTTCTTCCCGCAGCCCGAGCAGATCGCGTTTTTCGCCGGGCAGCGCGCTCTGGGGTGTTTTGCCTGGCCACAGAAGTAGCATTTCTGGCCTTGGGGCACTGCTGTTTGGCCTTGGGACACTGCTGCGGTAGTTGGGCCGTTGTTGGGGTGTGGCTGGGGTGGCACGGCGCTATGAGGCGGTCCTACCGTGTCCCAGGCTGTCATTCCCCGCGGCGTCCACGGTGCAGAGGAGTAGGCATCCATGCCCTGGTAGGCTGCATCCAACGATAGTGCGAGTTCAGAGGCCTTGTTGAGGTCGAGGTTACTCTGCTCCAACAGTCGCTGTCGGGTGTAATTGGATCTGTGGCCCGCTACAAAAGCGTCCCGGATAAGTTCCTCTGTGTACACGGCGGCCTTTACATCCTTACAACCACAGGCCCGGCCAAGCACAGACAGTGCCTGAAGGTATTCCACGGTCGATTCCCCAGGTTGTTGTTTACGACTCCCCAGGAGGTGCCTGGCGTACACTTCGTTCACTGGGCGCGTGTACTGGTCCTTGAGGAGCTTGATAGCGTCCGCGTACGAGGTCGCGTGTTGGATGACCGAGTACACTCGGTGGTTCACTTTGGAGGTCAGGACATCCAGTTTGTCCTCGTCCGATTTGATTGCTTCGGAGGCGGTCAGGAATTTTTCGAAACACTTAAGCCAGTGAGTAAACTTGGTGGATGAGTCCGCCTCCCGATGATCTAAGTCCAGGCATGCTGGTGTGAGGATCTTCTCCATTATAAAAATGTTGTTAATAAAATTGATGCGCTATCAATTACTCATAAAAGACTGAGAGTTAGAAGAGTAACTAAAGGCTTTTATTAACAACAGAATGGAGGTCTGCCTCGCGTGGTCGACCGGTCCATGATACTAAGGGCTGGGGAGCAGTCACCTTTATACTAGGACCTGTGGGAGGAGTCAGCCGAGGCATGTCCAGGCATGTACACAGTGGAATACAAACAGGACAAACAGGAATACAAACAGTGGTTTACCACAATTATCAAATAAAATTTGACATCGAGCCACAAAAGTAGATTTTAGGACAGGTGACCAAAAGCTGGGTCAAAGGGGTAGGCTTTAAGGAGCGTCTTAAAGGAGGAGAGAGAGGCGGAGAGGTTTAGGGAGGGAATTCCAGAGCTTAGGGCCCAGGCAGCTGAAGGCACGGCCGCCAATGGTTGAGCGATTAAAATCAGGGTTGCTCAAGAGGTCAGAATTGGAGGAGTGCAGAGATCTCGGAGGGTTATGGGGCTGGGGGAGGTTACAGAGATAGGGAGATGGCGAGGAGGCCATGGAGGGATTTGAAAACAAGGATGAGAATTTTAAAACTGAGGCGTTGCTGGACCGGGAGCCAGTGTAGGTCAGCGAGCACAGGGGGCGATGGGTGAACGGGACTTGGTGCGAGTTAGGATATGAATGGGAGTGAAATCAATTCACAACTCTAATCATCTCTAATCAACTGCAGCTATACAAAGCCCTGGTTAGACCACACCTGGAGCACTGTGAGCAGTTCTGGGCACCACACCTTAGGAAGGATATATTGGCCTTGGAGGGAGTGCAGCGTAGGTTTACCAGAATGATACCCGGACTTCAAGGGTTGAGTTACGAGGAGAGATTACACAAACGAAGGTTGTATACCCTGGAATTTAGACGGTTAAGGGGCAATCTGATCGAAGTTTTCAGGATATTAAGGAGAACAGATAGGGTAGAGAGAGAGAAACTATTTCCGCTGGTTGGGGATTCTAGGAATAGGGGCCATAGTCTAGAAATTAGAGCCAGACCTTTCAGGAGTGAAATTAGGAAACACTTCTACACACAGAGGGTGGTAGAGGTTTGGAACTCTCTTCCACAAACGGCAATTGATGCTGGATCAATTGTTCATTTTAAATCTGAGATTGATAGCTTTTTGTTAACCAAAGGTATTAAGGGATATGGGTCAAAGGCGGGTACAGGTATATGGGGTTAGGCCGCAGACCAGCCATGATCTCATTGAATGGCAGAGCAGGCTCGAGGGGCTGAATGGTCTACTCCTGCTGCAGTGTACAGATCAGTCCATGCTCTCATTGAATGGCAGAGCAGGCTCGAGGGGCTGAATGGGCTCCTCCTGTTCCTGTGTAGAGAAGGTGGGCAGCAGTCAAGAAAATACTCCTGCTGCAGTGTACAGATCAGACCATGATCTCATTGAATGGCAGAGCAGGCTCGAGGGGCTGAATGGGCTCCTCCTGTTCCTGTGTAGAGAAGGTGGGCAGCAGTCAAGAAAATACTCCTGCTGCAGTGTACAGATCAGTCCATGATCTCATTGAATGGCGGAGCAGGCTCGAGGGGCTGAATGGCCTCCTCCTGTTCCAGTGTACAGGCCAGCCATGATCTCATTGAATGGCGGAGCAGGCTCGAGGGGCTGAATGGCCTCCTCCTGTTCCGATGTTCTTTTTGAATATGACAAATTTTGACTTGTGCGTTCGGTTAGCTCCCAGCCGAGGATCGGTGGGAGACTGCGGCACACGCTTCACTGCACTCCCACCGGGCAGAGCTGCAGCCTAATCTGTTTTTCATTCACGCCACGCTTTTACTCTGAGCATTAGCTCGAAATCAGGGCCAGAGGGCCACCAGGTTCATTGAACGTGCCTGCATCGACTGCCTTGAGCCACAGTGGTTCATTTGCAAATTGAATCTAATTAGTGCACTTTGACAATGTTCGTACCTTTTAGAAAGGAGCCCGTCTCTCTCCACGGTTCCACAAATTGACAAATTCCACTGCTCGACGAACAAGAAAAATGTGTTTCTTTCCTTCCAATTAACATAATTGGCATAACGCGATTCGGAGTCGCCAACTCTTCAGGATCGGCCTGGAGTCTCCAGGAATCTCCAGGACACGGCCGGCAGCAAAACACCCGGGAGAAAGAACCACTGGGGGCATTAAAAACGGAGTTTCGTTTAAAATATTTTCTTTGAACACTTTTGCTTATTTAAGTATAAAATTATCGGAGATGGGCGGGTGGGGGCCGGGGTGGCCCTCAAGCCTGCTCCACCATTCAATGAGATCATGGCTGGTCTGTACACTGGAGCAGGAGCAGGCCATTCAGCCCCTGGAGTCTGCTCCGCCATTCAATGAGATCGGGGTTGATCTGTACACTGGAACAGGAGTAGGCCATTCAGCCCCTCGAGCCTGCTCCGCCATTCAATGAGATCATGGACTGATCTGTACACTGCAGCAGGAGTAGGCCATTCAGCCCCTCGAGCCTGCTCCGCCATTCAATGAGATCATGGACTGATCTGTACACTGCAGCAGGAGTATTTTCTTGACTGCTGCCCACCTTCTCTACACAGGAACAGGAGGAGCCCATTCGGCCCTTCGAGCCAGTTCCCGCCATTCAATTAGATCGAGGCTGATCTACACCTCAACCCCATTTACCCGCTGTTGCTCCATATCGCTCGACACCCTTACCCAACAGAAATCTATCGATCTCAGTTTTGAAATTTTTAATTGACCGCCCAGCCTCAACACCTTTTATGGGGAGATTGTGTTCCAGATTCCCACTGCCCTTTGTGTGAAGAAGTGCTTCCTGACATCACCCCTGAACGGCCTGGCTCTAATTTTAAGGTTCTACCCCTTTGTTCTGGACTCCCCCCACCAGAGGAAATAGTTTCCCTCTCTCGACCCAATCAACTCCTTTAATCATCATGAACGCCTCAATTAGATCACCCCTTAATCTTCTAAACTCGAGGGAATACAAACCTAGTCTGTGCAACCTGTCCTGATACTTTTAGCCCTGGTGTCATTCTTTTAACATTATGTAATTATTATTTGTGATTGAAAGATATTGATAATAGAATTATTTTTTTGTTAAAAATCTAAAAATTTTCAAAAGGGGACTTTTTTTCTCCCTCTTCTACCCTACAAACCTTTTTAGCCCTGGTTTGAGCAGTGCCCCTGGGCGGGTGGCGATGAATGAATATGATGATTCCAGTCTCTAATAATTTCCCCTTATAAATAATAATGGACAGCTGAGTGGCTTCAATATTCTAATTAACTTGGGAGCTGAGGAACGCGTTAAGACCATATTCAATATTCAGCCACAATTTCAGACATCATCAGTTCCTCTCAGTTAGGTGACAGCTTTGCAATCACTTCAAGGTATCTATTTTTACCCATTTAATACGCGGTTACCATTAGCACGATGTCCATGCTTTTGAGTTATCGAGTAAATGATGGAAAGATGTTACATTACTGTGAATACTTAGCCCCCGGGTTCATGATATTTCTCTTAGCTTTATTCCTAATGTACAGCAGAGATTCCGAATACTTATTCCCTCACTCTTTTCGCAAGTAATTTGGTGGGGGAGGAACTGTTGTCTCCGTGACATTGCCAAGTGCCTCCATTCAGGGTATAACACATGTAAAGAATAAACATAGAAACAGGAGTAGGTCATTCAGCCCCTCGAGCCTGTTCCACCATTCAATTAATTCAACTGGTGAGGCCTCAGCTGGAATATTATGTCCAATTCTGGGCACCGCACTTTAGGAAGGATGTCAAGGCCTTGGAGAGGGTGCAGAGGAGATTTACTAGAATTGTGCCAGGGATGAGGGACTTCAGTTATGTGGAGAGACTGGAGAAGCTGGGATTGTTCTTCTTGGAGCAGAGAAGGTTTAAGAGGAGATTTAATAGAGGTGCTCAAAACCATGAGGGGTTTTGATCGAGTAAATAAGGAGAAACTGTTTCCAGTGGCAGGAGGGTCGGTAACCAGAGGACACAGAGTGAAGGGAATTGGCAAAAGAACCAGAGGGGAGATGAGGAGAATGTTTTTACAGCGAGTTGTTGTGATCTGGAATGCGCTGCCTGAAAGGGCGGTGGAAGCAGATTCAATAGGAACTTTCAAAAGGGAATTGGAGAAATACTGGGAAAGAAGAAATTTTCGGGGATATGGGGACATAACAGGGGAGTGGGACTAATTGGAGAGCTCTTTCAAAGAGCTGGCACAGGCACGATGGACCGAATGGCCTCCTTCTATGCTGTCTGATTCAAGAGGGGGTGATTTTAACCCTACTCGCTCAGCAGAAACCTGGCGGGCGGTTAAAATCGCCCCTGGCTCTCACCTGCCCGAGAGTCACCGTGATCGCAACATCTGCAATTTTAACCTGTTCTCCCGAGCAGGCAGCAAGGAGACGCGCCCGGAGCCAATGGGGTCCTTCTTTGCATATGCATGTTGCGGCCCGAGGACATCATTTTAACTCAGGCCTGAGCGGGGAATCCACCCGGGGTTAAAATCGGGACCAACTGTACCTCACCTCCATTCTCCCCTATTCTCTCCACCCCTTTTTCTGCATCCACCTTAACCAATCCCTAATCTTGAATGTTGACGTGATTTTTACCTCAACTACTAACCCTGGAAGTGAATTTCACAGTCTCACAACTCTCTGTATAAAGAGGTTTTCATCCTTGCCCTCACAGCCTCGCCCCCACTGCCCCCTTCCTATCACTGTAACCTCCTCCAGCTCTACACTCCCCCTCCTGAACCCCCTTGTTCTTTTGACTCTGGCCTTTTGTGCATCTCCTCTTCCCTTGACAACTTTGTTTACAGCCATGAAGGAATTCCGCGCACCGGAATGCCCTCCCTGAACCCCGCCACCTCTTCACCTTCCTCTCCTCCTTGAAGACCCTCCTAACCGTGGCTCAGTGGGCAGCGCTCTCGCCTCTGAGTCAGAAGGTTCTGGGATCAAGTCCCACTCCAGAGACTTGGGCACAGAATCCAGGCCGACACTCCCAGAGTAGTAACTGGGGGAGCGCTGCACTGTCGGAGGTGCCGTCTGTCAGACAAGACGTTAAATTGAGGTCCTGTCTGCCCTCTCAGGTGGACCCTGACATGAATCAGTCATTCATGAAAGAAAGACTTATGAAATAATACTGAGCGGCCTACGGGTGGCGCTGTCCAGGGAGAGTATAAATACTCGGGCCCGGGCCCAGCTTGCGCAGGACATTCTTAACAGGAACTAGTGAAGGACACAACTAGACCTCCATGTTGTAAAACAGTTGATTAAAGCTTTGTTTAACGCTTAGACCGAGTGCCTAGTAGTTTTCTTTTGTCAGACCCCATGACACTATTTTGAAGAAGAGCAGCGGAGTTCTCACCGCTGTCCTGGGCCAATGTTTGTCCCTCAACCAACATCACTAAAACGGTCAATATTCCTGTTTGTGGGAGCTTGCTGTGTGCGGAAATTGGCTGAGTTGTCCCTCTGCACACTTCCACTTGACTGTCCTGCCGTAAGGCTTCAAATAAGATTACCTCTGACAGGTATTTTCACGGTCTGGCCCAGAAATGTTTGGCAATCAGAAACCGCGCAATAAGATGACTAGCCAGCAAGTGGCGTAGGCCTCAGGCTTTCCAGAGACCGACTGGTAGATGCCGCAATCAGGCATCAAATCATTGACAGCTACTGCGGCCCAGCCCGGGAGTGTTTTTTAATTAATCTCTTCTAACAGCATGCTGCCTTATCGTGTGTTTTGTGCGCCATGGCTCAGTCTGTAGTCAAAAGGGTCATCATGAGTTCAAGTCCCGCTCCAGGGACTAGAGCAAATAATCCAGGCTGACACTCCCGGGGCAGTACTGGGGGAGTGCCGCACTGTCACAGGCGCCGTCTTTCAGGTGAGACATTAAACCGAGGACCCCGTCTGTCCTCTCTCTCTCAGGCGGAGGTAAAAGATCCCAGGGCCTATTTCGAAGTAGAGTGGGGGGCGTTCTCCCCGGTGTCCTGGGCCAATATTAATCCCTCAACCAACATCACTAAAAAACAGTAGTCGTTATCACATTGCTGTTTGCGGGACCTCGCTGTGAGCAAATTGGCTGCTGTGTTTCCTACAACAGTGACCACACTTCAAAAGCACTCCAGTGGGTGCGAAGGGCTTTGGGACGTCCTGAGGTGGTGAAAGGCGCTGGAGAAATGCAAGACTTTCTTAAAACCGGCCTCTTTGAGTGAGCCATTGGTCGACCGACCCCCCCCACACTCGTCCCCCCCCCCACAATCCCCCCATCAATCGACCGACCCCCCCCTCGCCCCTCCCCACACTCCCCCCATCGATCGACCGACCTCCCCCCCCCTCGCCCCCCCCCACACTCCCCCCATCGATCGACCGACCCCCCCCTCGCCCCCCCACACTCCCCCCATCGATCGACCGACCTCCCCCACCCTCGCCCCACCACACTCCCCCCATCGATCGACCGACCTCCCCCACCCTCGCCCCACCACACTCCCCCCATCGATCGACCGACCTCCCCCCCCCTCGCCCCCCCCCACACTCCCCCCATCGATCGACCGACCCCCCCCCTCGCTCCCCCACACTCCCCCCATCGATCGACCGACCTCCCCCACCCTCGCCCCACCACACTCCCCCCATCGATCGACCGACCTCCCCCACCCTCGCCCCTCCCCACACTCCCCCCATCGATCGACCGAACTCCCCCCCCTCGCCCCCCCCACACTCCCCCCATCGATCGACCGACCCCCCCCTCGCCCCCCCACACTCCCCCCATCGATCGACCGACCTCCCCCACCCTCGCCCCACCACACTCCCCCCATCGATCGACCGACCTCCCCCACCCTCGCCCCCCCACACTCCCCCCATCGACCGACCGACCCCCCCCCTCGACCCCCCACTCCCTCCATCGATCGACCGACCCCCCACCCTCCCCCCATCGATCGACCGACCCCCCCACCCTCGCCCCTCCAACACTCCCCCCATCGACCGACCCCCCCACCCCCTCGCCCCCCCACACTCCCCCCATTGATCGACCGACCCCCCCACCCTCGCCCCCCCCACACTCCCCCATCGACCGACCCACCCACCCCCTCGCCCCCCCACACTCCCCCCATTGATCGACCGACCCGTACCCCCCTCGCCCCCCCCCACACTCCCCCCATCGATCGACTGACCCGTCCCCCCCTCGCCCCCCCACACTTCCCCCATCGACCGACCCCCCACCCCCTCGCACCCCCCACACTCCCCCCATCGATCGACCGACCCGTCCCCCCCTCGCCCCCCCCACACTCCCCCCATCGACCAATCCCCCCACCCTCGCCCCCCCAACACTCCCCCCATCGATCGACCGACCCCCCTTCGCCCCCCCACACTCCCCCCATCGATCGACTGACCCGTCCCCCCCTCGCCCCCCCACACTTCCCCCATCGACCGACCCCCCCACCCCCTCGCACCCCCCACACTCCCCCCATCGATCGACCGACCCGTCCCCCCCTCGCCCCCCCCCACACTCCCCCCATCGACCAATCCCCCCACCCTCGCCCCCCCAACACTCCCCCCATCGACCGACCGACCCCCCCCTCGACCCCCCACTCCCTCCATCGATCGACCGACCCCCCACCCTCCCCCCATCGATCGACCGACCCCCCCACCCTCGCCCCTCCAACACTCCCCCCATCGACCGACCCCCCCACCCTCGCCCCCCCCACACTCCCCCCATCGACCGACCCACCCACCCCCTCGCCCCCCCACACTCCCCCCATTGATCGACCGACCCGTACCCCCCTCGCCCCCCCCCACACTCCCCCCATCGATCGACTGACCCGTCCCCCCCTCGCCCCCCCACACTTCCCCCATCGACCGACCCCCCACCCCCTCGCACCCCCCACACTCCCCCCATCGATCGACTGACCCGTCCCCCCCTCGCCCCCCCACACTTCCCCCATCGACCGACCCCCCCACCCCCTCGCACCCCCCACACTCCCCCCATCGATCGACCGACCCGTCCCCCCCTCGCCCCCCCCCACACTCCCCCCATCGACCAATCCCCCCACCCTCGCCCCCCCAACACTCCCCCCATCGATCGACCGACCCCCCTTCGCCCCCCCCACACTCCCCCCATCGATCGACCGACACCCCCACCCTCGCCCCCCCCACACTCCCCCCATCGACCAACCGACCCCCCCCCTCGCCCCCCCCACACTCCCCCCATCGATCGACCGACCCCCCCCTCGCCCCCCCACACACCCCCCATCGATCGACCGACCCGTCCCCCCCTCGCCCCCCCACACTCCCCCCATCGATCGACCGACCCCCCCTCGCCCCCCACACTCCCCCCATCGATCGACCGACCCCCCCACCCTCGCCCCCCCACACTCCCTCCATCGATCGACCGACCCCCCTCACCCTCGACCCCCCACACTCCTGCCATCGATTGACCGACCCCCTCACCCTCGCCCCCCCACACTCCTGCCATCGATCGACCGACCCCCCTCACCCTCGACCCCCCACACTCCTGCCATCGATTGACCGACCCCCCCCACCCTCGCCCCCCCACACTCCTGCCATCGATCGACCGACCCCCCCACCCTTGTCCCCCCCACACTCCCGCCATCGATTGACCGACTCCCCCACCCTCGTCCCCCCCACACTCCTGCCATCGATTGACCGACCCCCCTCACCCTCGCCCCCCCACACTCCCTCCATCGATCGACCGACCCCCCTCACCCTCGTCCCCCCACACTCCTGCCATCGATTGACCGACCCCCCTCACCCTCGCCCCCCCACACTCCTGCCATCGATCGACCGACCCCCCCACCCTCGTCCCCCCCACACTCCTGCCATCGATCGACCGACCCCCCCACCCTCGCACCCCCCACACTCCCTCCATCGATTGACCGACCCCCCTCACCCTCGTCCCCCCACACTCCTGCCATCGATTGACCGACCCCCCTCACCCTCGCCCCCCCACACTCCTGCCATCGATTGACCGACCCCCCTCACCCTCGCCCCCCCACACTCCTGCCATCGATCGACCGACCCCCCCACCCTCGTCCCCCCCCACACTCCTGCCATCGATCGACCGACCCCCCTCACCCTCGTCCCCCCACACTCCTGCCATCGATTGACCGACCCCCCTCACCCTCGCCCCCCCACACTCCTGCCATCGATCGACCGACCCCCCCACCCTCGTCCCCCCCCACACTCCTGCCATCGATCGACCGACCCCCCCACCCTCGCACCCCCCACACTCCCGCCATCGATTGACCGACCCCCCCCCGCCTCGCCCCCCCACACTCCCCCCATCGATCGACCGACCCGTCCATCCTCACGGTGCCCTGCCCCCACACGGCCAATCGGACAGCGAACAGACTCCTCGTTACCCGATTGGAACATTCTAGACTCTCCGTCAGACAGCCTTTTTATTCCCATATTTTTATAACCAAAAAATGTTTAATTTTTTTTAATGCCCCTGCAATTATCTCCCGGAGTGTCCTGGAGATTTGTCCGTAATTCCTGGAGACTGCAGGGCATTGCTGGAGGGTTGGCAAGCTGTGTCCCGTCGGTGAAAGGATCATATTCTAACACAACATGACATCCAGTCTCACTGTAACACTCGCTTCACAAGAAAGCAATGATACAGTTGGCTGGTGCTGTTAAAATATTGAGGCACGAAATCATCAGAAAAATGCTGGTGCTTTCAAGGAACATTGCCTTGCAATCTACGTACGACAAACACTGGAGATCCTTGGAGTGTGTAAGTCCTACTTTAAGGGCTGAATCCAATTTAAAATAGTAATGGGAGATAACATCAATGAGCGGAGTATGATAATGAAAGGATTGTGTATATTTGGATAAATTGAGCTTGTACAGAGACAGCGGGATTGCTCCTCAGGGTCTACATTCACTCTGGACCGCATCGTCCAATCACTAAAAGAAAAAGAAAGAAAGAATTTGCATTTTCTACAGCGCATTTCACCACCTCAGGCTGCCCCAACCTCTTTACAGCCATTGAAGTACTTTTTGAATTGTTGTCACTGTTGTAATGTAGCAGACATGGCAGCTAATTTCCGCACAGCAAGCTGCCGCAAACAGCAATTGACCAGATCATCTGTTTTTGTGACGTCGGACACAGTGAGGACGCAGTTGCTGTGGGAGATTTTCGATCCACCTGAGAGGGCAGACGGGGCCTCAGTTTAACGTCTCATCCGAAAGACAGCACCTCCGACTGTGCAGCGCTCCCTCAGTACTGCCCCTCCGACAGTGCGGCGCTCCCTCAGTACTGCCCCTCCGACAGTGCGGCGCTCCCTCAGTACTGCCCCTCCGACAGTGCAGCGCTCCCTCAGTACTGCCCCTCCGACAGTGCAGCGTTCCCTCAGTACTGCCCATCCGACAGTGCAGCATTCCCTCAGTACTGCCCATCCGACAGTGCAGCAATCCCTCAGTACTGCCCTTCCGACAGTGCAGCACTCCCTCAGTACTGCCCCTCTGACAGTACAGCAATCCCTCAGTACTGCCCCTCCGACAGTGCAGCACTCCCTCAGTACTGCCCCTCCGACAGTGCGGCGCTCCCTCAGTACTGCCCCTCCGACAGTGCAGCGCTCCCTCAGTACTGCCCATCTGACAGTGCAGCGCTCCCTCAGTACTGCCCCTCCGACAGTGCAGCACTCCCTCAGTACTGCCCCTCCGACAGTGCAGCACTCCCTCAGTACTGCCCCTCTGACAGTACAGCAATCCCTCAGTACTGCCCTTCCGACAGTGCAGCACTCCCTCAGTACTGCCCCTCCGACAGTGCAGCGCTCCCTCAGTACTGCCCCTCCGACAGTGCAACGCTCCCTCAGTACTGCCCCTCCGACAGTGCAGCGCTCCCTCAGTACATCCCTCCGACAGTGCAGTGCTCCCTCAGTACTGCCCCTCCGACAGTGCAGCACTCCCTCAGTACTGCCCCTCCGACAGTGCAACGCTCCCTCAGTACTGCCCCTCTGACAGTGCAGCGCTCCCTCAGTACATCCCTCCGACAGTGCAGTGCTCCCTCAGTACTGCCCCTCCGACAGTGCAGCACTCCTTGAGTACTGCCCCTCCAACAGTGCAGCACTCCCTCAGTACTGCCCCTCCGACAGTGCAGCACTCCCTCAGTACTGCCCCTCCGACAGTGCAGCACTCCCTCAGTACTGCCCCTCTGACAGTGCAGCGCTCCCTCAGTACTGCCCCTCCGACAGTGCAGCGCTCCCTCAGTACATCCCTCCGACAGTGCAGTGCTCCCTCAGCACTGCCCCTCCGACACTGCAGTGCTCCCTCAGTACTGCCCCTCCGACAGTGCGGCGCTCCCTCAGTACTGCCCCTCTGACAGTGCAGTGCTCCCTCAGTACTGCCCCTCCGACAGTGCAGCACTCCCTGAGTACTGCCCCTCCGACAGTGCAGCGCTCCCTCAGTACTGCCCCTCCGACAGTGCAGCACTCCCTCAGTGGGAGTGTCAGCCTGGATTATATGTTGGAGTTTCTGGAGTGGGACCTGAACCCACGACCTTCTGACTGAGATGTGAGCGTGCTGCCCACTGAGCCATGGCTGACACACAAAAGCTCCAGATTAAACCTGGAGCTACGGATTGCATTTTAGAACATAAGAATAAGAGCAGGAGTCGGCCATTCGGCCCCTCGAGCCTGCTCCGCCATTCAATAAGATCATGGCTGATCTTCTACCTCATCTCCACTTTCCTGCCCGCTCTCCATATCCCTTGATTCCCTTAATATTCAAAAATCTATCGCTCTTAGCCTTGAATATACTCAACGACTGAGCATTCACAGCCCTCTGGGGTAGAGAATTCCAAAGATTCCCCACCCTCTGAGTGAAGAAATTTCTCCTCATCTCAGTCCTAAATGGCCGACCCCTTATTCTGAGACTGTGACACCTGGCTCTAGACTCCCCAGCCAGGGGGAAACATCCTCACTGCATCTACCCTGTCAAGCCCTGTAAGAATTTTATACGTTTCAATGAGATCACCTCTCATTCTTCTAAACTCTAGAGAATATAGACCCAGTCTACTCAATCTCTCCTCATAGGACAGTCCCCCCATCCCAGGAATCAGTCTGGTGAACCTTCGTTGCACTCCCTCTATGGCAAGTATATCCTTCCTTAGGTAAGGAGACCTCCGTGTTTGGTCAATTGATATTTTTGGTTAAACATGGGATAGACTGGGTAAATAAAGCACCGATGATGTGAGGCAAATCAGTAATTGAGCTCATTCGGGCCGTATTGCCTCCCTACCCTGCTGTTTATTGATGTAATTTTAATATGGCTCCAGAGAGAAATTAAAGAATAAAATTAGCATTCCTAATGTTGATTAGCATGGATAATAATTACTTTCTTCAGGATGGCTGGCTGATGCTTTTATGCATAAATGGAGAGGCAGATTTGCATTTATTCAATGCTTTACCGCGTCTCTTGGAATGTTCCAGAAGCACTTCGTTGAAATTTAAGGTTAAAACCATCCGGCACATCCCATCCCGTCAACAGTGCAGCCTCAAACCGTTCCTCTCCCACTTCTCGCCACCTCCCCTCCGCCCCCCCCGACCATCCTACTTCCTTTAGGGAAAGTAAATACAATACTCCGCCGCTAGTAACGGGCGCACTCGATCGGACGTGATTTGCCCGCTATACACAATTGCCGGTAGAAGGGGGTCGTGCTATTACAGCACTCGACTACAGAACAAGAATGCTCCTTTCAGAGACTTGAGCACATAATCCAGACTGACACTCCCAGTGCAGTACTGAGGGACTGCCGCACTGTCAGAGGGACAGTGCTGAGGGAGCACCGCACTGTCAGAGGGACAGTACTGAGGGAGCGCTGCACTGTCGGAGGGGCAGTACTGATGGAGCGCTGCACTGTCAGAGGGGCAGTACTGAGGGAGCGCCGCACTGTCAGAGGGACAGTACTGAGGGAGCGCTGCACTGTCAGAGGGGCAGTACTGAGGAAGTGCTGCACTGTTGGAGGGGCAGTACTGAGGGAGCGCTGTACTGTCGGAGGGGCAGTACTGAGGGAGCGCTGCACTGTCGGAGGGTCAGTACTGAGGGAGTGCTGCACTGTCGGAGGGGCAGTACTGAGGAAGCGCTGCACTGTCGGAGGGGCAGTACTGAGGGAGCGCTGCAGTGTCGTCGGGGTAGTACTGAGGGAGCGCTGCACTGTCGGAGGGGCAGTACTGAGGGAGCGTTGCTCTGTCAGAGGGACAGTGCTGAGGGAGCGCCGCACTGTTGGAAGGACAGTGCTGAGGGAGTGCTGCACTGTCGGAGGGGCAGTACTGAGTGAGTGCTGCACTGTCGGAGGGGCAGTACTGCGGGAGCGCTGCACTGTCGGAGGGGCAGTACTGAGGGAGCGTTGCACTGTTGGAGGGGCAGTACTGAGGGAGAGCCGCACTGTCAGAGGGGCAGTACTGAGGGAGAGCCGCACTGTCAGAGGGACAGTGCTGAGGGAGCGCCGCACTGTTGGAGGGACAGTGCTGAGAGAGTGCTGCACTGTCGGAGGGGCAGTACTGAGGGAGTGCTGCACTGTCGGAGGGGCAGTACTGAGAGAGCGCTGCATTCAGTGAGGTGACGTCTTCTGGATGAGATGTTAAATCGAGGTCCCGTCTGTCCTCTCAGGTTGATGTAAAAGATGCCATGTGTAGTGTATGTAACCGTCTACCTTTAAGAGACTATGTATGTAACCGTTCACCTTTAAGAGAACTATTTTAGGTGTGGCACTACTTGTTTGGCTTCTGTATACGGTAATACCGACGGTGACCACACCGGTATATAAGTGCTGTGGCATGATTTATAGGGCAGATTCGCCCTGACCTTCGAATAGTAAAGTCCTGTTGTATGTTACTCCTGAAGTCTGTGTCGTAATTAACTGCACAACCCACAGACTTTACAGTGGCGACGAGTCCGATCGTACCCTGCGGCAACAATATTTTCAAGCAACGAAAGAGCGTCGAAAAGAGGCAACCGCCCTCATCATTCGACTGGGAGAAAACTCAAGGCTGCAGCAATAGAAAGGAGGAAGACTTTAGTGACAAAAACTTCCATCAGCAACAGGCACTGACTGTCCCTTCTGCCACGGTGACTGTGAGTAAGGGAAAGTGAAAAGAATAGCCGGAGGATAAGGGCTGGGCACTCGACCACGGTCGAGGGGGAAAAGCCGGGCGGTGACCGAAGCCACGAAGCGCTGCGACCGGGAGCGTAGGCGCGGGAAGAGAGAAACTCAGCCGCAGCCGGGGAGAGAAGCACCGGACTGCGAGAGGGCTGGGAGGCGCGATTGGGGTCCGAGCGAGCGGGAGAGGCAGAGCCGACCAAGAGAGATTGCGCGAGAGCCAGTCCAGCGGCTGAACTGTCCTCCGTCAACGGGGTGTACCCAGCGCCGGTAGAGCCGAGCGAGCGGGAGAGAGACAGAGCCGAGCAAGGGGAACTGTGCGAGAGCCAGCCCAGCGGCTGAACCTGTTCGCCGTCAACGGGGTACCCAGAGCCGGTCGCCCTGCCATAAAATTAAAAAAAAAGGGAAAGCCTTGAAGCCGACGCGCAGGCTGTGAACCTGAAAGCCAGCGGCCGTCGCCCGTGGGGGAAAGTGTACCCCTCCCGCCAGGCAAGAAACGCGGGAAGCCGCCATTAGGCGGGGAAGAAGACAGAAGCGGGAAACCGCCATTGAAGTGGGCGGGGAGAGAAGATAAGAGCGGGAAACCGCCATTTTCGCGGGAAAACCGCCATCTTAGAAAAAAAAAGAAATAATAATTTAAAGAAATACTTGTGTTGTTCCCAAAGAGAGGAAGATGCCTAAGCATGGTAACATCAACGATTTTAATTCGGAGATAGAAGACTGGGCCACGTACGTGGAACGCATTGAGATCTATTGTGAGGCCAACAAAATAGAAGAAGACGACAAAGCTATAACCTTGCTAAACTCGATGGGCGCAAAGACATACGGGCTCTTGAAGCATCTACTATCACCAGCTAAACCGGCGGATCAGACTTTCGATGAGATAGTGGCTGTTCTGAAGGATCACTTGAACCCCACACCGTTGATGTTGGCTGAACGATTCAAATTCTATGCGAGAACGCAACGGAAAGACGAAAGCAACGCGGAATACTTGGTCGAACTGCGTAGACTAGCGAAATACTGCCAGTTGGAAGGGAATCTGACAGAGGCATTGCGAGACAAGTTCGTATGCGGACTGTCCAAGGAAGGGACGCAAAAGCGACTACTCGAAGAGAACGACCTTACACTTGACAGGGCTGTCCTTATAGCAGCATCGCACGAAGCCGCAGCGAAAGGAACTGCGGAAATGCAGCTAAAGGCAGCGGCACTCGGTGTGGACCAAATTACCTCGAGTATAACAAAATGCTATCGCTGTGGGAAGACAACACACGATCAGAACCAATGCTGGTTTAAGAACCAGGAATGTAGGAAATGTGGCAAACTGGGTCACATCACTAAGGTATGCCGGTCAGGGAAGAAGACCAACAACCAAAGGAAGCCATCACAGGAAAAGTACAACAAGGTACACAAGGTGGCTGAGAAGAGTTCAGACGAACAGAATTCAGACTCAGACCCAAACGGCCAGGAGCTGGGTAGTCTGAGAATTCATAATGTGAGTAAGGAAGCTGACCTACAAACTATCTGGGTCATGCTAAAAATAGCTGGAGTCCAAGTGAAAATGGAGTTGGACACTGGATCAGCTGTATCAGTCATAAATCGAAGGGATTACCACAGGCTATTCTCACATATACCCTTAAGAGATACCAAGTTCGTATTGCAGACATACACGGGGCATAAAGTATACCCCATGGGAAAGATAAGAGTCAAGGTGAGAGATAGGGGTAAAGAACACCCAAGAATGAACTTATACGTACTACCTGAGGGAGGACCACCACTCCTAGGACGGGAGTGGATCAAGAAAATAGACATGGAATGGCACTACCTACAAGCAATGACGAGTGAGGACTCAGTGCAGACAAGCAGCTCAGACTCTGAGCCGGAAGACGATAAGTCCAGCCCAAGTATGAAAAACAAGGTTAACATGAACTCACTGACTAAGGTTGGAAAAACGATGGCGTGTATACAGACAGAGAATTCTGAGTCTGTTCAAGTTACAGACATATGCATTACGGAGGAACACCGGGCTCGAACTCAACGTTATCTCAAAGTACGACAACAATTAGAACAATTGAGTTACTGTCTCGTACAAGAGATGAAAACCATGAAAAAGTTCTATGACACCGAATGGGAGAGTCTGGAAAGACAACAGAACCTGCTGGCTCAAGCAGAGAGCGACCATAGAGCCATCGTGACCAATTACCGATCACATCTCCCTTATGATGTTCAGGAGTTAGAATATGTGCATGATCTAGAGATACAGCATAAAGGCAAACCACGCTACAGTGAGGATTTTGTCCTGCAATTGGAGACGGAGCTAGTGCAGGCAAGGTTAAGAGAAGCTGAATCGCAATGTGCACTTAAAGAGATGCAGAAAAAAATCTTGGACATCGAAAAGAGAAACGCTTCTTTACCTGATGAGAATAATGTGGCCATGTTGCAAGAGGAGCTTATAGGGGCGAAACTGAAAGAAGCTAAGCAAAGGATGTTGGAACTTGAAACACAGAACCAAATCAGCAGTAACCAGCTATGTCGAGCAGAGAAGGAGTGCAATGGTCTACAGGAGAAGGTGCAATATCTCTCAGCCCAGAATAAGGGACTACTCACTCAGTTAAATGAAAGTAAAGGGAAAATGGCTGAGATAGACTGCAAGAATAAAGAAGATTTGATGGCAGTGAGACTTCGAGAGGCAGATAGCATAGCAGCCTTGGCTGAACTCCAACAGAAAATTGCGAAAGAAGCAAATGAAGAGGAATCTTCAGGAAGCCAGGATTTTATTCCAGTTCTTCTCTACGACTCCTTACAAGCAGAGTGCGAGAAGTTGAAAGAACAGTATGAACAGGCCCAGGCTATAATTCTGGAGGGGGTTAACTCGGCAACCTCCGAAAAGCTAGTTTCAGTAGAAGCATATGAGCAACTAAAGGTTGAACATGAGCAAGAAGTCCAAAGGCTGCAGGAAATTCTTGAGGAGCTCAAGGCCAAGACAGACTCATCGGTAGAAGTTCCATCCATAGATGAGAAATTAGAGGTGAAAGACATGGCAGAACATGAAAGACAAGATGTCCAAGAACTCATAAAAATATTGAAGGAAACCCAAGACAAATATGAGGCGGCAATGACCGAGGTTCAACAACTTGAAGAACAGATTCAACTGGGAATCCTTTCAGTGGAAGAAAAGGAAACTGTAAGAATGGCCCCTGAACATGAGCTAGAGAGCATCAAGGCGCAACTTCTCCGAGCGCTGAAAGCCAAAGTACAAGAGGAAAAGAAGGTGAAAGCATTGGAGGAAAAGGTGGATGAAATGGAGAAGACTCTGATCCACAGTGTTCCCATGGAAGAGTTAACGGTCAGCCAACTCCTTCATATGCTGAGGGACAAGACTCTGCAATGGGAACAATCTGAACACGAGCTTCAATCTTCAAAGGGAAGGAGTTCGGAGCTCTCAAAAGTTATGGAAATAGCTGAGGTTGCAACACAGATTTTACTGGGATGCCAAAAGTACGCTGAATCACGTCTATGTGAACAACAGAATGTTGAAACAGCTGCTCCAGTAGAAGGATTGAATAGCCCGATCAATCAATCCCCGATGGAAGGGGAAGTATTGAAATCACAAATGAGGTCCTTAGTGAAGGATTTGCAGGAAACCCAGGAAGAGCGGGATGACTATGAACGCATGAAGAAGTCCCTTCAGGAAAGATGTCTAGGGAGGGAACAACAGTCGGCTAACGTCCAGTTGGGTAAGGAAGAAGTAGCAGGCCCTCTCGCTAGACTAGCTCAGGATGACACCGAATATTACCATGACCTGTTGAGTGACACGGAATATTACGAGGACTTGGTCTGCCCAGCTTGTGATGAAAACTCCCAAAGTGCAGAAATCAGGATGAAGCACTTAAAGTCTAAGGAACATAGGGAGATGGTGGCGCTACAGCTGGCAGCTGAGAAGGGAGCCCCGAGAGTCTCCAAGAAGCAAAAAAGGAAAAGACGAAGCCGAAGATGATAACCATCTAAATCATTATCACTTCTAATGGGAAAGTAGGGAAAAATTACGAAGGCAGTCCAGCTGTTTGTAAAAGTCAGCACTGCTGGTTCAGCAGGACGGAAGTTCAAGCTGTTACGTCAAGGGAAAGACTATTGGATGAGTCACGCTAGCAATGTGAACCGGCTACACCACAGAGATGTTGTTCGGACCGAGTCAAGACCAGAGACTGAATCTGTGAACTGTTCCCACAGAGACTGAACCTGTGAACTGTTTTCCGCAGAGACTATATCTGTAAATTGTTTTACATGAAGTTGAATATATGTTATGTTTAATGGGGAATACGTATGTTGTAAGCTAAAAAGGGAGGATTGTAGTGTATGTAACCGTCTACCTTTAAGAGACTATTGTATGTAACCGTTCACCTTTAAGAGAACTATTTTAGGTGTGGCACTACTTGTTTGGCTTCTGTATACGGTAATACCGACGGTGACCACACCAGTATATAAGTGCTGTGGCATGATTTATAGGGCAGATTCGCCCTGACCTTCGAATAGTAAAGTCCTGTTGTATGTTACTCCTGAAGTCTGTGTCGTAATTAACTGCACAACCCACAGACTTTACACCATGGACCATTTTTATGGACATGTAACCAGCATAAAATTTGTCACACCTCTCCTATATCCCTGTGAGATTAAAAAATGAATAATTTACAAGATACCATTCCGTCAACATACCTACAACCATTCAAGTTCTTGTTACAGGATATGTCCATGTCAACGGAAAAATCAAACTGCTCGTGAGATCAGTCCCAATTGAAAAGTTAAATTAATAGAAAAGCGAAATTAAATGGCAGCCCAGTTTGTTTAACCCTTCGCTAACTGTTAAATTCAAGCAAACTTGCACTGACGTAGTGCCTTTCAATCCGCAAACTGCTTCACAGCGAATGAGTTACTTTTGAACTGTATTCTCTGTTCCCAATGTTAGCAAATCTTCTCTTGAACCAGACGGATAGGCAGCCAGGGCCTCGGTTTACTGTCTCATGTGAAAGACGATACTTCTGACAGTGGAATGAAAGCAAGGTATTGCAGATGCTGGGAACCTGAAATCAAACCAGGAAATGCTGGAAACTCTCAGCCGGTCAGGCAGCATCTGCGGAGAGAGAAACCGAGGAAATGTTTCAGGTCGATGCCCCTTTCGTCAGAAGTGGAAGAAGTTAGAGATACAACAGTTTATAAGCAAGTGCAGAGCCAGGGAAAAGGGAGGTAGGGAAATAACTGAAGTGAGAGATCTGTGATCAGCTGGAGGGTAGGAGGAATTAAATGACAACGTAAGAACAGGAGGAGGCCATTCAACCTCTCGAGCCAGTTCCACCCTTCAATTAGATCATGGCTGATCTGAACCCTAGCTGCATCTACCCGCCTTGGTTCCACAACCCTGAATACCCATGCCTAACAATGATCGATCAATCTCCCTATCAAAAGAGATGATGGTGCGAGGTCAAAAGGAGTTGATAATGGGCAAGCGTGGAAATGAAAGATGGGTTCAGAGGAGGTGTAACATAACATAAGAATATATTGGTCCAGAAATTCGGGTCGGAGGCTTCCCGCGGGTGCAAGCCCCCGACCTGCACTTACCTTGCGCGCTGGCCGTTGAGCTGTGGGCCCGCGTGGGATTCCGATCCTGGGCCTCCTCCAACTGCCGGCGCGCAGTGCTTGCGTATCCCAGGGGCGCAGTTAGTTCGAAGCGTCCCCTGGGATCACGTGGGTCATGGAGAGCCAATCGGAGCAGGGAATCTGTATTCATAGGTTTGACAGGAAGAGCTGTCAAATCTATGAATACAATTCAGCCCCAAAACATAACTAAAACTTCAAATACATTTTTTTTAAATCACATTTTTAAAATAACTATAAATTACATAAAATAAATATTTTAAGCAATAATTTAAATTTTTGAATAAAATTAATTACATTTTCTAACAGGGCTAAAAATAAACTTACCTTTCTTTAAAGTATTTAAAAATAATAAACCTGTGGAAAAAATGTTTTAATTTTACTTAATTCACCACTTACCTTGTTAAAAGCAGGCCTTGCGACTGCTTTTTAGAAGCGTAGCTCCTGAAGACTTACCCTCCCGGAGAAACCTGGATAAAAACCGGAAGTTCCAGGCGTACGCGCTGCCTCTCCGGCGCACGCGTTCGACCTGTGAACCCCTTCCTTTAAGGGAACAGAAGTTCCGGTTTCCCGCGCATGTGCAGTGCATGCACGAAACCGGCACTTTCGTTGGGCCTACGCGTGAGTACCCAGCGCGTACTCACCCGTGGAGACCTGAATTTCTGGCCCATTAATGTAAGAAATAGGAGCAGGAGCCGGTCATTCGGTCCCTCGAGCCTGCTCCGCCATTAAATAAGATCATGGCTGATCTGATCTTGGCCTCAACTCCACTTCCCTGCCTGCTCCCCATAACCCTTCACTCCCTTATTGTTCAAAAATCTCTCTATCTCCACCTTAAATATATTCAATGACCCAGCCTCCACAGCTCTCTGTGGAAGAGAATTCCAAAGATTCACGACCCTCTGAGAAGAAATTCCTCCTCATCTCCGATTTAAAAAAGGTGCCCCTTTATTCTGAAACTATGCCCCCTAGTTCTAGATTCCCCCACGAGGGGAAACATCCTCTCAGCATCCACCCTGTCAATCCCCCTCAGAATCTTATATGTTTCAATGAGATCCCCTCGCATTCTTCTAAACTCCAATGAGTATAGGCCCAACCTGCTCAACCTTTCTTCATAAGCCAACCCCCTCATCTCAGGAATCAACCTCGTGAATCTTCTCTGAACTGCCTCCAATGCAAGTATATCCCTCCTTAAATAAGGAGACCAAAACTGTACGCAGTACTCCAGGTGTGGTCTCACCGACACCCTGTACAGTTGTAACAGGACTTCCCTACTTTTATTCTCCATTCCCTTTGCAATAAAGGCCAACATTCCATTTGCCTTCCTAATTATTTGCTGTACCTGCATGCTAACTTTTTGTGATTCATGTACGAGGGCCCCCAGATCCCTCTGTACCTCAACATTTTGTAATCTCTCCCCATTTAAATAATAACTTACTTTTTTATTTTTCCTACCAAAGTGGATAACCTCACATTTTCCCACATTATACTCCATCTGCCAGATTTCTGCCCACTCACTTAGTCTATCTATATCCCTTTGGAGATTCTTTGTGTCCTACATAGAAACATAGAAGATAGGAGCAGGAGTAGGCCATTCGGCCCCTCGAGCCTGTTCCGCCATTCAATGCGATCATGGCTGATCATCCAAACTCAGTACCCTGTCCCTGCCTTCTCCCCATACCCCTTGATCCCTTTAGCCTTAAGAAATATATCTAATAACTCCTTCCTGAATATATTTAATAAGTTGGCCTCAACTGCCTTCTGTGGTAGAGAATTCCACAGGTTCACCACTCTCTGGGTGAAGAAATTCCTCCTCATCTCAGTCCTAAATGGCCTACCCCTTATCCTTAGACTGTGACCCCTGGTTCTGGACTCCCCGACCATCGGGAACATCCTTCCTGCATCTAGTCTGTCTAGTCTTATTAGAATTTTATAAGTTTCAATGAGATCCCCTTTCATTCTTCTAAACTCTAGCGAATATAAGCCTAATCAACCCAATCTCTCCTCATACGTCATTCCTGCCATCCCAGGTATCAGCCTGGTGAATCTTCGCTGCACTCCCTCCATGGCAAGAACGTCCTTCCTCAGATAAGGCGACCAAAACTGCACACAATACTCAAGGTGCGGTCTCACCAAGGCCCTGTACAACTGCAGCAAGACATCCTTGTTCCTGTACTCGAATCCTCTCGCTATGAAGGCCAACAAAGTCCTCCACACAATTTGCTTTCCCACCTATCTTTGTATCATCAGCAAATGTGGCTACGTTACATTCGGTCCCTTCATGGTAAATGGTTCCAGAATGTCAAGGAGTAAATGGATCATTTAAGATCTAAAGTTGTTAAACTCAATGTTGAGGCCGGAAGGGTGTAAAGTACCTGGTGGAAAGACGAGGTGCTGTTCCTCGAGCTTGCGTTGATCTTCATTGGAACAGTGCAGGAGGCTGGGGACGGAGAGGTCAGAGTGGGAGTGGGGGAATGAAGAACTCAAGTGGCCTTTGACAGTGGAGCAGGAGCAATGAGTGAGTGTGTTAAGCGTTTGTGCGGGAAATTCACCGTTCAGTAGTTCTGTCTCCTGCTGTGCACTGATCAGCTGTGGCACGTCTTGCTTGAGAACGGTTGGGAGTCAAATCGCAACCCAGTTGTACCTGAAATAAAACCAGAAAATCCTGGAAACACTCAGCAGGTCAGGCAGCATCTGTGGAGAGAGAGAAACCGAGTCAACGTTTCAGGTCGATGACCTTTCGTCAAAACAAAAATCCATCAATCACAGTTTTGAAATTTTCATTTGACCCCCGGCCTCAACAACAACAACAACTTGTATTTATATAGTGCCTTTAACCTAGTAAAACGTCCCAAGGCGCTGCACAGGAGTATTTTAAGACAAACATTCTTGACACCGAGCCACATAAGGATAAATTAGGGCAGGTGACCAAAAGCTGGGTCAAAGAGGTGGGTTTTAAGGAGCGTCTTAAAGTAGGAGAGAGAGGAGGAGAGGTTTAGGGAGGGAATTCCAGAGCTTAGGGCCCAGGCAGCTGAAGGCACGGCCGCCAATGGTGGAGCGATTAAAATCAGGGATGCTCAAGAGGGCAGAGTTAGAGGAGCGCAGATATCTCGGAGGGTTGTGGGGCTGGAGGAGATTACAGAGATAGGGAGGGGCGAGGCCACGGAGGGATTTGAAAACAAGGGTATGTTGGCCTTCGTAGCGAGAGGGTTCGAGTACAGGAACAAGGATGTCTTGCTGCAATTGTACAGGGCCTTGGTGAGGCCACATCTTGAGTATTGTGTGCAGTTTTGGTCGCCTTATCTGAGGAAGGATGTTCTTGCCATGGAACGAGTGCAGCGAAGATTCACCAGGCTGATACCTGGGATGGCAGGAATGACGTATGAGGAGAGATTGGGTCGATTGGGCTTATACTCGCTGGAGTTTAGAAGAATGAGAGGGGATCTCATTGAAACTTATAAAATTCTGACAGGACTGGACAGACTAGATGCAGGAAGGATGTTCCCGATGGCGGGGGAGTCCAGAACCAGGGGTCACAGTCTAAGGATAAGGGGTAGGCCATTTAGGACAGAGATGAGGAGGAATTTCTTCACCCAGAGAGTGGTGAACCTGTGGAACTCTCTACCTCAGAAGGCGGTGGAGGCCAGTTCATTAAATATATTCAAGAAGGAGTTGGATATATTTCTTAAGGCTAAAGGGATCAAGGGGTATGGGGAGAAAGCAGGGACCGGGTACTGAATTTGGATGATCAGCCATGATCTCATTGAATGGC
Organism: Somniosus microcephalus; assembly: GCF_052327205.1. Taxonomy (NCBI): domain Eukaryota; kingdom Metazoa; phylum Chordata; class Chondrichthyes; order Squaliformes; family Somniosidae; genus Somniosus; species Somniosus microcephalus. The sequence goes on from NC_140989.1 coordinate 368,139,487, forward strand.
GGAGCAGGCTCGAGGGGCCGAATGGCCTACTCCTGCTCCTATCTTCTATGTTTCTATGTCTATATGTTTCTAAAGATGAGAATTTTGAAATTGAGACGTTGCTTAACCGGGAGCCAGTGTAGGTCAGCGAGCACAGGGGTGATGGGCGAACGAGACTTGGTGTGAGTTAGGACACGGGCAGCTGAGATTTGGATGTTTATTGGGGGAGAGAGTTCCAGATTTCCACGACACTTTATGTAAAGAAGTGCTTCCTGACATCACCCCTGAACGGCCTCGCTCTATGGGATTATGTCCCCTTGGACTCTCCCACCAGGGGAAGTAGTTTCTCTCTCTCTACCCGATCAACTCCTTTAATCATCTTAAACACCTAAATTAGATCACCTCTTAATCTTCTACACTCTCCTCGTAATTTAATCCTTTTAGACCATTCTGGTGAATCTGTGCTGTACTGAGAATCTGCAGTACTGAGGGAATGCTGCACTGTCAGAGGTGCCGTTTTTCGGATGAGGCGTTAAACCGATGTCCCGCCTCCCCTTTCAGATGGACGTAAAAGATTCCACGGCACTATTTCGAAGAAGAGCAGGGGAGTTCTCCCCGGTGTCCTGGACAATATTTATCCCTCAATCAACATCACTAAAAAACATTATCCGGTCATTATCACGTTGCTGTTTGTGGGAGCTTGCTGTGCGCAAACTGGCTGCCGTGTTTCCTACATCACAACAGTGACTACACTCCAAAAAGTACTTCATTGGCTGTAAAGCACTTTGGGATGTCCTGAGGTTGTGAAAGGCGCTATAGAAATGCAAGTCTTCTCTCTCTCTCTCTGTCTCTCTCTCTGTCCCTCTCTCTGTCTCTCTGTCTCTCTCTCTCTCTGTCTCTCTCTCTCTCTCTCTCTCTGTCTCTCTCTGTCTCTCTCTCTGTCCCTCTCTCTGTCTCTCTCTCTCCCTCCCAACCTCCCTATGTGGCAGAAGAATGGGGTGAGGATCCATGGTTACACTGTTCCTCATGCATTGATGTGAATCCAAAGCGTCAACGTGAACACAACAGTAAATTAGAATCATACAACACAGAAGGAAACCATTCGGCCCATCGTGCCTGTGCCGGCTCTTTGAAAGAGCTCTCCAATTAGTCCCACTCCCTGCTATTTCCCCATAGCCTGACAATTTCCCTTTTCAAGTATTTCTCCAATTCCCTTTTGAAAGTTCCTATTGAATCTGCTTCCACCGCCCTTTCAGGCAGCACATTCCAGATCACAACAACTCGCTGTAAAAACATTCTCCTCATCTCCCCTCTGGTTCTTTTGCCAATTCCCTTCACTCTGTGTCCTCTGGTTACCGACCCTCCTGCCACTGGAAACAGTTTCTACACCAATCGACTCTACCAAAACCCCTTAGTTCCCACATTTAGAGATAGATGCTTCCGACCATGACATTGCTAGCCTGCTTTTTTCTTTCAATAGTCCGTGGCACTTTGGTAATAAAGCTTGAATGAAAGCTTGCCATCAGTCTTTTGCTTCTCATGTAGAGTGCGGCTGAGCAAGAAAAGGAAAGGTTCCGCTCCGTGAAATGAGCTTCCGTGCGGGGGGTTCAATACTCATTACAGATAGAGTAAAAAAAAACGGCGTTTCGAAACACTGACATGTTTGCGGGAAGGATATCGTGGCCTTGCCCAACCTCCAGCAGTCGATGAGCAGACAGTTCCTTCCAACTAAATATCGTGAAGACTGAAGCCATTGTCTTCAGTCCCTGCCACAAATTCTGTTCCCTGGCCACCGCCTCCACCCCTCTCCCTGGCCACCGCCTCCACCCCTCTCCCTGGCCACCGCCTCCATCCCTCTCCCTGGCCACCGCCTCCATCCCTCTCCCTGGCCACCGCCTCCATCCCTCTCCCTGGCCACCGCCTCCATTCCTCTCCCTGGCCACCGCCTCCACCCCTCTCCCTGGCCACCGCCTCCATCCCTCTCCCTGGCCACCGCCTCCATCCCTCTCCCTGGCCACCGCCTCCATCCCTCTCCCTGGCCACCGCCTCCATCCCTCTCCCTGGCCACCGCCTCCACCCCTCTCCCTGGCCACCGCCTCCATCCCTCTCCCTGGCCACTGCCTCCATCCCTCTCCCTGGCTACCGCCTCAATCCCTCTCCCTGGCCACTGCCTCCATCCCTCTCCCTGGCCACTGCCTCCATCCCTCTCCCTGGCCACTGCCTCCATCCCTCTCCCTGGCCACCGCCTCCATCCCTCTCCCTGGCCACCGCCTCCATCCCTCTCCCTGGCCACTGCCTCCACCCCTCCCCCTGGCCACTGCCTCCATCCCTCTCCCTGGCCACCGCCTCCACCCCTCTCCCTGGCCACCGCCTCCATCCCTCTCCCTGGCCACCGCCTCCATCCCTCTCCCTGGCCACCGCCTCCATCCCTCTCCCTGGCCACCGCCTCCATCCCTCTCCCTGGCCACCGCCTCCATCCCTGTCCCTGGCCACCGCCTCCATCCCTCTCCCTGGCCACCGCCTCCATCCCTCTCCCTGGCCACCGCCTCCACCCCTCCCCCTGGCCACCGCCTCCATCCCTCTCCCTGGCCACCGCCTCCATCCCTCTCCCTGGCCACCGCCTCCACCCCTCCCCCTGGCCACCGCCTCCATCCCTCTCCCTGGCCACCGCCTCCATCCCTCTCCCTGGCCACTGCCTCCACCCCTCCCCCTGGCCACCGCCTCCATCCCTCTCCCTGGCCACTGCCTCCATCCCTCTCCCTGGCCACCGCCTCCATCCCTCTCCCTGGCCACCGCCTCCATCCCTCTCCCTGGCCACCGCCTCCATCCCTCTCCCTGGCCACCGCCTCCATCCCTCTCCCTGGCCACTGCCTCCACCCCTCTCCCTGGCCACCGCCTCCATCCCTCTCCCTGGCCACTGCCTCCACCCCTCTCCCTGGCCACTGCCTCCACCCCTCTCCCTGGCCACCGCCTCCATCCCTCTCCCTGGCCACCGTCTCCATCCCTCTCCCTGACCACCGCCTCCATCCCTCTCCCTGGCCACCGCCTCCATCCCTCTCCCTGGCCACCGCCTCCATCCCTCTCCCTGGCCACTGCCTCCACCCCTCTCCCTGGCCACCGCCTCCATCCCTCTCCCTGGCCACCGTCTCCATCCCTCTCCCTGGCCACCGCCTCCATCCCTCTCCCTGGCCACTGCCTCCACCCCTCTCCCTGGCCACTGCCTCCACCCCTCTCCCTGGCCACCGCCTCCATCCCTCTCCCTGGCCACCGTCTCCATCCCTCTCCCTGACCACCGCCTCCACCCCTCTCCCTGGCCACCGTCTCCATCCCTCTCCCTGGCCACCGCCTCCATCCCTCTCCCTGGCCACCGCCTCCATCCCTCTCCCTGGCCACCGACTCCACCCCTCTCCCTGGCCACCGCCTCCATCCCTCTCCCTGGCCACTCTCTCAGGCTGACCCAGACCATTCACAACCTTGGCGTCCTGTTTGACTCCGAGATGATCTACTGACCCCATATCCGCTCCATCACCAGTCTCGCATATCTCCACTTCCATAACGTCGCCCTTCTCCATCTTCTGCCAATTTACTTCAGTCTGCCTCCTCTGGTTACTGACCTCCCTGCCAGTGGAGAATTATTCACGCTATCATAGCCCCTCGTGATTTTGAACACCTCTGTCAAATCTCCCCTTAACCTTCTCTGCTCGAAGGAGAACAATCCCAGCTTCTCCAGTCTGTCCACGCAACCGAGTTGTTAGTACAGCCTAGGTTATTGGTGGGGCTCATCCTCGCTTAAGTTAATTGGCAGAAGATGGAGAAGGGCGACGTTATGGAAGTGGAGATATGCGTTTCTGGTGATGGAGCGGATATGGGGTCAGTAGATCATCTCAGGATCAAACAGGATGCCAAGGTTGTGAATGTTTGTGCGTGTGTGCTAGGCCGTTGTAGCAGAGCCTGTTCTCCAATCGTCTTGGATCCCCTTGCCATTGGACCAAGACCTTGCTCTGTCAAGCCCGTGTGGTAGCTGGTGTGCAACGGCCACCCCACGTTAAAAGAATTCACGCACAGGCATCTTCCACCCTTTAAAATGAAGTTCGGGACCTGGAACGTCAGGACCCTCATGGACAACCCCAACAGTGACAGACCGGAACGCCGTACTGCTATCGTTGCCCGGGAGCTCAGACGTTTCGACATTGACAACGCCGCCCTAAGTGAGGCCCGGCGGGCAGGGGAAGGCCAGCTTAAGGAGCAAGGTGGTGGCTGCACCTTCTTCTGGAAAGGCAAACCTGTACCTCGGCCCCGAGGGACTGCCTAAGAAGAAGAGAAGATGATGATTGGTGGGGCATTTTTGCTGATCAGATGAGTTGGTTGAGGGCAGAATGTTGGCAATGACTATCTCCAACAAGTGAGAGTCTAACCACCTCCCTTGATATTCAATGGTATTACCATCGCCAAATCCCCCACCATCAACATCCTGGGGGTCACCATTGACCAGAAACTTAACTGAAACAGCCACATAAATACGGTGGCAACAAGAGCAGGCCAGAGGCTAGGTATTCTGCGGCGAGTGTCTCACCTCCTGACTCCCCAAAGCCTTTCCACCATCTACAAGGCACAAGTCAGGAGTGTGATGGAATACTCTCCACTTGCCTGGATGAGTGCAGCTCCAACAACACTCAAGAAGCTCGACACCAGCCAGGACAAAGCAGCCCGCTTGACTGGCAGCCCATCCACCACTTTAAACATTCACTCCCTCCACCACCGGCGTACCGTGGCTGCAGTGTGTACCATCTACAAGATGCACTGCAGCAACTCGCCAAGGCTTCTTCGGCAGCACCTCCCAAACCCGCGACCTCTTCCACCTAGAAGGACAAGGGCAGCGGGCGCATGGGAACACCACCAGCTCCAAGTTCCCCTCCAAGTCACACACGATCCTTCATCGTCGCTGGGTCAAAATCGTGGAACTCCCTCCCTAACAGCACGGTGGGTGTATCTTCACTACATGGACCAGCGGTTCAAGAAGGCGACTCACCACCACCTTCTCAAGGGCAATTAGGAATGGACAATAAATGCTGGCCTTGCCAGCGACGCCCACATCCCATAAACGAATAAAAAAAAGACACTCAACTGTTAAGGCAACCTAACCAACAGCATCAATTCCCCAAAGACTGCACGCCTTACTTACCAGGGGATGTCCTGAAGTAGAGAGATATTGTTGCCATGACATCTAATCCCTACTGGCGCCCATTGATCTCCATGGCGAATCATCATGTTTAGTTTCACTTTGGGCTAATGCAATTGGGTAAAGTGGTGCAAATTAATTCAGAGTTAGGGAACGAAAGCCGTTGCTATGACAACAATCTGTTAGTCGCAATCAGATTGGGAAACTTTAACCCACCGATTTTGTTGCTCTTTATAGTTTTAAGTGAGACTACTCCCTATAGTATCCACCTCGCAGCACATAAGGAGGCCATTCGGCCCATCGTCCCTGTGCCGGCTCTTTGAAAGAGCTCTCCAATTAGTCCCACTCCCCCTGCTCTTTCCCCAGAGCCCTGCAAATTTCTCCTTTTTAAGAATATATCCAATTCCCTTTTGAAAGTTCCTATTGAATCTGCTTCCACCGCCCTTTCAGGCAGCACATTCCAGATCACAGCAACTCGCTGTAAAAACATTCTCCTCATCTCCCCTCTGGTTCTTTTGCCAATTCCCTTCACTCTGTGTCCTCTGGTTACCGACCCTCCTGCCACTGGAAACAGTTTCTCCCTATTTACTCGATCAAAGCCCTCCTGATTTCGAACACCTCTTCACCTTCTCTGCTCTAAGGAGAACAACCCCAGCTTCTCCAGTCTCTCCACATCACTGAAGTCCCTCATCCCTGGCACCATTCTAGTAAATCTCCTCTGCACCCTCTCCAAGGCCTTGACATCCTTCCTAAAGTGTGGTGCCCAGAATTGGACACAATACTCCAGCTGGGGCCTCACCAGTGTTTTATAAAGGTTTAGCATAGCTTTGAACATAAGAACATAAGGAATAGGAGCAGGAGTCGGCCATTTGGCCCTTCGAGCCTGTTCCGCCATTCAGATCATGGCTGATCTTCTACCTCATCTCCACTTTCCTGCACTATCCCCATATCCCTTGATTCTCTTAATGCTCAAGAATCTATCGATCTCTATCTTGAATATACTCAATAACTGAGCATCCACAGCCCTCTGGGGTAGAGAATTCCTAAGATTCACCACCCTCTGAGTGAAGAAATTTCTCCTCATCTCAGTCCTAAATGGCCGACCCCTTATTCTGAGACTGTGACCCCTGGTTCTAGACTCCCCAGCCCGGGGAAACATCCTCCCTGCATCTACCCTGTCAAGCCCTGTAAGAATTTTATACATTTCACTGAGATCACCTCTCATTCTTCTAAGAGATTATAGGCACATTCTATTCAATCTCACCTCATAGGACAACCCCTCATCCCAAGAACCAGTCTAGTGAACCTTTGTTGCATAGAAACATAGAAGATAGGAGCAGGAGTCGGTCATTCGGCCCCTCGAGCCTGCTCCGCCATTCAATGAGATCATGGCTGATTGTCCAAACTCAGTACCCTGTCCCTGCTTTCTCCCCATATCCCTTGATCCCTTTAGCCTTAAGAAATATATCTAACTCCTTCTTGAATATATTTAATGAATTGGCCTCAACTGCCTTCTGTGGTAGAGAATTCCACAGGTTCACCACTCTCTGGGTGAAGAAATTCCTCCTCATCTCTGTCCTAAATGGCTTACCCCTTATCCTTAGACTGTGACCCCTGGTTCTGGACTCCCCTGCCACCGGGAACATCCTTCCAGCATCTAGTCTGTCTAGTCCTGTTAGAATTTTATAAGTTTCAATGAGATCCCCTCTCATTCTTCTAAACTCCAGCGAGTATAAGCCCAATCGACCCAGTCTCTCCTCATACGTCATTCCTGCCATCCCAGGTATCAGCCTGCTGAATCTTCTCTGCACTCCCTCCATGGCAAGAACATCCTTCCTCAGATAAGGCGACCAAAACTGCACACAATACTCAAGATGTGGTCTCACCAAGGCCCTGTACAACTGCAGCAAGACATCCTTGTTCCTGTACTCGAACCCTCTCGCTACGAAGGCCAACACGGTGGCATAAGTGGTTAGCACTGTTGCCTCACAGCGCCAGGGACCCGGGTTCGAATCCGGCCTCGGGTGACTGTGTGGAGTTTGCACATTCTCCCCGTGTTTGCGTGGGTTTCCTCCGGGTGCTCCGGTTTCCTCCCACAGTCCAAAGATGTGCGGGTTAGGTTGATTGGCTATGATAAATTGACCTTAGTGTTAGGGGGATTAAATACGTGGGGTTACTGGGATAGGGTGGGATATGTGTTGGTGTAGGGGTTACGGGGATCGGGTGGGATATGTGTCGGTGCAGGCTCGATGGGCCGAAATGGCCTCTATCTGCACTGTGGGGTTTCTGTGATTCTGTGATTCTGTGAACATGCCATTTGCCTTCTTAACCGCCTGCTGCACCTGCATGCTTACCTTCAGCGACTGGTGCACAAGGACACCCAGGTCTCGTTGCACTTCCTCTTCTCCCAATCTATTGCCATTCAGATAATAATCTGCCTTTCTGTTTTTGCCACCAAAGTGGATAACCTCGTATTTATCGACATTATACTGCATCTGCCATGCTTCTGCCCAATCACCCAACCTGTCCAAATCATACTGGAGTTTCTCGGCATCCTCCTCACAGCACACACGCCCACCCAGCTTTGTGTCGTCTGCAAACTTGGAGATATTACATCTAGTTCCCTCGTCTAGATCATTAATATATATTGTGAATAGCTGGGGTCCAAGGACCGATCCCTGCGGTACCCCACTAGTCAAGATTCAAGATTCAAGATCATTTTATTGCCATATGTAACTAGTACAATGGAATGCTTACTCCCCACTCACTCCCACAATACAAGCATATAAATATAAAAGCAAAAAAATAAAAACAAGTATAAATAAAAACAATAAGCAAATAAGCAGAAAGTATAGCAATAACAGTCCAAGTTGCAGGATATGATGAATAGTGCAAAAAAGCCTCAATTACCACTGGAAATAATAGTAATGTAATATGATAAATATATGGTAATATAAGTATAATATATATATTTACATAAACATATAACTATAATATATGGGGCAGTGCGATTAGCAGTTCAGTAGGCGCACTGCCTGTGGATAGAAACTGTTCTTAAACCTGCTGGTCCTGGTTCGGATGCTGCGGTACCGACGTCCGGACCGCAGGAGGGAGAACAGTTTGTGCCCAGGGTGATTGGGGTCCTGGATGATGGAGTGGGCCTTGTTCCGGCACCTGGTCTGGAAGATCTCCTCGATGGACGGAAGTGCACACCCGATGATCTTTTCTGCCGTATTCACAACTCTCTGGATGGCTTTCTTGTTCTGTGCAGTGGTGTTACCATACCACACATTGACACCACTCGTCAGGACACTCTCTATGGTGCCGCGGTAAAAGTTCACAAGCCACTGTGTGCTTATGCCGCATTTCCTCGGGCACCATAGAGGGTAGAGGCGCTGGTGTGCCTTCTTCAGCATAGCCTCAGTATTATGGTTCCAGGCCAGGTCATCAGAGATCTGCAGTCCCAGGAATCGGAAGCAACTGACGACTTCCACTGGTGTCCCGTCTATGCTGATGGGGCGATGGTTCCCTCGGTGGCTTCTGCAGTCCACGATGAGCTCCTTAGTCTTGCCAACGTTCAGGGCAAGGTTGTTGTCATTGCACCATCTCATCAGCTGGACTATCTCATCTCTGTACTCCGTCTCGTCATCGTTGCTTATCAGGCCAATTACTGTGGTGTCGTCGGCAAACTTGATAATCCAGTTATTGCTGTGTATGGCTGTACAGTCATGTGTAAACAGAGAGTACAGCCAAGGACTGAGGCAGCAGCCTTGTGGCGCTCCGGTGTTGAGGACCAGAGTGGATGAGGCCTACCAGTCAGGAAATCCAGAATCCAATTGCAGATGGGGGTGCCCAGGCCTAGGTCCCTCAGTTTCAGGACCAGCTTGGAGGGAATAATAGTATTAAATGCAGAGCTGTAGTCAATGAACAACAGTCTGACGTAAGTGTCCCTCCTGTCTAGGTGTTCCAGGGCAGTGTGTAGTGTTAGGGAGATGGCATCGTCTACAGACCTGTTCGCCCTATATGCGAACTGGAACGGGTCCAAGGAATCGGATATGATGCTGCTTATGTGTGTCATGACCAGCTTTTCCAGGCACTTCATGGCTATGGATGTTAGAGCCACGGGTCGATAGTCATTGAGGCCTGTTACCTTGGTCTTCTTAGGTAACGGCACAATGGTTGTCTCCTTGAAGCACACTGGTACAACAGACTGCTGCAATGAGATGTTAAAAATGTCCGTGAACACAGGAGCCAGCTGGTCTGCGCAGGTCTTGAAGACACGGGGTGAAACCCCGTCTGGGCCGGCTGCCTTCCGTGCTTTCACCCTCCTGAAGGTTCTCTGGACCTCGGATTCAGTCAGCTGTAATGTGTAATCCTCTGGATGGCTGGGGGTTTTGAGTCACTGCCTGCCACTCGTTTATTCCAACTCTTTGCTTCCTGTCTGCCAACCAGTTCTCTATCCAAGTCAGTACCTTGCCCCCAATCCCTTGTGCTTTAACTTTACATGCTAATCTCTTATGCGGGACCTTATCGAAAGCCTTCTGAAAGTCCAAATACACCACATCCACTGGTTCTCCCTTATCTATTCTACCAGTTACATCCTCAAAAAATTCCAGTAGATTAGTCAAGCATGATTTACCTTTTGTTAATCTATGTTGACTTTGTCCGATCCTGTCACTGTTTTCCAAGTGCTCTGCTATTACATCTTTTATAATGGACTCTAGCATTTTCCCCACTACCGATGTCAGGCTTACTGGTCTATAATTCCCCATTTTCTCTCTACCACCTTTTTTGAATAGTGGGGTTACATTAGCTACCCTCCAATCCATGGGGACTATTCCAGAGTCTATCGAATGTTGGAAGATGACCAGCACTGCCTCCACGGCAAGTATATCCTTCCTTAGATAAGGAGACCAAAATTGTACACAGTGTTCCAGGTGTGGTCTCACCAAAGCCCTATATAATTGCAGTAAGACTTCTTTACTCCAATCCCTTTTGTAATAAAGGCTAACATAGCAGTTGCCTTCCTAATTTCATGCTGTGCCTGCATGTTAACTTTCTGTGATTCATGTACAAGGACACCCAAATCCCTCTGAATCCCAACATTTCCCAGTCTCTCACCTTTTAAAAAATATTCTGCTTTTCCATTCTTCCTACCAAAGTGGATAATTTCACACTTCCCCACATCATACTCCATCTGCCAACTTCTCACCCACTCACTTAACCTGTCTAAATCCCTTTGCAGCCTCTTTGTGTCCTCCTCATAACTTTCCCATCGAGCTTTATATCATCAGCAAACTTGGATACATTACACTCGGTCCCCTCATCTAAGCCATTAATATAGATTGTAAATAGCTGAGGCCCAACACTGATCCTTGCGGCTCCCCACTAGCGACAGCCTGCCGACCCGAAAATGACCCGTTTATCCCTACTCTCTGTTTTCTGTCCGTGTTAACTCTGCCCAATCCTATTATTATTTTCTAAGTGCCCTGTTACCGTGTCCCTAATAATAGAAACATAGAAACATAGAAGATAGGAGCAGGAGTAGGCCATTCGGCCCTTCGAGCCTGCTCCGCCATTCAACGAGATCATGGCTGATCATCCAAACCCTAGCACCCGGTCCCTACACCGACAGCCATCCCACCCAAGCCCTATCCCCGTAACCCCACGTATTTAATCCCCCCTAACACTAAGGGCCAATTTTTATCATGGCCAATCAACCTAACCCGCACATCTTTGGACTCCAGCATTTAGATTCCAGCATTTTCCGCCCTACTGATATCAGACTAACTGGCCTGTAGGTTCCCCGTTTTCTCTTTCCCTCCTTTCTTGAATAGCGGGGTTACATTTGCGACCTTCCAATCCGCTGAGACCGTTCAAAAATCCAGGGAATTTTGGAAGATCACAACCAATGGATCCACTATCTCCGCAGCCACCTCTTTTAGAACCCTAGGATGTAGGCCGTCAGGTCCAGGGGATTTGTCGGCTTTTAGTCCCATTAGTTTCTCTAGTACTTTTTCTTGACTAATATTAATTACTTTAATTTCCTCACGCTCATTAGACCCTTGGTTCCCCATTATTTTCGGTACGTTCTTTCGGGGAAAAATTTGTCAGCGACCATTTTTTGGGTCGCTAACATCGCCTGGGCGCTAAATCTAGTGGCCGGCGAAAGATAGCGCCGGCGATCGCTAACTTCAGTTTTAGCGCCCCAAGAGGGAGGTGGAGCTAATTCAAGCACTCCACTTCCTTCTTAGAGCGCTGACCCCGAATATCGGGGCGGTGCGTTCTGCAGCGCTGCGCACTGGGCCACGTAGCGCTGCCGCACGGAAGGGCTCTTCCCCTCAGTAAAGGGGAGGGCGCAAGGCAACAACTCTGCGGGGCCCTACATTGACCACGGGGGAGCGGGGTACCATGCCAGCAGTCCAGCACACAAGAGGAGTGCCGGGCAACCAGATCGCGGCACGGGCCCCGCGTTCTAAGACGCAACGGGGCACGACAAGTAAGTCGGCCGATTTTTTTCCCCCCGCCCCCCACCTCCCCTTTAGTTAGCGCCCCGTGAGCCTCCCGCTGCTCCGTTCCTGCCCCCTGAATCGGTCGCTGTTGTTTGCGCCCCATTAGCACCCCCCGGTGGCACTAACGAGAGGCGCATACGCACCAAATGTTTGCGTCTTCTGCTATGGAGACAGATGCAAAATATTTGTTTAAAATCTCTGCCATTTCCTTATTCCCCATTATAATTTCTCCTGTCTCAGCCTCTAAGAGACCCACGTTTACTTTCGCTGATCTCTTCCTTTTTACACACTTGTAAAAGCACTTACAGTCTGTTTTTTAATATTTCTTGCTAGTTTACTCTCATATTCTATTTTCTCCCCCTTAATCAATTTCTTGGTCATCCTTTGCTGATTTTTAGACTCATTAGACTCCTGGTTCCCTGTTATTTTTGGTATATTATTTGTGTCATTTACTGTGAAGACAGATACAAAATATCTGTTTAAAATCTCTGCCATTTCCTTGTTCCCCACGAGCAAGAAATATAAACACAGATTGTTAGAGCTTTTACCAAGTGTGTAAAAGGGAAGAGAGTAGAGCCAAAGTAAATGTTGGTCCCTTAGAGGCTGAGACAGGAGAAAGTAAACTGCCTTGCTTCTGTACACTGTGCCTGACTTTATAAAGCCAAGTATCCCGAGTGCTTTATAACGAGCACCAGAGGCGTGAGGTAGGAGAAGAGTGACAAGTGATACTTGGGCTTTTCGGCCTTGAAAAGATGCGGCTGAGAGGGGATTTAATTAAGGGATGACGAAAAGGTGTAAAGTGAATGGAAAAGGTCAATCCAACGCATTACCTGAAGTGAATCTGCTTTAGTAGGACAAGGAGGCCAGGAGTTATTTTCTTTTAATTTGTTCCTGGGATGTGGGCGTCGCTGGCGAGGCCGGCAATTATTGCCCATCCCTAGTTGCCCTCGAGAAGGTGGTGCTGAGCCACCTTCTTAAACAGCTGCAGTCCGTGTGGTGAAGGTGCTCCCACAGTGCTGTTCGGGAGGGAGTGCCAGGATTTTGACCCAGTGATGATGAAGAATATGTCTCCAAGTCAGGATGTGGATTTGGAGAGGAACTTGGTGAAGATGGTGTTCCCGTGACATTGCTGCCCTCGTCCTTCCCAGGAGTAGAGGTCACAGGGGAAGGAGGTGCTGTTGAAATTACCTTGGTGAGTTGTTGCAATTCATGCTGTACCTTAACATTTATTTTGAGCTTTGAATTTCTCCAGCGCCTTTCACGACCTCAGGATGTCCCAAAATGCTTTGCAGCCAATGAAATACTTTGGAAGTGTAGTCACTGTTGTAATGTAGGAAACGCGGCAGCTAATTTGCGCACAGAAAGCTCCCACAAACAGCAATATGTTAATGACAAGATCATCTGTTTTGGTGATGTTGATTGAGGGACAAGGACACCAGGGATAACTCCACTGCTCTTCTTCAAAGATCTTTTACATCCACCTGAGAGGCCAGACCGAGCCTCAGTTTAACGTCTCATCCGAAAGACCGCAACCCCGACAGTGCAACACTCCAGCAGTACTGACCCTCCGACAGTGCAGTGCTCCCTCAGTACTGCCCCCCCCAACAGTGCAGCGCTCCCTCAGTACTGCCCCTCCGACAGTGTGGCGCTCCCTCAGTACTGCCCCTCCGACAGTGCGGCACTCCCTCAGTACTGCCCCTCCGACAGTGCGGCACTCCCTCAGTACTGCCCCTCCGACAGTGCGGCACTCCCTCAGTACTGCCCCTCCGACAGTGCGGCACTCCCTCAGTACTGCCCCTCCGACAGTGCAGCACTCCCTCGGTGCTGCCCCTCCGACAGTGCAGCGCTCCCTCAGTACTGCCCCTCCGACAGTGCAGCGCTCCCTCAGTACTGCCCATCCGACAGTGCAGCTCTCCCTCAGTACTGCCCCTCCGACAGTGCGGCGCTCCCTCAGTACTGCCCCTCCGACAGTGCGGCACTCCCTCAGTACTGCCCCTCCGACAGTGCAGCGCTCCCTCAGTACTGCCCCTCCGACAGTGCAGCTCTCCCTCAGTACTGCCCCTCCGACAGTGCAGCTCTCCCTCCGTACTGCCCCTCCGACAGTGCAGCACTCCCTCAGTACTGCCCCTCCGACAGTGCAGCTCTCCCTCAGTACTGCCCCTCCGACAGTGCAGCTCTCCCTCAGTACTGCCCCTCCGACAGTGCAGCTCTCCCTCAGTACTGCCCCTCCGACAGTGCAGCTCTCCCTCAGTACTGCCCCTCCGACAGTGTAGCGCTCCCTCAGTACTGCCCCTCCGACAGTGCAGCGCTCCCTCAGTACTGCCCCTCCGACAGTGCAGCGCTCCCTCAGTACTGCCCCTCCGACAGTGCAGCGCTCCCTCAGTACTGCCCCTCTGACAGTTAATTCAAGTTAAAAAAAACTAGCATCAGTAATGGTGACCATCTAAAAAAAAACATCTGGTTCACTAATGTCCTTTAGGGAACAAAATCTGCCGTCCTTACCTGGTCTGGCCTGTATGTGACTCCAGACCCACAGCAATGTGGTTGACTTTTAAATGGCCCAGCAAGCCACTCAGCTGTAACAAACTGCTATGTCACACCACACGGACTGCAGCGGTTGAAGAAGGCGGCTCACCACCACCTTCTCGAGGGCAATTAGGGATGGGCAATAAATGCCGGCCTTGCCAGCAGCGCCGACATCCCGTGAATGAGTTCAAAAGAAATCGCTCCACCATTGGCGGCCGTGCCTTCAGCTGCCTGGGCCCTAAGCTCTGGAATTCCCTCCCTGATCCTCTCCGCCTCTCTCTCCCCGTTTAAGACTCTCCTTAAAACCTACCTCTTTGACCAAGCGAGGCTCGGTGTCAAATATTGAACATAAGAACATAAGAAATAGGAGCAGGAGTAGGCCAATCGGCCCCTCGAGCCTGCTCCACCATTCAATAAGATCATGGCTGATCTGATCCTAACCTCAAATCTTCTATCATTCTCCATCCCACCCGAACCCATGTGATCTCCCGGGAGAGGCGAAAAACCAGATAAAAAACCCAATGGCCAATTTGGGAGAAAAAATCTGGGAAATTCCTCTCCGACCCATCTAGGCGATCGAAACTCTTCCAGGAGATCACTCTGTCCCTATATTTTCTACAGTACTTACCTTCTGTAAAGGCGATCTCCACCCCAGCCAGGAACAGGAATAAAACCATCTCCTGAAATCTAACACAGAATTAGAACACAAGAAGTAGGAACAGAACAAGGCTACACAGCCCCTGGGCCCGCTCCACTACCCACAGGGCCATGACCATTCCGAACTTAGACTCATGTCCAATTTCCTGCCCGCTCCCCGTAACCCTTAATTCCCTTTACTTCTAGGAAATGATCTATTTCTGTTTTAAATTTATTTAATGATGTAGCTTCCACAGCTTTCTGGGGCAGCAAATTCCACAAACCTACCACCCTCTGAGTGAAGTAGTTTCTCCTCATCTCAGTTTTGAAAGAACAGCCCCTTATTTTAAGATTATGGGTTTCACCCATCATTGGGAACATCCTCACCGCATCAATATTGTTTGACAATCGCTGCAGTGAAGCAACTTGGGACGTTTTACTGCATTAAAGACGCTATATAAATACAAGTTGTTGTTGGTGTGTTTGTGTTTATACACAATGCCCTTTCTTTAGTTTAACTACCCTTGTGTGACAGAACCATTTCCAACAAATTTAAATGAATTCGGCCGGCACTCAGACTGGATCAGTCAATACACTTCAATGCTCTTTGAATTTGGAAAGCGAATTGAAACCAAGTGGGCACAGTGCCTAAACAACATGCTCTCTGAGTAACGGTGACCAGCAAAGGATTATCTCAGACCGATGACATCATGTGTCACTGTGGCTGTTTTGTCAACAAGATAAATTCTCAGTGCGCGCCAGAAGCTGTGGACAGCAGTGGGATTATATCCGATGTGTGAGATCGCAGCCGTAGCGTAAGTTTCAGATAAAGAAAGAAAGATCTTGCATTTCTCCAGCGCCTTTCACCACCTCAGGACGTCCCAAAACGCTTCACAACCAATGAAGTGCAGTCCCTGTTGTAATGTGGGGAACGCGGCAGCCGATCTGCACACAGCAAGATCCCACCAACAGCGATGTGATAATGACCAGATAATCCGTTTTTTAATGATGTTGGTTGAGGGATAAATATTGGCCCTAGGACACCGGGGAGAACTCCCCCCGCTCTTCTCCGAAATAGTGGCCGTGGGATATTTTATGTCCACTTGAGAGAGCAGACTGGTCTTCCTTTCATTCTTTCTTGTTTTCTTGTTTTCCTTTTTTCTTTCTTTCCTTTTTTCTTTCTTTCCTTCTTTCTTTCTTTCCTTCCTTCTTTCCTTCCATCTTTCCCTCCTTCCTTCCCCCTCCTTTCCTGCTGAGGGGACTCGCGATGGATACAGGATGGAATCCTTGTTTGAATCTTCATTAGTCACACAGCTCCCTCTGCCTACGAAGTCAGTAATATGCTGTGCAGAACATGTCTGATTCCAAACACAAAGGGGTGGAATGGCTACAAGGAGGGGAATGGGCCGTAGACAGAGGCAAAGCCAACATTCCTCCCTCGACCGACACCAACAATACCTTGTATTTATATAGCACCTTTAACACAATAAAATATCCCAAGGTGCTTCACAGGAGCGTAAATCAGAGCGAACTTTGACACCGAGACACATAAGGAGATATTAGGACAGGTGACCAAAAGCTGGGTCAAAGAGGTCGGTTTTAAGAAGTGTCTTAAAGGAGGAGAGAGAGGCGGAGAGGTTTAGGGAGGGAATTCCAGAGCTTAGGGCCCAGGCAGCTGAAGGCACGGCCGCCAATGGTGGAGCGATTATAATCGGGGATGCGCAAGAGGCCAGAATTGGAGGAGCGCAGAGATCTCGGAGGGGTTGTAGGGACTGGAGGAGGTTACAGAGATAGGGAGGGGAAAAGTCACAGAGGGGATTTGAAAACAAGGATGAGAATTTTAAAATCGAGGTGCTGTTGGACCGGGAGCCAATGTCGGTCAGAAACTGAATGCAGTACTGCAGTCTGGGGCCTGACCAAGGCTCTATACAAATGAAGCATAACTTCCTCCACTTTCCATTCCAACCCACTGGAGATAGTGGCCAAAATTCCATTGGCCTTTTATAATTCCTTGATGCAGCCGTTTACCATTTTGTTCTGATGTGTGTACACGGAGACCTAAGTCCCTTTGCTCCTCCACTGCCCCGTACCTCATTGCTGTTTGTGGGATCTTGCTGTGCGCAAACTGGCTGCCGCGTTTCCTACATCACAACAGCGACTGCACTCCAAAAAAAAAGTACCTGATTGGCCGCAAAGCGCTTTGGGACATCCTGAGGCCGCGAGAGGTGCTGGAGAAATTTCTCCTTTCGGAGTGGGAACATTTGGCTGATTTTTCTCTAAATAGTTGATCTCAGCACCTGTACTTCCAGCATCTTATTCGCCCTCGAATCAGTTCGTTTGTTGCCCACTTTGCGACGCGGGGTGAAGCCAAACTGACAGCTGTCTCTGTTGATTTGTCCAGGACCCCATCTGTGCGTGGAACCAGGGCGTAATAGAGACGAGGCCTTACAAAGTTCTCCTGACTTCATAATTAAGTCAACGATGCAGTAAAGATGACTAAACCTCACATAATATGCAAATGATATTCCATCAAGCTGGTTAACTCAACCCCTGACAATCATATACAGCACAGGAGGAGGCCCTTCGGCCCATCGAGCCTGTGCCGGCTCTTTGAAAGAGCTCTCCAATTAGTCCCACTCCCCCTGCTCTTTCCCCACAGCCTGAAGATTTTCCTTTTCAAGTATTTCTCCAATTCCCTTTTGAAAGTTACTATTGAATCTGCTTCCACCGCCCTTTCAGGCAGCGCATTCCAGATCACAGCAACTGGCTGTAAAAACATTCTCCTCATCTCCCCTCTGGTTCTTTTGTCGTTCACCTTCACTCTGTGTCCTCTGGTTACCGACCCTCCTGCCACTGGAAATTAATTAAAATCCGTTATAACTGAAACAGAAACTGTACAAGGTCACAAATGGCTCCCCTGTGCTTATTAATCGGCGAACAGGCGACTTTAAGAGATGTAATAAGTGAGCCCATTGTATATTTTTTGGAACATCTCATTAGATTTCTTTTCAAATCTTCGTAATAAAATTAGCCTCACTGAAAGCAGAAAGAAAGACTTGCATTTCTATAGCGCCTTTCACAACTACAGTACATCCCAAAGTGATTTACAGCCAATGAAGTACTTTCTGAAGTGTAGTCACTGTTGTAATGTAGGAAACGCGGCAGACAATTTTCGCACAGCAAGCTCCCACAAACAGCAATGTGATAATGACCAGATCATCTGTTTTTAGTGATGTTGGGTGAAGGATAACTATTGGACCAGGACACCGGGGAGAACTCCCCTGCTTTTCTTCGATTCGTGCCGTGGGATCTTTTATGTCCACCTGAGAGAACAGTTGGGACCTCGGTTTAACGTCGCATCCAAAAGACGGCACCTCCGACAGTGCAGCGCTCCCTCAGTACTGCCCCTCCGACAGTGCAGCGCTCCCTCAGCACTGCCCCTCCGACAGTGCAGCGCTCCCTCAGCACTGCCCCTCTGACAGTGCAGCGCTCCCTCAGCACTGCCCCTCCGACAGTGCAGCGCTCCCTCAGCACTGCCCCTCCGACAGTGCAGCGCTCCCTCAGCACTGCCCCTCTGACAGTGCAGCGCTCCCTCAGCACTGCCCCTCCGACAGTGCAGCACTCCCTCAGGACTGCCCCTCCGACAGTGCAGCGCTCCCTCAGCACTGCCCCTCCGACAGTGCAGCGCTCCCTCAGCACTGCCCCTCCGACAGTGCAGTGCTCCCACAGTACTGCCCCTCCGACAGTGCAGCGCTCCCTCAGTACTGCCCCTCCGACAGTGCAGCACTCCCTCAGCACTGCCCCTCCGACAGTGCAGCGCTCCCTCAGTACTGCCCCTCCGACAGTGCAGCGCTCCCTCAGCACTGCCCCTCCGACAGTGCAGCTCTCCCTCAGTACTGCCCCTTCGACAATGCAGCGCTCCCTCAGTACTGCCCCTCTGACAGTGCAGCGCTCCCTCAGCACTGCCCCTCTGACAGTGCAGCGCTTCCTCAGTACTGCCCCTCCAACAGTGCAGCTCTCCCTCAGTACTGCCCCTCCGACAGTGTGGCGCTCCCTCAGTACTGCCCCTCCGACAGTGCAGCACTCCCTCAGTACTGCCCCTCCGACAGTGCAGCGCTCCCTCAGTACTGCCCCTCCGACAGTGCAGCACTCCCTCAGTACTGCCCCTCCGACAGTGCAGCGTTCCCTCAGTACTGCCCCTCCGACAGTGCAGCGCTCCCTCAGCACTGCACTGGGAGGGTCAGCCTGGATTATGTGCTCTAGTCTCTGGAGTGGGACTTGAACTCACAACCTTCTGATGCGAGAGTGATGCCTACTGAGCCACGGTAGACTCTGGCACTTAATTATATCACAATTATTAGCCCCTCGGTGAGGATATAATTAAGGCGCTCACTGCCCATTGACATTTGCCAATTCCTTGATGGCTGATGCCACTGACTAGAAAGTCCAATGTTTGATTGAGTTAGTTGATCGAAGCCAGAGCAGAAATTGAGGTACCACAATGGACCACAGTGGGTCACAGCCGGTCACAGTTGATCACATGGATCACAGTGGATTGCAGTGGATCAAAGTGGATCACAATTTATCACAGTGGATCACAATTGGTCGCAGTGGATCGCAGTTGATTTGATAGAGGTATTTAATATCATGGAGGGTTGAGATAGAGTAAATAAAGAGAAACTGTTCCCAATGGGTGAAGGGTCGATAACCAGAGGGCACAGATTGAAGGTGATTGGCAAAAGAACCAGAGGCGACAGGAGGAAAAACTCTTTACGCAGCGAGTGGTCAGGATCTGGAATGCGCTGCCTGATCGGGCGGTGGAGGCAGATTCAATAGTAGCTTCAAAAGGGAATTGGATAAATACTTGGAGAAAAAATTGCAGGGATCTGGGGAAAGAGTGGGGGAGTGGGACTGACTGGATTGCTCTTCGGAAGAGCCGGCGCAGACTCGATGGGCCGAATGGCCTCCTTCTGCGCTGTACTATTCTATCTTCTTAGGCAATCCCTCAGAACCGAGGATGACTTGCTTCCACATTAAAAATGAGTTCTCAGGTGACTGATGAGTCCAAGGCGGGACCTACAGTCTCTGTCACAGGTGGGGCAGACGGTGGTTGAAGGGGCGGGTGGGTGGGGTGCTTGGGTTGACGTGCGCTCCTTGCGCTGCCTGCTCTTGGCTGCCGCTTGCTCCCGGCGAAGAGACTCGAGGTGTTCGGCGCCTTCCCGGATGAGTCTCCTCCACTTTGTGCGGTCTTGGGCCAGGGATTCCCAGGTGTTGGTGGGGATGTTTTTCAAGGAGGCTTTGAGGGTGTCCTTGAAGTGTTTCCTCTGCCCACCTGGGGCTCTCTTACCGTGCCGGAGCTCCGAGTAGAGCGCTTGTTTTGGGAGTCTCGTATCAGGCATGCGGACGATGTGACCCGTCCATCGAAGCTGATCGAGCGTGGTCAAAGCTTCGATGCTGGGGATGTTGGCCTGAGCAAGAACACTGACGTTGGTGCACCTATCCTGCCAATGGATTTGCAGGATCTTGCGGAGGCAGCATTGGTGGTACCTCTCCAGTGCTTTGAGGTGCCTGCTGTACATGATCCATGTCTCTGAGGCAGACAGGAGGGCGGGTATCACTACTGCTCTGTAGACCATGAGCTTAGTGCCGGGTTTGAGGTCCTGGTCTTCAAACACTCTCTTCCTCAGGCGACCGAAGGCTGCACTGGCATACTGAAGGCAGTGTTGGACTTCGTCATCGACGTCTGCCCTTGTTGACAGTAGGCTCCTGAGGTCATAGAGTCATAGAGTTTTACAGCACAGAAAGAGGCCCTTCGGCCCATCGTGTCTGCGCCGCCCATCCATCCCTGTCCAGTCTAATCCCATTTTCCAGCATTTGGTCCATAGCCTTGTATGCAATGGCATTTCATGTGCTCATCCAAATGCTTCTTGAATGTTGTGAGGGTTCCTGCCTCCACCACCCTTTCAGGCATTGAGTTCCACATTCCAACCACCCTCTGGGTGAAAAAGTTCCTCCTCAAATCCCCTCTAAATCTCCTGCCCCTTACCCTGAATCTATGCCCCCTTGTTATTGACCCCCCCACTAAGGGGAAAAGTTCCTCTTTATCTACCCTACCTATGCCCCTCATTATTTTGTACACCTCAATCAGGTCCCCCCTCAGCCTTCTCTGCTCCAAGGAAAACAACTCCAGCCTGTCCAGCCTCTCTTCATAGCTGAGGCGCTCCATCCCAGGTAACATCCTGGTGAATCTTCTCTGCACCCTCTCCAAAGCAATCACATCCTTCCCATAGTGAGGCGACCAGAACTGCACACAGTACTCCAGCTGTGGCCTCACCAGCGTTTTGTACAGCTCCATCATAACCTCCCTGCTCTTATATTCTATGCCTCGGCTAATGAAGGCAAGTATCCCATATGCCTTTTTAACCACCTTATCTACCTGCTCCGCTGCCTTCAGGGATCTATGTACATGTACACCAAGGTCCCTCTGACCCTCTGTACTTCCTAGGGTCCTACCACTCATTGTGTATTCCCTTGCCTTATTTGTCCGTCCAAAATGCATCACCTCGCACTTTTCAGGGTTAAATTCCATTTGCCACTTTTCCGCCCATCTGACCAACCCGTTTATATCGTCCTGTAGCCGGAGGCTTTCCTCCTCGCAATTTACCACCCCACCAATTTTCGTGTCATCTGCGAACTTACTGATCATACCTTTTACATTCTCATCCAAATCATTTATGTAGATCACAAACAATAAGGGACCCAGCACCGATCCCTGAGGTACCCCACTGGACACAGGCTTCCAGTCACAAAAGCAACCTTCGACCATCACCCTCTGCCTCCTGCCACTCAGCCAGTTTAGGATCCAACGCGCCAAGGCACCCTGGATCCCATGGGCTCTTACCTTCTTGACCAGTCTCCTATGCGGGACTTTGTCAAAAGCTTTACTGAAGTCCATGTAAACCACATCCACAGCATTTCCCTCATCCACCCCACTAGTCACCCCCTCGAAAAATTCGATCAGATTTGTTAGACATGATTTACCCTTGACAAAGCCATGCTGACTATCCCCGATTAATCCTTGCCTCTCCAAGTGGAGATTAATTTTGTCCCTCAGAATTTTTTCCAATAATTTCCCCACCACAGATGTTAGACTCACTGGCCTGTAATTCCCTGGTTTATCCCTGCTACCCTTCTTGAATAATGGTACTACGTTAGCTGTTCTCCAGTCCTCTGGTACATCCCCTGTGGCCAGAGAGGTTCTGAAAATTAGTGTCAGAGCCCCTGCAATCTCCTCCCTTGCCTCCCACAGCAGCCTGGGATACATCTCGTCCGGGCCTGGGGATTTATCCACTTTTTGGCCCACTAAAACCGCTAGCACCTCCTCCCTCTCGATGCTAATATGTTCGAGTATGTCACAGTCCCCTTGCCCGATTTCTATGTCTGCATCGTCTTTCTCCATAGTGAACACAGATGCAAAAAATTCATTTAAAACCCCGCCTACATCCTCTGGCTCTACACACAGATTGCCACTTTGGTCCCTAATGGGCCCTACCCTTTCCCTGGTTATCCTCTTGCCCTTAATATACTTATAAAACATCTTAGGATTTTCCTTTATTTTGCTCGCCAGTGTTATTTCATGGCCCCTCCTCGCCCTCCTAATTTCTTTTTTAAGTATGCCCCTGCACTTTTTATACTCCTCTAGGGCTTCTTCTGTCTTTAGTCTTTTGTAACTGCCAAAAGCCCCCCTTTTATTTCTAATGCATTTTTGTATATCCCTTGTCATCCAAGGTTCCCTTTGCTTGTTGGTCCCACCCTTGACCTTTACAGGAACATGTTGGCGTTGTACTCTCTCTATTTCCCTTCTGAAAGTCTCCCACTGTTTTGATGTGGATTTTCCTATAAGCAGCTGCTCCCAGTCCACTTTGGCCAGATCCTGCCTTATCATATTAAAATCGGCCTTCCCCCAATTTAGAACCCTTATTTCCGGGCCGTCTTTGTCTTTTTCCATGACCACCTTAAATCTCACCGAAAGTGGTCCACGTTGTCCAAGGCCTTGTCATGGATTTTGATAATCGGGGGGCAGTACTGTGTGGCGGGGGCAGGTTGGTAGAGGACCTTTGTCTTACGGATGTTTAGTGTAAGGCCCATGCTCTCGTATGCTTCAGTGAAGGTGTTGACGATGGTTTGGAGTTCGACCTCCGAGTGAGCGCAGACGCAAGTGTCATCTGCATACTGTAATTCGATGACAGAGGATGGGACGACCTTGGATCTGGACGGGAGGCGACGGAGGTTGAACAGTTTCCCGTTTGTTCTGTAAATTAGCTCCACTCCAGTGGGGAGCTTACTGAGGGTGAGATGGAGCATTGCAGCAAGGAAGATCGAGAAGAGCGTTGGTGCAATGACACAGCCTTGCTTGACCCCGGTCCGTACATGAATTGAGTCTGTGGTGGAACCGCTGGCCAGCATCACGGCTTGCATGTCGTTGTGAAGCAGGCGGAGGATGGTGACAAACTTTTGAGGGCAGCCGAATTTGAGGAGGACACTCCATAATCCCTCACGGTTGACAGTGTCGAAGGCCTTTGTGAGATCAAAGAAGGCCATGTACAGCGGTTGGTGCTGTTCCCTGCATTTCTCTTGTAGTTGACGTGTGGTGAAGATCATGTCCATTGAGCCCCTTAGTGGGCGGAATCCGCATTGTGACTCTGGGAGGAGCTCTTCGGCCACTGGGAGTCACATAGAATCATAGAAGTCACGATTCTATCATCCTATGATCACAGTTGACCCTGGCTTAGAGACAAGAATTTTTTTTCTATGCAATTGAAGAAATTACAGCACAACAGGAAGAAATTTGGGCCACAGTGTTCCTGATCAATATGAAGTGTTTGGACGAATGATCATCTGTGTTTTATTTACTGATGTTGATTGAGGAATAAATATTGGCCCAAGGACACCGGAGAGAAATCCCTTGCTCTTCATAGAAATAGTGCCCTGAGAGGTCAGACAGGGCCTCAGTTTAATGTCTCATCCGAAAGATGGCACCTCCGACTGTGCAGCACTCCCTCAGTACTGCCCCTCCGACAGTGCGGCACTCCCTCAGTACTGACCCTCCGACAGTGCGGCGCTCCCTCAGTACTGCCCCTCCGACAGTGCGGCGCTCCCTCAGTACTGCCCCTCCGACAGTGCGGCGCTCCCTCAGTACTGCCCCTCCGACAGTGCAGCGCTCCCTCAGTACTGCCCCTCCGACAGTGCGGCGCTCCCTCAGTACTGCCCCTCCGACAGTGCAGCGCTCCCTCAGTACTGCCCCTCCGACAGTGAGGCGCTCCCTCAGTACTGCCCCTCTGACAGTGCAGCACTCCCTCAGTCCTGCCCTCCGACAGTGCAGCGCTCCCTCAGTACTGCCCCTCCGACAGTGCGGCGCTCCCTCAGTCCTGACCCTCGACAGTGCAGCGCTCCCTCAGTAATGCCCCTCCGACAGTGCGGCACTCCCTCAGTACTGCCCCTCCGACAGTGCGGCGCTCCCTCAGTACTGCCCCTCCGACAGTGCGGCGCTCCCTCAGTACTGACCCTCCGACAGTGCAGCGCTCCCTCAGTAATGCCCCTCCGACAGTGCGGCACTCCCTCAGTACTGCCCCTCCGACAGTGCGGCGCTCCCTCAGTACTGACCCTCCGACAGTGCAGCGCTCCCTCAGTAATGCCCCTCCGACAGTGCAGCGCTCCCTCAGTACTGCCCCTCCGACAGTGCACAGCTCCCTCAGTACTGCCCCTCCGACAGTGCAGCACTCCCTCAGTACTGCCCCTCCGACAGTGCAGTGCTCCCTCAGTACTGCCCCTCCGACAGTGCAGCGCTCCCTCAGTACTGCCCCTCCGACAGTGCAGCGCTCCCTCAGTACTGCCCCTCCGACAGTGCAGCGCTCCCTCAGTACTGCCCCTCCGACAGTGCGGCGCTCCCTCAGTACTGCCCCTCCGACAGTGCAGCGCTCCCTCAGTACTGCCCCTCCAACAGTGCAGCTCTCCCTCAGTACTGACCCTCCAACAGTGCAGCGCTCCCTCAGTACTGCCCCCCGACAGTGCAGCATTTCTCAGTACTGACCCTCCGACAGTGCAGCGCTCCCTGAGTACTGACCCTCCGACAGTGCAGCGCTCCCTCAGTACTGCTCCGCCGACAGTGCAGCACTCCCTCAGTACTGCCCCTCCGACAGTGCAGCGCTCCCTCAGTACTGCCCCTCCGACCGTGCAGCACTCCCTCTGTACTGACCCTCCGACAGTGCAGCGCTCCCTCAGTACTGCCCCTCCGACAGTGCAGCACTCCCTCAGTACTGACCCTCCAACAGTGCAGCGCTCCCTCAGTACTGCCCCTCCGACAGTGCAGCGCTCCCTCAGTACTGCCCCTCCAACAGTGCAGCACTCCCTCAGTACTGACCCTCCGACAGTGCAGCACTCCCTCAGTACTGCCCCTCCGACAGTGCAGCACTCCCTCAGTACTGACCCTCTGACAGTGCAGCACTCCCTCAGTACTGACCCTCTGACAGTGCAGCACTCCCTCAGTACTGACCCTGCGACAGTTCAGCACTCCCTCAACACTGCACCGGGAGAGCTAGCCTGCATTATGAGGTAGGTTGATGTGTACCTGGGTGCGGAATGGTATTGTGGGAAGTTCCTGTCCAGTGACTCTGCTAGAAAGTGCGAACCCAAACTGGATAAACAACTGCCAATTTAACAGTCATTTTATTACCTGTGACCACCAGCAATGGAAAGGAGAATCAGGAGGGGTGTTCAGCAGATGTCTGCCCCGTTATCCCGTTTTGCCCCCCACGCCCCGTGGGACGTGCTGCAAGTTACACCCGCTTCTACTGATGGTAGTTGCCTTGGATACAGGGTGTGCAAACAGTCCTATCTACCTGCGTTATTACTGGCAGGTGTTGCCATGGAGACCTGACACTCTTTAGCCCGAGCTGCTATCATTTAAATTAGCGCCCAAGGCGATGGCACAGCTGCTCACAGAACTAATCATCCTTCTATTCTTCAGTCAATCTTCCCTCGGAGACCCAGCTCTGGTGCAGGTTTCCAGTGGGCAGGGTGTTGTCTCTTTTGGCAAATTTGCCAAATCGAGCAATGCGTATGATTGCACCGCGCATAGAAGTCTTGCATCGAAGCAGCGTCTCTCACACCTGAGCCGTCACACTGCGTGCCTTTCATCCAATGTCACACTGCAAACATCACACAGTTTTGGTCTCCTTCTTCTTCTTAGGCAGTCCCTCGGAACCGAGGATGACTTGCTTCCACATTAAAAATGAGTTCTCAGGTGACTGATGAGTCCAATGCGGGACCTACAGTCTCTGTCACAGGTGGGGCAGACGGTGGTTGAAGGGGCGGGTGGGTGGGGTGCTTTGTTTGACGTGCGCCCCTTGCGTTGCCGGCGCTTGGCTTCCGCTTGCTCCCGGCGAAGAGACTCGAGGTGTTTGGCACCTTCCCGGATGCTTCTCCTCCACCTTGTGCGGTTTTGGGCCAGGGATTCCCAGGTGTCGGTGGGGATGTTACACTTTTTCAAGGAGGCTTTGAGGGTGTCCTTGAAGCGTTTCCTCTGCCCACCTGGGGCTCTCTTGCCGTGCCGGAGCTTCGAGTAGAGCGCTTGTTTTGGGAGTCTCGTATCGTACATGCGGACAATGTGACCTGTCCATCGGAGCTGATTGAGCGTGGTCAAAGCTTCGATGCTGGGGATGTTGGCCTGAGCGAGAACACTGACGTTGGTGCGCCTATCCTGCCAATGGACTCCTTTGGTCTCCTTACCTAAGGAAGGATATACTTGCCATATAGGGAGTGCAACGAAGGTTCACCAGACTGATTCCTGGGATGGGGGGATTGTCCTATGATGAGAGATTGAGTAGACTAGGCCGATACTCTCTGGAGTTTAGAAGAATGAGAGGGGATCTCATTGAAACATACAAAATTCATACAGGGCTCGACAGGGTAGATGCAGGGAGGATGTTTCCCCTGGCTGGGGGTGGGGGGAGTCTAGAACCAGGGGTCACAGTCTCAGAATAAGGGGTCGGCCATTTAGGACTGAGATGAGAAGAAATTTCTTCACTCAGAGGGTGGTGAATCTTTGGAATTCTCTGCCCCAGAGGGCTGTGGAGGCTCAGTCGTTGAGTATATTCAAGACAGAGAGCGATAGATTGTTGGACTCCAGGGGAATCAAGGGATATGGAGATCGGGCGGGAAAGTGGAGTTGAGGTCGATGATCAGCCATGACCATATTGAATGGCGGAACAGGCTCGAGGGGCCGAATGGACGACTCCTGCTCTTGTTTCTTATGTGCTTATACGCAATGTATAAATCAAAGCAGCTCGCTGTAGTTTAAACTTACCCTCTGTGTAATCCCCAGGAGAAAATGATAAGGAGAAAATGCAGGAAGGGGAACGAATTGTGTTCATTTGATTTCCTTCCAGTGTTGCCACCTGAACGGCTTATGGTTACCAATGATAATATTTGCATTTTAAGCTTTGCGGAAAAAGGGCAATTTGCCTGAAGAGCATCTAAGCGCGAATTGTATCGAACAGAAGCAAAGAATGCAACTCACGGTTGACGGACTCTTAATAGGAATTAATGGGTGGCTCGCCAGCAGAACCATGCCTGAGATTACTCGCTTAACTCTTCCTCTTCTAAAGGAGCTGCTCATCACCATCCAGGACAAAGCAGCCCGCTTGACCAGCAGCCCATCCTCCACCTCAAACACTCTCCTCAAACATCCTCCACCTCAAAACATCCTCCACCTCAAACACTCTCCTCAAACATCCTCCACCTCAAAACATCCTCCACCTCAAACACTCTCCTCAAACATCCTCCACCTCAAAACATCCTCCACCTCAAACACTCTCCTCAAACAACCTCCTCAAACACTGTCCTCAAACACTCTCCTCAAACACTCTCCTCAAAACATCCTCCACCTCAAAACATCCTCCACCTCAAACACACTCCTCAAACATCCTCCACCTCAAAACATCCTCCACCTCAAACACTCTCCTCAAACATCCTCCACCTCAAAACATCCTCCACCTCAAACACTCCCCTCAAACATCCTCCACCTCAAAACATCCTCCATCTCAAACACTCTCCTCCACCTCAAAACATCCTCCACCTCAAACACTCTCCTCAAACATCCTCCACCTCAAAACATCCTCCACCTCAAACACACTCCTCAAACATCCTCCACCTCAAAACATCCTCCACCTCAAAACATCCTCCACCTCAAACACTCTCCTCAAACATCCTCCACCTCAAAACATCCTCCACCTCAAACACTCTCCTCAAACATCCTCCACCTCAAAACATCCTCCACCTCAAACACTCTCCTCAAACATCCTCCACCTCAAAACATCCTCCACCTCAAAACATCCTCCACCTCAAACACACTCCTCAAACATCCTCCACCTCAAAACATCCTCCACCTCAAACACTCTCCTCAAACATCCTCCACCTCAAAACATCCTCCACCTCAAACACACTCCTCAAACATCCTCCACCTCAAAACATCCTCCACCTCAAAACATCCTCCACCTCAAACACACTCCTCAAACATCCTCCACCTCAAAACATCCTCCACCTCAAACACTCTCCTCAAACATCCTCCACCTCAAAACATCCTCCACCTCAAACACTCTCCTCAAACATCCTCCACCTCAAAACATCCTCCACCTCAAACACACTCCTCAAACATCCTCCACCTCAAAACATCCTCCACCTCAAAACATCCTCCACCTCAAACACACTCCTCAAACATCCTCCACCTCAAAACATCCTCCACCTCAAACACTCTCCTCAAACATCCTCCACCTCAAAACATCCTCCACCTCAAACACTCTCCTCAAACATCCTCCACCTCAAAACATCCTCCACCTGAAACACTCTCCTCAAACATCCTCCACCTCAAAACATCCTCCACCTCAAAACATCCTCCACCTCAAACACTCTCCTCAAACATCCTCCACCTCAAAACATCCTCCACCTCAAACACTCTCCTCAAACATCCTCCACCTCAAAACATCCTCCACCTCAAACACTCTCCTCAAACATCCTCCACCTCAAAACATCCTCCACCTCAAACACTCTCCTCAAACATCCTCCACCTCAAAACATCCTCCACCTCAAACACCCTCCTCAAACACCCTCCTCAAACATCCTCCACCTCAAAACATCCTCCACCTCAAAACATCCTCCACCTCAAAACATCCTCCACCTCAAACACTCTCCTCAAACATCCTCCACCTCAAAACATCCTCCACCTCAAACACTCTCCTCAAACATCCTCCACCTCAAACACTCTCCTCAAACACCCTCCACCTCAAAACATCCTCCACTGCAAACACTCTCCTCAAACACTCTCCTCAAACATCCTCCACCTCAAACACTCTCCTCAAACACTCTCCCCAAACACCCTCCTCAAACACCCTCCTCAAACTCTCCACCTCAAACACCTCCACCTCAAACACTCTCCTCAATCATCCTCCTCAAACACTCTCCTCAAACACCCTCCTCAAACACTCTCCTGAAACACTCTCCACCTCAAACACCCTCCTCAAACTCTCCACCTCAAACACTCTCCACCTCAAACACTCTCCACCTCAAACACTCTTCACCTCACTCTCCTCAAACACTCTCCACCTCAAACACTCTCCTCCTCAAACATCCTCCACCTCAAACACTCTCCTCCTCAAACACTCTCCTCCTCAAACACTCTCCACCTCAAACATCCTCCACCTCAAACACTCTCCTCCTCAAACACTCTCCTCCTCAAATATCCTCCACCTCAAACACTCTCCTCCTCAAACACTCTCCTCCTCAAACACTCTCCTCCTCAAACACTCTCCACCTCAAACACTCTCCTCCTCAAACACTCTCCTCCTCAAACACTCTCCTCCTCAAACATCCTCCACCTCAAACACTCTCCACCTCAAACACTCTCCACCTCAAACACTCTCCACCTCAAACATCCTCCACCTCAAACACTCTCCTCCTGAAACACTCTCCACCTCAAACACCCTCCTCAAACTCTCCACCTCAAACACTCTCCTCCTCAAACACTCTCCTCCTCAAACACTCTCCTCCTCAAACATCCTCCACCTCAAACACCCTCCTCCTCAAACATCCTCCACCTCAAACACTCTCCACCTCAAACATCCTCCACCTCAAACACTCTCCTCCTCAAACACTCTCCTCCTCAAGCACTCTCCTCCTCAAACACTCTCCTCCTCAAACACTCTCCTCCTCAAACACTCTCCTCCTCAAACACTCTCCACCTCAAACACTCTCCTCCTCAAACATCCTCCACCTCAAACATTCTCCTCCTCAAACACTCTCCTCCTCAAACATCCTCCACCTCAAACACCTCCACCTCAAACACCCTCCCCCTCAAACATTCTCCTCAAACATCCTCCACCTCAATCTTTCACCCCCTCCACCACCGGCGCCCTGTGGCTGCAGTGTGTGTGCTATATACAGGGTGTTCGGCATCAAAAGAAAGCCAGACTTACATTTCTATAGCATCTTTCACGACCTCAGGACGTCCCAAAGCGCTTTACAGCCAATGAAGTACTTTTGAAGTGTAGTCACTGTTGTAATGTAGGAAACTTGGCAGCCAATTTGTGCACAGCAAGCTCCCACAAACAGCAATGTGATAATGACCAGATAATCTGTTTCAATTAAGTTGATTGAGCGATAAATATTGGCTCAGGACACCGGGGATAACTCCCCTGCTCTTCTTCGAAATAGTGCCATGGTGTCTTTTCATCCACCTGAGAGGGCAGACGGGGCCTCGGTTTAACGTCTCATCCAAAAGACGGCACCTCCGACAGTGCAGCACTCCCTCAGTGGGAGTGTCAGCCTAGATTGTTATGCTCAAGTCTCTGGAGTGGGATTTAGAACCCACAATCTTCTGACTCAGAGGCGAGTGTGCTATCCACTGAGCCACGGCAGAGACAGCGGAGTCACACACCATCCCAACTTGGACATATATCGGCCGTTCCTTCATTGTCGCTGGGTCAAAATCCTGGAACTCCCTCCCTAACAGCACTGTGGGAGTACCTTCACCACACGGACTGCAGCGGTTCAAGAAGGCAGCTCACCGCCACCTTCTCAAGGGGCAACTAGGGATGGGCAATAAATGCTGGCCTTGCCAGCGACGCCCACATCCTAAGAATGAATTTTTCACTTAATAACCACTGAAGAGACTCTCACTCTAGATGTTTGGGATTGATTTGAGACCAGGTTCCAGGTCCCAACCTCAATGCAACACCTGGACACAACAAAAAAGTAGCCTCCTGCCTCACACTAAATGCAATCTTTGTACATAAGAACATAAGAACATAAGAAGTAGGAGCAGGAGTAGGCCATACGGCCTCTCGGGCCTGCTCCGCCATTCAATAGGATCATGGCTGATCTGAACCTAGACTCACGTCCACTTCCCTGCCCTCTCCCCGTAACCCCTAATTCCCTTATCTGCTAGGAAACTGTCTATCTCCGTTTTAAATTTATTTAATGTTGCAGCTTCCACAGCTCTCTGAGGTAGCAAATTCCATAGATTTACTACCCTCTGAGTGAAGAAGTTTCTCCTCATCTCAGTTTTGAAACGGCAGCCCCTTATTCTAAGATTATGGCCCCTAGTTCTAGTCTCACCCATCAGTGGAAACATCCTCCCCGCATCCACCCGATCAAGCCCCCTCACAATCTTATATGTTTCGATAAGATCGCCTCTCATTCTTCTGAATTACAATGAGTAGAGGCCCAACCTACTCAACCTTTCCTCATACGTCAACCCCCTCATCTCCGGAATCAACCGAGTGAACCTTCTCTGAACCGCCTCGAGAGCAAGTATATATTTTCTTAAATATGGAAACCAAAACTGCACGCAGTATTCCAGGTGTGGCCTCACCAATACCCTGTGTAACTGCAGCAAGACTTCCCTGTTTTTATACTCCATCCCCCTCGCAATAAAAGCCAAGATTCCATTGGCCTTCCTGATCACCTGCTGCACCTGCATACTAACTTTTTGTGTTTCATGCACCAGGATCCCCAGATCCCTTTGTACTTCAGCTTCCTCATTGCAACTTGCATTGTTTTTTATATTCGTTCCTGGGATGTGGGCGTCGCTGGCGAGGCCAGCATTTATTGCCCATCCCTAGCTGCCCTTGGGAAGGTGGTGGTGAGCCGCCTTCTTGAACCGCTGCAGTCCGTGTGGTGAAGGTACTCTGTGGTGATAGTTACCCTCCGCCCCGGTAGGGGGCGACGGAGGGTAAACAGAGAAAGGAAAGGAATAAAGAAGCCTCGTGTTGATGGCTGAAGGAATACATCCCGTGTCCGTGTGTTGAGCACATTACACTCCCACAGTGCTGTTAGGGAGGGTTGGCTCCCGAGTCGGCAATGCCCCAATTTTAAAATTCTCATCTGGAGCCGTCCTTTGTTCCTTAACCTGTCCCATTACCACCTCCTCTCGCCTTGAATATCTCTTATTGTCTCTCAATGTCTCTTAATCTCTCCTGCTTTCTATCCTATCACTGACCTCCCCTTTTGTTCTTTCATCCCCTCCCCCTTTTCCCAGCCCCTAAACCTGCTTTCCATTTCCTGCTTTTTTCCAGTTCTGACGAAGGGTTTTGACCTGAAACGTTGACTCCGTTTCTCTCTCCACGGATGCTGCCTGACCCGCTGAGTATTTCCAGCGTTTTCTGTTGTTATTTAAAATTCTTAACCTCGTTTTCAAATCCTTCCGTGACCTCGCCCCTCCCCATCTCTGTAACCTCCTCCAGCCCTACAACACTCCGAGATCTCCGCGCTCCTCCAGTTCTGGCCTCTTGTCCATCCCCCACTCCCTTCGCCCCACCATTGGCCATTGGCGGCCGTGCCTTCAGCTGCCTGGGCCCTAAGCTCTGGAATTCCCTCCCTAAACCTCTCTGCCTCTCTACCTCTCTCTCCTCTTTAAAACTTACCTCTTTGACCAAGCTTTTGGTAACCTGTCCTATTATCTCCTTATTACATAGGATTACACAGGAAATACAGCACAGAAACAGGCCGTTCGGCCCAACCAGTCCATGCCGGTGTTTATGCTCCACTCGAGCCTCCTCCCATCTTTCCTCATCTAAATCTATCAGCATAACCCCCTATCCCCTTCTCCCTCAGATGCTTATCCAGCCTCCCCTTAAACGCATCTATACTATTCGCTTCAACCACTCCCTGTGGTAGCGAGTTCCACATTCTCACCACTCTCTGGGTAAAGAAGTTTCTCCTGAATTCCCCATTGGATTTCTTGGTGACTATCTTATATTGATGGCCTCTAGTTTTGCTCTTCCCCATAAGTGGAAACATTCTCTCTGTATCCACTCTATCAAAACCTTTCATAATTTTAATGACCTCTATTAGGTCACCCCTTATGTGGCTCGGTGTCAAATTTTGTTTGACAATCGCTCCTGTGAAGCACTTTGGGATGTTTTACTAAGTTAAAGGTGCTTTATAAATGCAAATTGTTCCTGATATACTGTCAGAGCTGTCAAGAATCGTTGATTCGGTGAGACCATCACTAATTATCACTCATAAAAGGTGAGAACGCCTTCATTGGCAATTAAGAAGGCAAATGGCATGTTGGCCTTTATTGCAAGGGGGTTGGAGTATAAGAGTAAGGAAGTCTTGCTACAATTGTACAGGGCCTTGGTGAGACCACACCTGGAGTACTGTGCACAGCTTTGGTCTCCTTATCTAAGGAAGGATATACTTGCCTTGGAGGCGGTGCAACGAAGGTTCACTAGATTGATTCCTGGGATGAGTGGGCTGTCCTATGATGAGAGATTGTGTAGAATGGGCCGATACTCTCTGGAGTTTAGAAGAATGAGAGGTGATCTCATTGAAACATACAAGATTCTGAAGGGGATTGACAGGGTAGATGCTGAGAGGTTGTTTCCCCTGGCTGGAGAGTCTAGAACGAGGGGGCATAGTCTCAGGATAAGGGGTCGGCCATTTAAGACCGAGAGGAGGAGGAATTTCTTCACTCAGAGTGTTGTGAATCTTTGGAATTCTCTACCCCAGAGGGCTGTGGAGGCTCAGTCATTGAGTATATTCAAGGCAGAGATCGATAGATTTTTGAACTCTAAGGGAATCAATGGCTATGGGGATAGTGCA
The DNA here is from genome assembly GCF_052327205.1 of Somniosus microcephalus. Taxonomy (NCBI): domain Eukaryota; kingdom Metazoa; phylum Chordata; class Chondrichthyes; order Squaliformes; family Somniosidae; genus Somniosus; species Somniosus microcephalus. The sequence goes on from NC_140989.1 coordinate 368,173,477, forward strand.
GGAAAGTGGAGATGAGGTAGAAGATTAGCCATGATCTTATTGGATGGCTGAGCAGACTCGAGGGGCCGAATGGCTGACTCCTGCTCCTATTTCTTATGTTCTTATTTGTCCGAATGGGGTTGCCTCTTTAAATTTACAATCTCCCTGGCCCTCTGCAATCTGTGTTTCTGCCAGTCATCACACACCTTCTTAGGCTTCGAATAAGGATCACACTGGGTAATGTCTCTCATGGCCTCACAACGTCCCAAAGCGCTTTACAGTCAATGAAGTACTTCTTCGAACAGTAGTCACTGTCATAATGTAGGAAACGTGGCAGCCAAGTTCATGCACAGCAAGCTCCCACACACAGATGCGGCCGGACCTGCTGTGATTTCCAGCAAAATTTTTTAATTTTTTTTATTTATTGTTTTTTGTCTGTTTTTTGTTTTTCATACAGACCCCAGCATCTGCAACATTCGACCCCTTGTGAACTCACCTCATTGTTGTTTGATGTAATGTTTTCCTGACTGACCTGTTTGGACACCATTCACACCTTTGATTGCTGTGATTATCTCTCTGCCGAGGTGTGATAAATGGCAGTTAGAAAGGTTACCTGTAAACATCTGACATGATTCTCTGACTATATATGCTGTGCCTATATGCATCTCTTCACTTCACCTGAAGAAGGAGCAGCGCTCCGAAAGCTTGTGATTTCAAATAAAGCTGTTGGACTATAACCTGGTGTTGTGTGACTTCTTACATTTGTCCACCCCAGTCTAACACCGGCATCTCCACATCATCCCACAAACAGCAATGTGATAATGACCAGATAATCTGTTTTAGTGATGTTGATTGAGGGATAAATATTGGCCAGAACACTGGGGATAACTCCCTTGCTCTTCTTTGAAATAGTGCCGTGAAATCTTTTACGTCCCCCTGAGAGAGCAGACGCGTCGCTACTGGCAGCACTCCCCCTCCCTCTTGGGGCGCTACCAGTAGCGGAACTGAATGCCTTCCTCCCCTTATTAAATGGGAGGGGGCCGAGCGCAGCGCGACCCGGGGCCCAGCTGGGCCACCGGGGATCGGGGTCTCGGCAAAAGAGCCCGGCACTCAAGGGAAATGCCGGGCTGACGGAGTGCAGTCGGCACTCTGCGGCGGGTGGGGGGGCTCCACAGGAGGACGGGGACAGCAAAGGGGGCCAGGTGCTGGCAGGCGGCCAGCAACAAAATGTAAGTCGGGGGGCGCTGCGCACGGTGATGACGTCATCGCCAAAGGCGCAGCGCCACGGGGCGCTACCGGTTGCCGCCGCCGCTAACCTCCCGCTGAATTACACGGGAGGCGGTAGTGGCACCGCACCCGGGCGCTAGTTGCTATGCTCCTGTTAGCGCCCTCTTAGCTAACTGGAGCCGCAAAAAAAAACGAAATTTGCCCCCTATCATTCTAAGGAAGGCCATTTCTTTCCTAACCAAGTGATTGGGCAAGAACATGGCAACTGGAATATAATGTGGAGAAATGTGAAGTTACCCACTTTGGTAGGAAAAATAGAAAAGCAAGAGTATTTTTTAAATGGTGAGAGATTGGGAAATGTTGGTGTTCAGAGGGACCTGGGTGTCCTTGTACACAAATCACTGAAAGTTAACAGGCAGGTACAGCAAGCAATTAGGAAAGCAAATGGTATGTTGGCCTTTATTACAAGAGGATTTGAGTATAAGAGTAAAGACGTCTTACTGCAATTATATAGGGTCCTGGTGAGACCACACCTGGAGTATTGTGGACAGTTTTAGTCTTCTTACCTAAGGAACGCCCTCGTCACATCGTCCGCATGCCCGATACGAGACTCCCAAAACAAGAGCTCTACTCGGAGCTCCGACACGACAAGAGAGCCCCAGGTGGGCAGAAGAAACGCTTCAAGGACACCCTCAAAGCCTCCTTGAAAAAGTGTAACATCCCCACCGACACCTGGGAATCCCTGGCCCAAGACCGCACAAAGTGGAGGAGAAGCATCCGGGAAGGCGCCAAACACCTTGAGTCTCTTCGCCGGGAGCAAGCGGAAGCCAAGCGCAGGCAGCGCAAGGAGCCCACGTCAACCCAAGCACCCCACCCACCCGCCCCTTCAACCACCGTCTGCCCCACCTGTGACAGAGACTGTAGGTCCCACATTGGACTCATCAGTCACCTGCGAACTCATTTTTAATGTGGCAGCAAGTCATCCTCGGTTCCGAGGGACTGCCTAAGAAGAAGACCTCAGGAAAGATATACTTGACATAGAGGGGGTATAACGAAGGTTTACCAGACTGATTCCTGGGATTGGGGGGATTGTCCTATGAGGAGAGATTGAGTAGACTGGGCCTATATTCTCTCGAGTTCAGAAGAATGAGAGGTGATCTCATTGAAACATACAAAACTCTTACAGGGCTTGACAGGGTAGATGCAGGGAGGATGTTTCCCCTGGCTGGGGAGTCTAGAACCAGGGGTCACAGTCTCAGAATAAGGGGTCGGCCATTTAGGACTGAGATGAGGAGGAATTTCTTCACTCAGAGGGTGGTGAATCTTTGGAATTCTCTGCCCCAGAGGGCTGTGGAGGCTCAGTCATTGGGTATATTCAAGACAGAGATCGATAGATTTTTGAATATTAAGGGAATCAATGGATATGGGGATAGTGCAGGAAAGTGGAGCTGAGGTAGAAGATCAGCCATGATCTTATTGAATGGCGGAGCAGGCTTGAGGGGCCGAATGGCCGACTCCTGCTCCTTCCTTCCCTTCTTTCTTCCTAACTTCCTCACGTCCTTTCTTTCAATTCAATTCAATTCAAATGCTTTATTGGCATGAAAGTTTACAGAGAACCATATTGCCAAAGCTTACATTGCAAAAAGGTACAGTTTTCTAACATTCTGTAGGTGTCAATCGATTTGACATTTGTTGGGTACATACAATATTACTTTTAAACAATATTAATTTTAAACAGTCTTTGTACTTCATTTGGTACGTTCAATATTAATTTTAAACAGTCTTAATTTTAAACAGTCCTCAGGTTGTGACATGTTGTTACATATTTGGCCCCAAGGTATGGTCTGTCTCCTTCTCCTAGGACTAATCTCAATTTTGACAGATCATCCAATTCCTTGAAATCTGGGGTTGTTTGGCTTAGCTTGTTGAATAATATGTTTCTTGATGTGTTGAATTTTTCGCATTTTAGGAGGAAATGCATTTCTGTTTCAACCTCGCCAGCCAGACATTGATCGCATATTCTATTCTCTCTAGGCTGCCAGGATTTCTTGTATCTGCCTTTTTCAATTTCCAGTTGGTGGTCGCTTAGTCTGTACCTGGTGAGGGTCTGTCTCTGTTTTGTGTCTCTGATGGTCGTGAGGTAGTCTGCCAGTTTATATTCTCTTTTTAGGGCCCGGTAACATTCTAATCTGCTTTGGCTTTCGGTTATTTTGTTCCAATGTTCCAGGTAGGTTTCTTTGCATTTTTTAATGATTTGGTTCACTCGGATTGGTGTTTGGACGGCTGTGTTGGTCTGGGGCTGGTCAGGGTCCGGCTGAGTACTTAGTTTCAGTAGCAGCTGACTCAGGGGACTCTTTTCTGGGTTTAGCTCTTGGGTCTGAAAGGCTTTGAAATGAAGGGTGTCTGGGGAGCTAGATTTGAGGTGATTTAGGAAGTTTAGTGCTCGTTTTTGGATGTTTATTATCAGTGGGTATCTGCCTAGTTCGGCTCTGCATGCATTTGTTGGCGTTTTTCTTTGGGTGCGAAGGATGCTTCGGCAGAATTCTGCATGTAGGGCTTCTATTGTGTGTTTTTCCCATTTAGTGTAGCTTTGGTGATTTAGCGGGCCCCATACTTCACTACCGTACAGTGCAATGGGCAGGATTATGCTGTCAAATATTTTGAGCCAGATTTTGATTGGGATTTGGATGTTGTAGAATTTTCTTTTTATTGCATATAGGGCTCTTCGGGCTTTTTCTTTTAGTGCATTCACTGCTATGCTGAAGCTCCCTGATGCTGTAATAGTTAGACCAAGGTAGGTGTAGCTCATAGTGTGTCCTATAGTGGTATCACTGAGGGTAAACTGGTATTTGTTTTCCTGACATCTGGGCCTTTTTTGAAAAATCATGATGTTGGTTTTCTTTAGATTTACTGTTAGAGCCCAATTTTGGCAGTATTTGTCGAGTAGGTCTAGTTGTTGCTGTAATCCCTGTTCTGTGGGAGACAGCAGAACCAGGTCGTCCGCATAGAACAGGGATTTCACTTCTCCATCCAGGAGACGGAGACCTGGTGACTCGCTTTGCTCCAGCATGTCTGCCAATTCATTTATGTATATGTTGAACAGGGTCGGGCTCAAATTGCAGCCCTGCCGGACGCCTTTTCTCTGGGTGAAGAAATCGGTGCGTTTGTCTCCAATTTTGACCCCGCATTTGTTTTTCAGATACATTGATTTAATAAGGTCATAGACTTTGCCCCCTATTCCACACTGAAGAAGTTTATAATAGAGCCCTTCGTGCCATATAGAGTCAAAGGCTTTCTTGAAGTCGATGAAACAGGCGAATATTTTCCCATTTTTTGTTTGGTGTATATGTTTTCCAATGAGGGTGTGAAGGGTATAGATATGGTCGGCTGTGCGGTGTTTTGGAAGAAAGCCTATTTGGTTTTTTCTGAGGATATTATGTTTGTTAAGAAAATCAAGTAATCTACTATTTAGAATACTGCAGAATAACTTCCCTAGACAACTGTTGACACAGATGCCGCGGTAGTTATTTGGGTCTGATTTGTTTCCACTTTTATATATGGGGGAGATTAGTCCTTGGCACCAGATATCGGGAAAACAGCCTGAGCGTAATATGATGTTGAATAGTTTGAGTATCGCACCCTGCATCTCCATATTGCTGAACTTGAGCATTTCATTTTTGATGTTGTCTGGGCCACAGGCTTTCTTTAGGTGGAGAGATTTTGTTTTTGTGGCCAGTTCTTTCCATGTGATTGGGGAGTCTAGAGGGTTTTGGTTGTCTTTAATTGTTGCTTCTAATGTGTGGAGTTTTTCTGTGACCTGATGTTGACTTGGGTTTGTTTCGTTTATTGGGATGTCTTTGTAGAGGTTTTCAAAATGTGTTCTCCAGATGTCGCCATCTTGGATTGGTAATGCTTGCAATTGTGTTGTACTCAGGTTATTCCACATTTCCCAGAATTGTTTTGGATTGGTGGAGTTTTCAATTTCTTCGAGTATTTTGTGGGTATAGTTTTGTGTTTTGTTCCTAATGGTGTGTTTATATCTTTTGAGGGTTTCATTGTATCTAGTACGTAGGTCCGGATTGTTTGGTTGGCGATGCTTTTGGTTTGATATTTTTCTCAGGTCTTTTCTGGCATTTTTGCATTCATGGTCAAACCATTTCTTATTTTTATTTTGTCTTTTGTGACGCTTCCTCTTCTGTTTCACAAGGTCGGCTTTTACAGCTGCCTCATGGAAGATCATATTTATATCCTCTATGGCCATGTTTACACCATCTCTGGTGATCTCGTATGGGTTTTCTTTAAATTTTGATATTTTACTTGTGAGATCAGGTGACTTTAGTGCTGTGATGAATTTTTCTCCACTGTCTGGGGCCCATCTGTATGTCTGGTTTATTTTATGGAGCTTACTGGGTTCCTTTTTTGTGTCTGTATTTTGGGCAGAAAGTTTAAGGTACATATTTATTTGGTTATGGTCTGAGAGGGGGGATTGCTGCCTGACAGTGAATGAGTTGATATCGCAGGGGTCCAGGTCAGTGATTGTATAGTCCACCACACTAGACCCAAGAGTTGAGGAGTATGTGAGTCTCCCTAGGGAGTCCCCTCTGAACCTACCGTTAACTATGTACAGGCCTAAGGCTCGGCAGAGTTGCACTACCTCCCTACCGCTTTTATTTATTTCATGATCAAGGTTGTTCCGATTTGCGATGGCTGGTGTGACATCTAAAGGGGTCTGGCCAAACACATGGTTGTTTCCCTGTGGGTCTATGAAGTCAGGTTCACAACCGGTCCTTGCATTTAGGTCCCCACATATTATCACCTTTCCTTGGGCCTGGAAATGGCTGATTTCCATGTGGAGAGTATCAAATAACTCCTCTTCGAAATATGGCGATTCTATTGGAGGTATGTAGATCGCACATAAGTAAACATCTTTTTTTGCTATTCCTATATTTTTATCTAATTTTAGCCATACGTGTGATTTTCCCTGTTTTACCGGTGAGATGTGTTTGTCCAGTTCTCCCTTATACCACACCAATATTCCCCCGGAGGTTCTGCCCTTGCGTGTTTTAGTGTTCTTTACTGAGGGCACAATGATTTCATGGTACATTGGAGGACAGTGGGTCGGCACGTCCTTTTGGCACCATGTTTCTGTTAACACAATTATATCAATGTCTTTTATAGCTTTTAGGAATTCAGGGTCTGTACTCTTCATCCCAAAAGTTGAGGAGCGGAGGCCCTGGATATTCCAGCAGCTTATGTGGAAAGAACGCATTTATATAGTTCAATAAAACGAAATAAAATGGACCTATTTTGTGGGATGAGTGTGGAAACACTATTTTCTATAATGCTAAATGATGATTTAGTATAAATTTCATGAGGCATGCACATATATCTATCTAATAATAGTAATAATACTGGTAAGATAACAATAATGATAATGATAAATAACAATATTAATAATTTCTCCGGCTTTCTATCAGGCTGTTCAGCATCGTCATGATCTTTCTCAGTTCTTGGTCTACAGTCTGTGGTCTAGAGGGGGGTCTTGGGTCAGGTATAAAAGCACGGTTCTGTTGTTGGTTTTGTAAAGAGGGGTGGGGGACATTGGTGGTCCTGTTTGGGCTCCCAATGGTAGAGGGGGTGGGAGGGCTGCGTCTTTTGGCAGTGTTTATGAGGTTTCTTGCGAAGACCCACATCCGCTGTTTGAGTAGATGTATTTCGTCATAGAGGTCCCTTGTGTTGATGTTTGGATGATGGGCCAGGGAGACGTTGGGGAGGACAGAACATCTCGTGTCGATCTCCCTGTTGGTGTTGTGGATTATATAGGCTGGGGTGTCCTTTCTGGGCAGTAGTGTGGAGATCACGATCCGCGCCTCGGGGAATTCCCTGCTGGCCTTTTCCGCCATCCTGCTCACCGCCCTAGCAGTGCCTTCCTGTAGGGTGCGTAGGTCGTTCGTGCCTGTGTGGATCATAATCCATTTGGGGCTTCCAAGGGATTCTTTGTTCAGGATCTTCATTGCTTGGTCTGTGTTGCTGCACCATTTTTTCAGGACTTGATGGTCTGGGAACAGCCTCTGGGGGTCCAGAAACTTTCCGTTGGAGTCGGTCAGCAGGACCGCCTGAGGGGCTGGTTTTTCAGACTGGGTAACAGTAGTCTGGGTAGGACTCGCCTGGTGGCTGGTTGTTGGCTGGGTTTCTGGGATATGTTGTGTGGCAGGAGCGGGGTTTGGGGCTTTCGGTGTGTCATCGTTTGGGGGGGTATCTGTCGGTTTTTGTGTTCCTGTGTGTGAGGACTGGGTAGCAGTAGTCTGGGCATGACTCGACTGAGGGCTGGTTGGAGCGGGGTTTGTGGCTTTCGGTGTGTCTTCGTGTGGGGTGGCATCCGGCGGGTTCTGTGTCCTTGTGTGTGTTTTTGTGTCCTCAGGTTTTTGGACCTTAAGAGGTTTGTGTTGCCTGCTGAGCCTTTCTACGGTCTCCTTCGTTTTGTTTTGTTGAGTACGGAGTTCTTTGATCTCATTTCTTTGCTCCTCTATGGTCTTTCTCAGTTTGTGGATGGTGGACTCGTGTTCCGTTTTTAGCTGTTTGAATTCCTCCTTCAAATTCTTGGCCAGTGTTTCTCTGTATTCGTTGAAATCAAGTTCTAGTTTGGCCAGATTCTCTTTCATCATTTTGTTTTCGTTGAGAGGTGTGGGGGGGGGGTGGAGATGGACAGGGAGGTGTTTTCCTCTGCTGGTCTCTCTTCTTCTTCCTCCACTTGGCTCTCATCATCCTCTGTTCGACTCTCTTTTGCTTCCTGTCCATTGGTCCTCTTTGTGTCTGCCTTAGTTTTCAACTGGGGGAATTCCTTTTCGAAGGAGTCCAGATTTTCCACATTCCCCTGTATCATGATCTTTCTATTTTTGTTGTAGTAGCTTATGGTTAGCAGGGGGTCATCTTTATCTAGGTTTCCATCTTTACATATTTTCAGTCTGCCTCCACTGCCAATACCTTCACTGGAGACGTATGCGTAGTGTTTTTGTAAAGTCTCCTTCCAGGAGGCGACGTATTCGGTGTAGAATATGAGGTTGTTCTTCAGCTTAGTCCCTTTGTGTGTGGTATAGTCAACGTAGAGGATCTCTGGGTTATTTTTTAGTGTTGTGTACTTGTATTTTTCCTTTGCTTTATTTTTTGTGCATTGCTCAGGATATATCATTTCCCTGCTCATTGTAGTCGTTTGTTTTTTGTCTCAGATAGATAACTTTTTTTTTCTCTTTTTTGTGTCGTGTTCCACCTTAGCCCACTTTTAGGTCCAAAATTGGGAGTTTTTCAGGGGTTCATCTTTGATATAGCTGCTCTTAAAGGTTTATCTTTCTCTTTCTCTCACAGGCTCTTGGTTCGGGTAGTTTATTGTTTCTCTCGGGTTTCTATTCCTTTTCCTCGCGGGTTTGTTGTTCTTTTTTCAGGTTTTTTTCAAACTAAATTTAAATAAAATTAAACTTTTCCGAACTAACTTTAACTAAAATGAAACTTAGGTAGAATTAGGTAAAACTTATTTCTCCGGCTTTATTTTTTATTTATTTTTTATTTTTTCCTCTTCCGACTCTCTCACTCGCTCTCCGGGTCTCGGACTCGCTCTCTCTCTCCGTGCTCCAAACTCGTCCACTCTCCGTGCCCCGGACTCATTCGCTTTCCGCGCTCTGGGCGGATCTCTTCGCGTCGTCGTGTCGGTCTCAGGCCCCCGGGTTTTTTGACTCACCAGGCTGTTTTCCGCCCTGGTCTCCCGGTCTCCGTTCCCGCGGTCTCTGGGCCTCGCGGTCTCGGGTTCACCCTCCCCAGGTCTCTTACTCGTTTTCCCGGTTCGGGCCGCTCCTCCCGTTCTCCGACCTTGCGGTCTCGGGTTCACCCTCCCCAGGCCTCTTACTCGTTTTCCCGGTTCGGGCCGCTCCTCCCAGTCTCCGATCCCGCGGTCTCTGGGCCTCGCGTTCTCGGGTTCACCCTCCCCAGGCCTCTTATTTACTGTCCTGGTTCGGGCTGCTCCTCCCGGTCTCCGGTCTCGCGGTTCAGGCCTCTGTCTCAGTGTGTATCTGTGATTCTCTCAGCGCTCTCTCTCGCTGTTTCTCTCTCGCTATTTCTTTCTCTCTTTCTTTGTCTCTTCCATTCCAGCAGCTCAGTGCTGGTCACTGTGGATAGAATTAGAGTGGAGCCTTACAAACTGTAACCCCTCCAGCCGCAGCTCGGATACGGGTTGCATTGGGTTTGTAGAAGTTCCTTTGTGCCCTGGGATGAAGGAAGCCCTGTGATTTACACCACGTTATTGAGCTGGGTGGAGGAGGATATGTCACTGGCCAGTGTTTTTGGCAGGGAACACTCGGCAAAGCCTTTTTTACCCGTTTGGTATTTCTAAAAAAACTCACTTATTTCTTAAAAGAAAAAGAATTGTAAATGTCAAAGTTTTTCACTCCCCTGCTCGCCCACACAGTGAATTCCCAAGCAGATCAGATTCTGGCCTGTTTCCAATCACATATTGCTTCCAGCAGCTGTTACAGGAGACGTGGGGGGTGGGGGCAGGTTTCAGAGAACAGTGGACAAAACTAGCTTCACTTCAGTGCAGTACCGAGGGAGTGCCGCACTGTCGGAGGGGCAGTACTGAGGGAGCGCCGCACTGTCGGAGGGGCAGTACCAAGGGAGTGCCGCACTGTCGGAGGGGCAGTACCGAGGAAGTGCCGCACTGTCGGAGGGGCAGTACTGAGGGAGCGCCGCACTGTCGGAGGGGCAGTACTGAGGGAGCGCCGCACTGTCGGAGGGGCAGTACTGAGGGAGCGCCGCACTGTCGGGGGGGCAGTACTGAGGGAGCGCCGCACTGTCGGAGGGGCAGTACTGAGGGAGCGCCGCACTGTCGGAGGGGCAGTACCAAGGGAGTGCCGCACTGTCGGAGGGGCAGTACCGAGGAAGTGCCGCACTGTCGGAGAGGCAGTACTGAGGGCGTGCCGCACTGTCGGAGGGGCAGTACTGAGGGAGTGCCGCACTGTCGGAGGGGCAGTACTGAGGAAACGCTGCACTGTCGGAGGGGCAGTACTGAGGGAGCGCTGCACTGTCGGAGGGGCAGTACTGAGGGAGAGCTGCACTGTCGGAGGGGCAGTACTGAGGGAGAGCTGCACTGTCGGAGGGGCAGTACTGAGGGAGAGCTGCACTGCCGGAGGGGCAGTACTGAGGGAGTGCTGCACTGTCGGAGGGGCAGTACTGAGGGAGAGCTGCACTGTCGGAGGGGCAGTACTGAGGGAGAGCTGCACTGTCGGAGGGGCAGTACTGAGGGAGCGCTGCACTGTCGGAGGGGCAGTACTGAGGGAGAGCTGCACTGTCGGAGGGGCAGTACTGAGGGAGAGCTGCACTGTCAAAGGGACAGTACTGAGGGAGCGCTGCACTGTCGGAGGGGCAGTACTGTGGGAGAGCTGCACTGTCGGAGGGGCAGTACTGAGGGAGCGCTGCACTGTTGGAGGGGCAGTACTGAGGGAGAGCTGCACTGTCGGAGGGGCAGTACTGAGGGAGCGCTGCACTGTCGGAGGGGCAGTACTGAGGGAGAGCTGCACTGTCGGAGGGGCAGCACTGAGGGAGCGCCACACAGTCGGAGGGGCAGTACTGAGGGAGCGCTGCACTGTCGGAGGGGCAGTACTGAGGGAGAGCTGCACTGTCGGAGGGGCAGTACTGAGGGAGTGCTGCACTGTCGGAGGGGCAGTACTGAGCGAGTACTGCACTGTCAGAGGGGCAATACTGAGGGAGCGCTGCAATGTCTCGGGGCAATACTGAGGGAGAGCTGCAGTGTCGGAGGGGCAGTACTGAGGGAGCGCTGCACTTTCAAAGGGACAGTACTGAGGGAGCGCTGCACTGTCGGAGGGGCAGTCCTGTGGGAGAGCTGCACTGTCGGAGGGGCAGTACTGAGGGAGCGCTGCACTGTCGGAGGGGCAGTACTGAGGGAGAGCTGCACTGTCGGAGGGGCAGTACTGAGGGAGCGCTGCACTGTCGGAGAGGTAGTACTGAGGGAGAGCTGCACTGTCGGAGGGGCAGTACTGAGGGAGAGCTGCACTGTCGGAGGGGCAGTACTGAGCGAGTACTGCACTGTCGGAGGGGCAATACTGAGGGAGCGCTGCAATGTCTCGGGGCAATACTGAGGGAGAGCTGCACTGTCGGAGGGGCAGTACTGAGGGAGCGCTGCACTGTCAAAGGGGCAGTACTGAGGGAGAGCTGCACTGTCAGAGGGGCAGTACTGAGGGAGCGCTGCAGTGTCGGAGAGGCAGTACTGAGGGAGCGCCGCACAGTTGGAGAGGCAGTACTGAGGGAGCGCCGCACAGTCGGAGGGGCAGTACTGAGGGAGCGCTGCACTGTCGGAGAGGCAGTACTGAGGGAGTGCCGCACAGTCGGAGAGGCAGTACTGAGGGAGCGCCGCACAGTTGGAGGGGCAGTACTGAGGGAGTGCTGCACTGTCAGAGGTGCCGTCTTTTGGATGAGACATTAAACCGATGCCCCGTCTGCCCTCTCAGGTGGATGTAAAAGATTCCATGGCACTATTGGAACAAGAGAAGGGGAGTTCTACCCGGTGTCCTGGGCAAATACTTACCCCTCAACCAACATCACTAAAAACAGATTATCTGGTCATTATCACATCGCTGTTTGTGGGAGCTTGCTGTGCACAAATTGGCTGCTGCGTTTCCTCCATCACAACAGTGACTACACTTCAAAGAAAGTACTTCATTGGCTGTGAAGCGCTTTGGGACGTCCTGAGGTTATGAAAGGCGCTATATAAATGCAAGTTATTTCTTTCTTTCTTGTTGTACATTGATTCTCTTCATTGCTAATTGTAATTTCAAGATGCCGGTCATTCACTCCTGCTGAGGGTCAAGTGTCGGCAGCTCTGTGCTGGTCACAATGGATAGAATTAGAGTGAAACCCTCAACCCAAAGCTAAGCCTCCAGCCACAGCTGTGCCATGTGGCGTTGGGTTGGTAGAAATTCCGTTGTGTTCTCAAGTGATGGACGCTCTGGGATTACCACCACATTTAACAAGGTGAGACTTGGAAAGGATAAGTTTTGAAATTCATTCCTGGGATGTGGGCGGTGTTGGCAAGGCCAGCGTTTATTGCCCATCCCTGATTGCCCTTGAGAAGGTGGTGGTGAGCCGTCACCTTCTTGAACCGCTGCAGTCCGTGTGGTGAAGTTGCTCCCACAGTGCTGTTAGGGAGGGGGTGTCAGGATTTTGACCCAGCGACGATGAAGGATGTAGACGGTAGACACTGTAGCCACAGTGGAGGGAGTGGATGCTTAAGTTGTTGGATGGGGTGCGGGTTTGGAAGGTGCTGTCAAAGAAGTCGTGGCATGTGTTCGGGCATTTAATTCCTCATGGATGTGAATCTGCAGCACAAAGTGAGACCAGGTTTGGAACCAATTATCACTAATTGGACAACCTTGCCAAGACAGGCTTTCAAGATTAGCCATGAGGGAAATGGAAATGTATGGCTGGCATAACATGGGGCTGTTCTTAGAATGAGGTCAAGACCCAGCGAGAGGCCAGTCTACAGAAGGAATGAGCTCTTGATCTCGTCAGTGCATTGCTTCATCTGAAAATGCTTTGTTCTGTCACTGGAGGGGAGAGATTACTGATCTGAATATTAGTGGATGACGCTTTACGGCAATCACGCAACATTCTTCTGTTTTCTATTCTCACTCTTTTGAAATAAACGGGGCAACACCTGCCTCACCCCTCCCTCTCTCTGTAAACCCCTCCCACCCTACACCCCTCCCTCGCTCTCTAACCCCCTCCCGCCCTACACCCCTCCCTCGCTCTGTAACCCCCTCCCACCCTACACCCTCCCTCGCTCTGTAACCCCCTCCCACCCTACACCCCTCCCTCGCTCTGTAACCCCCTCCCACCCTACACCCCTCCCTCTCTCTGTAACCCCCTCCCACCCGACACCCCTCCCTCGCTCTGCAACCCCCTCCCACCCTACACCCCTCCCTCTCTCTGTAACCCCCTCCCACCCTACACCCCTCCCTCGCTCTGTAACCCCCTCCCACCCTACACCCCTCCCTTGCTCTGTAACCCCCTCCCACCCTACACCCCTCCCTCGCTCTGTAACCCCCTCCCACCCTACACCCCTCCCTCTCTCTGTAACCCTCTCCCAACCTACACCCCTCCCTCGCTCTGTAACCCCCTCCCACCCTACACCCTCCCTCGCTCTGTAACCCCCTCCCACCCTACACCCCTCCCTCGCTCTGTAACCCCCTCCCAACCTACACCCCTCCCTCTCTCTGTAACCCCCTCCCACCCTACACCCCTCCCCATCACTGTAACCCCCTCCCACCCTACACCCCTCCCTCTCTCTGTAACCCCCTCCCACCCTACACCCCTCCCCATCACTGTAACCCCCTCCCACCCTACACCCCTCCCTCTCTCTGTAACCCCCTCCCACTCTACACCCCTCCCCATCACTGTAACCCCCTCCCACCCTACACCCCTCCCTCTCTCTGCAACCCCCTCCCACCCTACACCCCTCCCTATCGCTGTAACCCCCTCCCACCCTACACCCCTCCCTCTCTCTGTAACTCCCGCCCGCCCTACACCCCCCCTCTCTCTGTAACCACCGCCCGCCCTACACCCCTCCATCTCTCTGTAACCCCCGCCCGCCCTACACCCCTCCCTCTCTCTGTAACCCCCTCCCACCCTACACCCCTCCCTATCACTGTAACCCCCCCCACCCTACACCCCTCCCCATCTCTGTAACCCCCTCCCACCCTACACCCCTCCCCATCACTGTAACCCCCTCCCACCCTTCCCCCTCCCTCTCTCTGTAACCCCCTCCCACCCTACACCCCTCCCTCTCTGTAATCCTCTCCCACCCTACAGCCCTCCCTATCACTGTAACCTCCTCCCACCCTACACCCCTCCCCATCTCTGTAACCCCCTCCCACCCTACACCCCTCCCTATCACTGTAACCCCCTCCCGCCCTACACCCCTCCCCATCTCTGTAACCCCCTCCCACCCTACACCCCTCCCTATCACTGTAACCCCCTCCCACCCTACACCCCTCCCCATCAATGTAAACCCCTCCCACCCTACACCCCTCCCCATCACTGTAAACCCCTCCCACCCTACACCCCTCCCTCTCTCTGTAACCCCCTCCCACCCTACACCCCTCCCTATCACTGTAACCCCCTCCCACCCTACACCACTCCCTTTCTCTGTAACCCCCTCCCACCCTACACCCCTCCCTATCACTGTAACCCCCTCCCACCCTACACCCCTCCCTATCACTGTAACCCCCTCCCAACCTACACCCCTCCCTCTCTCTGTAACCCCCTCCCACCCTACACCCCTCCCTCTCTCTGTAACCCCCTCCCACCCTACACCCCTCCCTCTCTCTGTAACCCCCTCCGACCCTACACCCCTCCCGCTCTCTGTAACCCCCTCCCACCCTACACCGCTCCCTCTCTCTGTAACCTCCTCCAGCCCTACACCCCTTCCCATCACTGTAACCCCCTCCCGCCCTACACCCCTCCCTATCACTGTAACCGCCTCCCACCCTACACCCCTCCCTATCACTGTAACCCCCTCCAACCCTACACCCCTCCCTCTCTCTGTAACCCCCTCCCGCCCTACAACCCTCCCTATCACTGTAACCCCCTCCCACCCTACACCCCTCCCCATCACTGTAACCCCCTCCCACCCTACACCTCTCCCCATCACTGTAACCCCCTCCCACCCTACACCCTTCCCCATCACTGTAACCCCCTCCCACCCTACACCCCTCCCTATCACTGTAACCCCTCCCACCCTACACCCCTCCCTATCACTGTAACCCCCTCCCACCCTCCACCCCTCCCTATCACTGTAACCCGCTCCCACCCTACACCCCTCCCTCTCTCTGTAACCCCCTCCCACCCTACACCCCTCCCTCTCTCTGTAACCCCCTCCCAACCTACACCCCTCCCTATCACTGTAACCCCCTCCCACCCTACACCCCTCCCTATCACTGTAACCCCCTCCCACCCTACACCCCTCCCTATCTCTGTAACCCCCTCCCGCCCTACACCCCTCCCTCTCTCTGTAACCCCCTCCCACCCTACACCCCTCCCTCTCTCTGTAACCCCCTCCCACCCTACACTCCTCCCTAACTCTGTTACCCCCTCCCTAACTCTGTTTTACCCCCTCCCACCCTACACCCCTCCCTCTCTCTGTAACCCCCTCCCGCCCTACACCCCTCCCTCTCTCTGTTACCCCCTCCCGCCCTGCACCCCTCCCTCTCTCTGTAACCCCCTCCCACCCTACACCCCTCCCTCTCTCTGTAACCCCCTCCCACCCTACACCCCTCCCTATCACTGTAACCCCCTCCCACCCTACACCCCTCCCTCTCTCTGTAACCCCCTCCCACCTACACCCCTCCCTATTACTGTAACCCCCTCCCACCCTACACCCCTCCCCATCACTGTAACCCCCTCCCACCCTACATCCCTCCCTATCACTGTAACCCCCTCCCACCCTACACCCCTCCCTCTCTCTGTAACCCCCTCCCACCCTACTCCCCTCCCTCTTTCTGTAACCCCCTCCCACCCTACACCCCTCCATATCACTGTAACCCCCTCCCACCCTACACCCCTCCCTCTTTCTGTAACCCCCTTCCAACCTTATCCCCTCCCTCCCTATCTCTGTATCCCCCTCCCGCCCTACACCCCTCCCTCTCTCTGTAACCCCCTCCCACCCTACACCCCTCCCTATCAGTGTAACCCCCTCCCAACCTACACCCCTCCCTCTCTCTATAACCCCCTCCCACCCTATGTATTGATTTCTTTGTGGGTTCAATGACGAGACATTTATGAAAGAGAATGTCTTTTAAACTAAAGTCTGTTCAACTCTTTGTACAGCATTTCAGGAGACACCATGCTAGTGATCCATCTAGAACGAAACTGAAACTAAACTAAACTGCCTTGCTTATCTCGGTCACATGCGCTCTGCTGGTCAGGCACTAGCAATCAATACATGCAAACATGCTGGTAAGGCATCATAATCAAACAGGCAAATACCATCTCTATTTGCTGATATCATTACATCTCCTTTTCTTAAAACAAAAGTATTTTACTTTTAACTAACAACATGTTTTCTTTGTATTAATCTGCATTTTAACTGTAACACTTAATGAACTTACATTATCATTATCATGATCAAAGTTTTTTAACCTTGCTTTGTGTGTTCACATGAAATATGTCAATACACGAGAACTTGAAGAAAGAATAAGATAACATTACTTCCTTCTATAACAATAGTCCTTAAATTTGCTCAATGAGTCTCTCAGGAGGCTTCACGTGTCTTGAGGATTTTCTGATTGATTGTCCTTGAATCTGAGTTATTGCCTCAGATGATTGGTTCTCAGCTGTGTGATCAGGTTGTTCAACAGTATCAGTCTCTTGACCTGCTGTGGCTGGTCCCATGAGAAGATCTCGACGATTTCTTCTCAGAACAGCACCCTCATCTGTCTGAATGGTGTATGATCTTGGTTGAACTTCACTCAGGACAGTTCCCTTTTGAGTCCATGTGTTTGTTTTGTCTTTCAACCTTACTTGGTCACCAGTGTGGAGTTCAGGTAGGTTTTGTGTTCCTCTGTCATAGTAGTACTTTTGCTTTTCTTTCTGTTGTTCTTTGAACTTCCTCACTTTCTCCCCCTCTTTTGTTTTCAGGAAGTTCTCCGGGATGGGTAGGTTTGACCTTAGCCGACGTCCCATCAGGAGCTGGGCTGGTGACTTACCACACTCGAGCGGCGTTGTGCGGTATACAAGCATGCTTTGGTAGAAGTCAGTTCCACTGTCTTTTGCCTTGTACATCAGTCTTTTCACTGTCTGGACCGATTTTTCCACTAGTCCATTGGACTGTGGATAGTGAGGACTTGACGTTGTGTGGACAAAGTCCCACTCTTTGGCAAAGTGTCGGAAACTTGCATTGTAAAACTGGGGTCCGTTGTCTGTGAAGACCTCGCTTGCCACGCCATGTCTGGAGAATATGGCTTTCATACATGTTATCACAGCATCTGCAGTGGTGGTGTGCAGTCTACAAACCTCTGGATACAGGGAGTAATAGTCTGTGACTACAAGATAGTCCTTCCCTTGACATACGAATAGGTCAGCGCCTACCTTCTGGTAAGGTCTGTCTGGCGCTGGGTGTGGCTTTAGTGGTTCTACTGGATTGCTTGCTCGATATTTCAGGCATATTCTGCAGTTTGACACCTCATTTGTCACATCTTGGTTGATTCGTGGCCAATACATCACCTCTCGTGCTCTTTTCTTACACTTTTCGATTCCCAGATGTCCTCCATGGACCTTTTTTAACATCTCTTTTCTCAGACTCTTTGGGATAACTATTTTACTTCCTTTGTAGATGATGTCTTCGACCACTGATAGTTCCGCCCTGCAGTTCCAGTACTCTGCCATGTCAGGTGAGCAGTCTTGCTTCATGTTGGGCCATCCATCCAAGATGCTTTTCCTCAGTCGTCTCATTGTTTCATCTTTGTTTGTCTCAGCCTTTATGAGCTCCATTTTTGCATCTGCTATGGGCAGTGCACTTGTGATCATGTCCGCGTAGGTGTTCACTTTTTCATCCATTGTGGTGTTTGCGGTCTCACTTGGGTCAACAGCTCTGGACAACGTGTCTGCTGTATACATCAGCTTACCCGGTGTGTACGCAACATTCAGTTCATCATAGACTGTCTCTCCTTCGCTTTCCACAACGAGGACTCTCTTTACCAGGTTCAGTCTCTCACAGGCATTTAAACCTAGTATGGCTTGCACATCCTTTGGCACCACGATTAATGCTAGCGTGTGCTCTCTGTCCTTGTGTGTTACTTTGACAATGCATCTTCCTTTCACTGGTATATCAGTACCTGAGTATCCTGTCACTTTCACTTTGATTCCATGTATCTTTGGTCTGGGTCTAATTTTCTTAAAATCAGTCTCTGATATCACATTAACTTGTGCTCCAGTATCCAATTTAAATGGAATGTGTATGTCATTCACTTTTAGTGTCAACATCCAGTCTCTTTCGTCTTTTTTGTTTTCAGACACAACATCTACATAGAACTCCTCTATCTCGCTTTCATCTACTGCATGGACCTTGCTTTGTTGCACTTGGTTCTTGCAGCAACGGGCATAATGGTTGTTTTTGTTGCAACTATTGCATGTTTTACCATATGCTGGACACTTTTTTGGTGGATGCTGTGTACCGCATCAACTACATGTCTTTCGATTGTCCCTTTCATTTTCGTTCGCTGGCCACGCCTCTTTTTCACATTGGCGCTCTTTTCGTTGAACGGTTTGTGTCCGTTCATTCTCACTGCAGCCACGTTGCAGCTACTGTCATTGAACAGCTCCTTTGCCTGCAACTTCACAGTCTCTGTAGCCCTACACAGTGCTATGGCTTTTCCCAGGTCTAGATCTTGCTCTCTTAGCAGTCTTTCCCTTAGACCATTATCTGGAATACCACACACCAGTCTGTCTTTTATCAGCGAGTCTGTCAGTCCCCCAAATTCACACGATTTGCTTCTGTTTCTCAGTTCAGTCACATACTGATCAATAGTCTCTCCCGTTTTCTGTACACATGTGAAAAATCTGTGCCTCTCAAACGTCACGCTACGTTTAGGTATGCAGTAGGCCTCAAACTGTTCCATTATTTTATCTAGCTTCATTTTGTCTCCATCAGCAGCGAATGTGAAGTTATTATACACCTCCAGCGCTTCATCACCCACGACATGTAAGAACAGTGACGATTTCTTTTTATTACTTTTCTCGTCAGCTCCGATTGCCGCTAAATACAGTTCCACACGTTGTTTGAATCTCCTCCAATTTTCAGCCACATTACCTGTCAACTGAAGCTTCGCCGGTGGGAGTAAACCTTCCATTTTTCACTTCGTTAGCTATTCTCCAATGGTAAGCAACGATGTTCTCTTTTGGCTTGCTAATCTGTGGAGAGCTGATTTAACTTCAGATTTTTCCTCTTCATCTCTTTCAATCACTTGACACCATGTATTGATTTCTTTGTGGGTTCAATGACGAGACATTTATGAAAGAGAATGTCTTTTAATCTAAAGTCTGTTCAACTCTTTATACAGCATTTCAGGAGACACCATGCTAGTGATCCATCTAGAACGAAACTGAAACTAAACTAAACTGCCTTGCTTGTCTCGGTCACATGCCCTCTGCTGGTCAGGCACAAGCAATCAATACATGCAAACATGCTGGTAAGGCATCATAATCAAACAGGCAAATACCATCTCTATTTGCTGATATCATTACACCCTACACCCCTCCCTATCACTGTAACCCCCTCCCACCCTACACCCCTCCCTATCACTGTAACCCCCTCCCACCCTACACCACTCCCTATCACTGTAACCCCCTCCCGCCCTACACCCCTCCCTCTCTCTGTAACCCCCTCCCACCCTACACCCCTCCCTCTCTCTGTAACCCCCTCCCACCCTACACCCCTCCCTATCACTGTAACCCCCTCCCACCCTACACCCCTCTCTCTCTCTGTAACCCCCTCCCACCCTACACCCCTCCCTCTCTCTGTAACCCACTCATGCCCTACACCCCTCCCTATCACTGTAACCCCCTCCCGCCCTACACCCCTCCCTATCACTGTAACCCCCTCCCGCCCTACACTCCTCCCTATCACTGTAACCCCCTCCCACCCTACACCCCTCCCTTTCTCTGTAACCCCCTCCCACCCTACACCCCTCCCTATCACTGTAACCCCCTCCCACCCTACACCTCTCCCTATCACTGTAACCCCCTCCCACCCTACACCCCTCCCTATCACTGTAACCCCCTCCCGCCCTACACCCCTCCCTCTCTCTGTAACCCCCTCCCACCCTACACCCCTCCCTCTCTCTGTAACCCCCTCCCACTCTACACCCCTCCCTATCACTGTAACCCCCTCCCACCCTACACCCCTCCCTCTCTCTGTAACGCCCTCCCACCCTACACCCCTCCCTATCAATTCAATTCAATTCAATTCAAATCTCTTTATTGGCATGACAAGATACATCTTATGTTGCCAAAGCATCGAAAAACATTCATGGTTGTACATAAAAATACAGATCTATCCATATCTTTTATAAACAGATATATCCCTGAGTGTATAAATATACATTCATATAATTTGTATGTACTCTTTTCTTATATTTAGTGGTTGTCCCTCTGTTTATGGCAAGCTGTAACATAGTGTGCCGCTAAGGTTACACAATTTCTCTCTTCCCCTAGTAGGTATGGGAGTTTTTGGTCGTCATTCAAATTTCTGAATTCCGGGCATATTTTTGTGAATTTTGGGTAGAAATTCTCCCTTATGCCCTGATATTTTCTACAAGCTGTGAGGAAGTGCATCTCTGTCTCCACCACTCCCTGACTGCAGTGAGAGCATATCCTGTCCTCTCTTGGTAGCCGGGTCTGCCTGTGTCTACTTTTTTCGATCGCCAGGCTATGTTCACTAAGTCTGTACATTGTCAAGGTTTTTCTCAGTTTGCTATCCTTTACCATGGTCAGGTAATCAGCCATGTTGTATTGTCTGTTTAGGGCCAAGTAGCAATTGAGTTTGTTTTGGGTTTTTGTTGTTTCTGCCCAATATGACAGATATTTTTCCTTTTGCTTAGTGACGATTGTGTTGGGTCGAATTCTTTGTGTTACGCTGTCACTGTCCTGGGGCTGGTTATTGTTAGTAGTGTTAGTAGTTACTTCACTGAGTCCCAGGACTAGTTGACTGAGGATATTCTTCTTTATGGTCCTCTCTTGGCATTTCAGGGCTTCGTAATGATAGCAGTGGGGGTTGCTCATTTTTAGGTTTTTCCAAAATTTGGTGGCTCTTTTTGGATAGTGATTATTAATGGATATTGGCCTAGTTCTGCCCTGCATGCATTGTTTACGGTTTTCCTTTGAGTCCGGAGGATACTTTTACAGAATTCTGCATGTAGGATCTCAATTGGGTGTTTGTCCCATTTGGCAAATTCTTGTTGTGTTAGCGGTCCCCACACCTCACTGCCATAGAGTGCAATTGGTTCAATTACTGATTAAAAATTTTTGAGCCAAATGCTAATTGGGATTTCTATTTGGATTGAATTTTTAATGGCATAGGAAGCCCTTCTTGCTTTCTCTTTCAGTTCATTCACAGCCAGATGAAAATTTCCCGTAGAACTGATTTTTAAGCCCAAGTATGTGTAGTTAGTGGTTTGTTCAATTTTGGTTGTTCCTAGTGTGAAATTTATTTTGGGTCCCTGATGTCTGGATCTTTGCTGGAACACAAGGGCCTAGAAATTCATTTTGGGGCGGCCAGCTCGCTCGCGCCCAAAAGTTAGCGCTGGGCGGGGAGCCATTAGCGATCGTCAGATATTCAGTGTTAGCGCCCCAATTCGGAACCGGGCGCTATACCAGGGTGTGCCTGCCTCCGCTTGGGGCGCTGACACTGAATTTCAGCGCTCTTGGCGCCGCTGCGCCAGCCGCTGCGGAGCGGCATGCTGCGGTACTGCAGGCCTCCTCCTTCTCTTAAGGGGGAGCTGCCTGCAACGGGGAGGTCGCCGCTGGAGAGTGCCGGCAAATGAGCCCGGCACCACGGAGAAGTGCCGGGTTCGCGGAAAGCAGCCGGCAATGCCGCGGGGGGGGGGGAGGAGGCCGGGGAAGGAGGTGCGGGCAGGCGGCCGCCGAAAAAGCGGCCGGCCGCACCTTCCCCTTTAAAGCGCCCCACTAAGGCTACAGCACGGCCCCGTTTTCCGGTCGCTGTTTGCGGCCGCTTCGGAGGAGACGGCCGCTACTAAATATGGGGATCGGGGCGGAACCGGGGCACTGCGCACACCGATGACATCATCGGTGCCGGCGCTGCGCTAATGGCTACCGCCGCCAATACCGCTGCGCTGAATATCAGCGCAAACTCATTTTTGGCGCAGAAGCCCTCTTTAGGCGGTAACTGGCCGCAAAGCTGGCAGCGCCTTAATGAATTTCTAGGCCATGGACTTTGGCTTTTTGGGGATTTATTGTCAGGGCCCAGGTCTGGCAGAATGACTCCAGCAGATCCAAGTTCTGCTGTAGACCCTCCTTAGTTGGTGACAGCAGAACCAGGTCATCTGCATAGAGGAGGAATTTAACCTTGGATTCATATAGGGTGAGGCCGGGTGCTGTAGATTGTTCAAGTAGTTTTGCCAATTCATTTATGTAAATATTAAAGAGTGTCGGTGAGATTGGCGAGCCCTGCGTCACTCCCCGCCCCTGTGGAAAGTATTTTGTTTGTTTGTCTCCAATTTTAACTGCACATTTATTGTTTGTATACAATGATTTAATTACATCATATGGTTTTTCCCCCTACCCCGCTTTCGATAAGTTTCAGGAATAGACCGTCATGCCAGATGGAATCGAAAGCCTTCTGGAAATCTATAAAGCATGTGTAGATTTTGCTTTTGTTTTGATGAACATGTTTGTCAATTAGGGTCTGTAGGGTGAAGATATGATCTGATGTTCTATAGTTTGGTAGGAATCCAATTTGGCTTTTACTCAAGACATTGTGCTCCTCAAGGAAGTTTATAAGTCTTTTGTTTATGATGCTACAGAATACCTTCCCCAGGTTACTGTTTACACAGATGCCTCGATAGTTATTTGGGTCGACTTTGTCCCCACTTTTGTATATGAGCGTTATGAGTCCTTTGTTCCAGATATCAGGGAAGTAACCGACACTCAGAACCAAGTTGAAGAGTTTTAGGATAGCCAGTTTCATTTTATCGTCTGTGTGTTTAATCATCTCGCTTAGTATGCCGTCTGCACTGCAAGCTTTTCCTAATCGCAGGTCCTTGAGTTTTTCAAATAGTTATTTTTCTGTTATTATAGAGTCTAGCGGGTTTTGGTTATCTTTTATGGTTATCACTGTAACCCCCTCCCACCCTACACCCCTCCCTATCACTGTAACCCCCTCCCACCCTACACCCCTCCCCATCACTGTAACCCCCTCCCACCCTACACCCCTCCCCATCACTGTAACCCCCTCCCACCCTACACCCCTCCCTATCACTGTAACCCCCTCCCAGCCCTACACCCCTCCCTATCACTGTAACACCCTCCCGCCCTACTCCCCTCCCCATCACTGTAACCCCCTCCCGCCCTACACCCCTCCCCATCAGTGTAACCCACTCCCACCCTACACCCCTCCCTATCTCTGTAACCTCCTCCCACCCTACATCCCTCCCTATCACTGGAACACGCTCCCGCCCTACACCCCTCCCCATCACTGTAACCCCCCTCCCACCCTACACCCCTCCCTATCACTGTAACCTCCTCCCACCCTACACCCCTCCCTATCTCTGTAACCCCCTCCCACCCTACACCCCTCCCCGTCACTGTAACCCCCTCCCACCCTACACCCCTCCCTATCACTGTAACCTCCTCCCACCCTACACCCCTCCCTATCACTGTAACGCCCTCCCGCCCTACACCCCTCCCCATCACTGTAACCCCCTCCCACCCTACACCCCTCCCTATCTCTGTAACCCCCTCCCACCCTACACCCCTCCCTATCTCTGTAGCCTCCTCCCACCCTACACCCCTCCCTATCACTGTAACCCCCTCCCAGCCCTACACCCCTCCCCATCACTGTAACCCCCTCCCACCCTACACCCCTCCCTATCTCTGTAACCCCCTCCCACCCTACACCCCTCCCTATCTCTGTAACCCCCTCCCACCCTACACCCCTCCCTATCTCTGTAGCCTCCTCCCACCCTACACCCCTCCCTATCACTGTAACCCCCTCCCACCCTACACCCCTCCCTATCACTGGAACCTCCTCGCGCCCTACACCCCTCCCTATCACTGGAACCTCCTCGCGCCCTACACCCCTCCCCATCACTGTAACCCCCTCCCACCCTACACCCCTCCCTATCTCTGTAACCTCCTCCCACCCTACACCCCTCCCTATCACTGTAAACCCCTCCCGCCCTACACCCCTCCCCATCACTGTAACCCCCTCCAACCCTACACCCCTCCCTATCTCTGTAACCTCCTCCCACCCTACACCCCTCCCTATCACTGTAAACCCCTCCCACCCTACACCCCTCGCTATCTCTGTAACCCCCTCCCACCCTACACCCCTCCCCATCACTGTAACCCCCTCCCACCCTACACCCCTCCCCATCACTGTAACCCCCTCCCACCCTACACCCCTCCCTCTCTCTGTAACCCCCTCCCACCCTACACCCCTCCCCATCACTGTAACCCCCTCCCACCCTACCCCCCTCCCTCTCTCTGTAACCCCCTCCCATGCTACACCCCTCCCCATCACTGTAACCCCCTCCCACCCTACATCCCTCCCTATCACTGTAACCCCCTCCCACCCTACACCCCTCCCCATCACTGTAACCCCCTCCCACCCTACACCCCTCGCTATCTCTGTAACCCCCTCCCACCCTACACCCCTCCCCATCACTGTAACCCCCTCCCACCCTACACCCCTCCCCATCACTGTAACCCCCTCCCACCCTACACCCCTCCCTCTCTCTGTAACCCCCTCCCACCCTACACCCCTCCCCATGACTGTAACCCCCTCCCACCCTACACCCCTCCCTATCACTGTAACCCCCTCCCACCCTACACCCCTCCCTATTACTGTAACCTCCTCCAGCCCTACAACCCTCCGAGATCTCTACGTTCCTCCAATTCTGGCCTCTTGAGCATCCCCGATTTTCATATCTCCACCATTGGTAAACTCTGGAATTCCCTCCCTAAACCTCTCCGCCTCTCTCTCCTCCTTTAAGACGCTTCTTAAAACCGACCTCTTTGACCCAGCTTTTGGTCACCTGTCCTACCGCCGCCAATACCGCTGCGCTGAATATCAGCGCAAACTCATTTTTGGCGCAGAAGCCCTCTTTAGGCGGTAACTGGCCGCAAAGCTGGCAGCGCCTTAATGAATTTCTAGGCCATGGACTTTGGCTTTTTGGGGATTTATTGTCAGGGCCCAGGTCTGGCAGAATGACTCCAGCAGATCCAAGTTCTGCTGTAGACCCTCCTTAGTTGGTGACAGCAGAACCAGGTCATCTGCATAGAGGAGGAATTTAACCTTGGATTCATATAGGGTGAGGCCGGGTGCTGTAGATTGTTCAAGTAGTTTTGCCAATTCATTTATGTAAATATTAAAGAGTGTCGGTGAGATTGGCGAGCCCTGCGTCACTCCCCGCCCCTGTGGAAAGTATTTTGTTTGTTTGTCTCCAATTTTAACTGCACATTTATTGTTTGTATACAATGATTTAATTACATCATATGGTTTTTCCCCCTACCCCGCTTTCGATAAGTTTCAGGAATAGACCGTCATGCCAGATGGAATCGAAAGCCTTCTGGAAATCTATAAAGCATGTGTAGATTTTGCTTTTGTTTTGATGAACATGTTTGTCAATTAGGGTCTGTAGGGTGAAGATATGATCTGATGTTCTATAGTTTGGTAGGAATCCAATTTGGCTTTTACTCAAGACATTGTGCTCCTCAAGGAAGTTTATAAGTCTTTTGTTTATGATGCTACAGAATACCTTCCCCAGGTTACTGTTTACACAGATGCCTCGATAGTTATTTGGGTCGACTTTGTCCCCACTTTTGTATATGAGCGTTATGAGTCCTTTGTTCCAGATATCAGGGAAGTAACCGACACTCAGAACCAAGTTGAGAGTTTTAGGATAGCCAGTTTCATTTTATCGTCTGTGTGTTTAATCATCTCGCTTAGTATGCCGTCTGCACTGCAAGCTTTTCCTAGTCGCAGGTCCTTGAGTTTTTCAAATAGTTATTTTTCTGTTATTATGGAGTCTAGCGGGTTTTGGTTATCTTTTATGGTTATCACTGTAACCCCCTCCCACCCTACACCCCTCCCTATCACTGTAACCCCCTCCCACCCTACACCCCTCCCCATCACTGTAACCCCCTCCCACCCTACACCCCTCCGCATCACTGTAACCCCCTCCCACCCTACACCCCTCCCTATCACTGTAACCCCCTCCCACCCTACACCCCTCCCTATCACTGTAACCCCCTCCCAGCCCTACACCCCTCCCTATCACTGTAACACCCTCCCGCCCTACTCCCCTCCCCATCACTGTAACCCCCTCCCGCCCTACACCCCTCCCCATCACTGTAACCCCCTCCCATCCTACACCCCTCCCTACCACTGTAACCCCCTCCCGCCCTACACCCCTCCCCATCAGTGTAACCCACTCCCACCCTACATCCCTCCCTATCTCTGTAACCTCCTCCCACCCTACATCCCTCCCTATCACTGGAACACGCTCCCGCCCTACACCCCTCCCCATCACTGTAACCTCCTCCCACCCTACACCCCTCCCTATCTCTGTAACCCCCTCCCACCCTACACCCCTCCCCGTCACTGTAACCCCCTCCCACCCTACACCCCTCCCTATCACTGTAACCTCCTCCCACCCTACACCCCTCCCTATCACTGTAACGCCCTCCCACCCTACACCCCTCCCCATCACTGTAACCCCCTCCCACCCTACACCCCTCCCCATCACTGTAACGCCCTCCCGCCCTACACCCCTCCCCATCACTGTAACCCCCTCCCACCCTACACCCCTCCCTATCTCTGTAACCCCCTCCCACCCTACACCCCTCCCTATCTCTGTAGCCTCCTCCCACCCTACACCCCTCCCTATCACTGTAACCCCCTCCCACCCTACACCCCTCCCTATCACTGGAACCTCCTCGCGCCCTACACCCCTCCCCATCACTGTAACCCCCTCCCACCCTACACCCCTCCCCATCACTGTAACCCCCTTCCAGCCCTACACCCCTCCCTATCTCTGTAACCTCCTCCCACCCTACACCCCTCCCTATCACTGTAAACCCCTCCCGCCCTACACCCCTCCCCATCACTGTAACCCCCTCCAACCCTACACCCCTCCCTATCTCTGTAACCTCCTCCCACCCTACACCCCTCCCTATCACTGTAAACCCCTCCCACCCTACACCCCTCGCTATCTCTGTAACCCCCTCCCACCCTACACCCCTCCCCATCACTGTAACCCCCTCCCACCCTACACCCCTCCCTCTCTCTGTAACCCCCTCCCATGCTACACCCCTCCCCATCACTGTAACCCCCTCCCACCCTACATCCCTCCCTATCACTGTAACCCCCTCCCACCCTACACCCCTCCCCATCACTGTAACCCCCTCCCACCCTACACCCCTCGCTATCTCTGTAACCCCCTCCCACCCTACACCCCTCCCCATCACTGTAACCCCCTCCCACCCTACACCCCTCCCTATCACTGTAACCCCCTCCCACCCTACACCCCTCCCTATCACTGTAACCCCCTCCCAGCCCTACACCCCTCCCTATCACTGTAACACCCTCCCGCCCTACTCCCCTCCCCATCACTGTAACCCCCTCCCGCCCTACACCCCTCCCCATCACTGTAACCCCCTCCCATCCTACACCCCTCCCTACCACTGTAACCCCCTCCCGCCCTACACCCCTCCCCATCAGTGTAACCCACTCCCACCCTACACCCCTCCCTATCTCTGTAACCTCCTCCCACCCTACATCCCTCCCTATCACTGGAACACGCTCCCGCCCTACACCCCTCCCCATCACTGTAACCCCCCTCCCACCCTACACCCCTCCCTATCACTGTAACCTCCTCCCACCCTACACCCCTCCCTATCTCTGTAACCCCCTCCCACCCTACACCCCTCCCCGTCACTGTAACCCCCTCCCACCCTACACCCCTCCCTATCACTGTAACCTCCTCCCACCCTACACCCCTCCCTATCACTGTAACGCCCTCCCACCCTACACCCCTCCCCATCACTGTAACCCCCTCCCACCCTACACCCCTCCCCATCACTGTAACGCCCTCCCGCCCTATACCCCTCCCCATCACTGTAACCCCCTCCCACCCTACACCCCTCCCTATCTCTGTAACCCCCTCCCACCCTACACCCCTCCCTATCTCTGTAGCCTCCTCCCACCCTACACCTCTCCCTATCACTGTAACCCCCTCCCACCCTACACCCCTCCCTATCACTGGAACCTCCTCGCGCCCTACACCCCTCCCCATCACTGTAACCCCCTCCCACCCTACACCCCTCCCCATCACTGTAACCCCCTTCCAGCCCTACACCCCTCCCTATCTCTGTAACCTCCTCCCACCGTACACCCCTCCCTATCACTGTAAACCCCTCCCGCCCTACACCCCTCCCCATCACTGTAACCCCCTCCAACCCTACACCCCTCCCTATCTCTGTAACCTCCTCCCACCCTACACCCCTCCCTATCACTGTAAACCCCTCCCACCCTACACCCCTCGCTATCTCTGTAACCCCCTCCCACCCTACACCCCTCCCCATCACTGTAACCCCCTCCCAC
Organism: Somniosus microcephalus; assembly: GCF_052327205.1. Classification (NCBI taxonomy): domain Eukaryota; kingdom Metazoa; phylum Chordata; class Chondrichthyes; order Squaliformes; family Somniosidae; genus Somniosus; species Somniosus microcephalus. Next base: position 368,202,080 of record NC_140989.1, read on the forward strand.
CCTACACCCCTCCCCATCACTGTAACCCCCTCCCACCCTACACCCCTCCCTCTCTCTGTAACCCCCTCCCACCCTACACCCCTCCCCATGACTGTAACCCCCTCCCACCCTACACCCCTCCCTATCACTGTAACCCCCTCCCACCCTACACCCCTCCCTATTACTGTAACCTCCTCCAGCCCTACAACCCTCCGAGATCTCTACGTTCCTCCAATTCTGGCCTCTTGAGCATCCCCGATTTTCATATCTCCACCATTGGTAAACTCTGGAATTCCCTCCCTAAACCTCTCCGCCTCTCTCTCCTCCTTTAAGACGCTTCTTAAAACCGACCTCTTTGACCCAGCTTTTGGTCACCTGTCCTACCGCCGCCAATACCGCTGCGCTGAATATCAGCGCAAACTCATTTTTGGCGCAGAAGCCCTCTTTAGGCGGTAACTGGCCGCAAAGCTGGCAGCGCCTTAATGAATTTCTAGGCCATGGACTTTGGCTTTTTGGGGATTTATTGTCAGGGCCCAGGCCTGGCAGAACGACTCCAGCAGATCCAAGTTCTGCTGTAGACCCTCCTTAGTTGGTGACAGCAGAACCAGGTCATCTGCATAGAGGAGGAATTTAACCTTGGATTCATATAGGGTGAGGCCGGGTGCTGTAGATTGTTCAAGTAGTTTTGCCAATTCATTTATGTAAATATTAAAGAGTGTCGGTGAGATGGGCGAGCCCTGCGTCACTCCCCGCCCCTGTGGGAAGTATTTTGTTTGTTTGTCTCCAATTTTAACTGCACATTTATTGTTTGTATACAATGATTTAATTACATCATATGGTTTTTCCCCCTACCCCGCTTTCGATAAGTTTCAGGAATAGACCGTCGTGCCAGATGGAATCGAAAGCCTTCTGGAAATCTATAAAGCATGTGTAGATTTTGCTTTTGTTTTGATGAACATGTTTGTCAATTAGGGTCTGTAGGGTGAAGATATGATCTGATGTTCTATAGTTTGGTAGGAATCCAATTTGGCTTTTACTCAGGACATTGTGCTCCTCAAGGAAGTTTATAAGTCTTTTGTTTATGATGCTACAGAATACCTTCCCCAGGTTACTGTTTACACAGATGCCTCGATAGTTATTTGGGTCGACTTTGTCCCCACTTTTGTATATGAGCGTTATGAGTCCTTTGTTCCAGATATCAGGGAAGTAACCGACACTCAGAACCAAGTTGAAGAGTTTTAGGATAGCCAGTTTCATTTTATCGTCTGTGTGTTTAATCATCTCGCTTAGTATGCCGTCTGCACTGCAAGCTTTTCCTAGTCGCAGGTCCTTGAGTTTTTCAAATAGTTATTTTTCTGTTATTATGGAGTCTAGCGGGTTTTGGTTATCTTTTATGGTTATCACTGTAACCCCCTCCCACCCTACACCCCTCCCTATCACTGTAACCCCCTCCCACCCTACACCCCTCCCCATCACTGTAACCCCCTCCCACCCTACACCCCTCCCCATCACTGTACAATACAATAATACAATACAAATCGCTTTATTGGCATGATAAGGTACATCTTATGTTGCCAAAGCATCAAAATACATTTATGGTTGAACACATAAACGCGGTTCCATTCATACAGTGTATAAACAGGTATATCCCTGAGTTTATAAATATATTTTCGCCTTGTTTATATATACTCTTGTCTTAGTTTACTGGTTGTCCCTCTGTTCATGGCAAGCTGTAACATAGTGTGCCGCCAGTGTTACACAGCTTCTCTCCTCCCCCAGTAGGAATGGGAGTTTTTGGTTGTCAGTCAGATTTCTGAATTCAGGGCATATTTGTGAGAATTTTTGATAGAAATTCTCTCTGATGCCCTGATATTTTCCACAGGCTGTGAGGAAGTGCAATCCCCTCCCACCCTACACCCCTCCCTATCACTGTAACCCCCTCCCAGCCCTACACCCCTCCCTATCACTGTAACCCCCTCCCGCCCTACACCCCTCCCCATCACTGTAACCCCCTCCCATCCTACACCCCTCCCTACCACTGTAACCCGCTCCCGCCCTACACCCCTCCCCATCAGTGTAACCCACTCCCACCCTACACCCCTCCCTATCTCTGTAACCTCCTCCCACCCTACATCCCTCCCTATCACTGGAACCCGCTCCCACCCTACACCCCTCCCCATCACTGTAACTCACCTCCCACCCTACACCCCTCCCTATCACTGTAACCTCCTCCCACCCTACACCCCTCCCTATCTCTGTAACCCCCTCCCACCCTACACCCCTCCCCGTCACTGTAACCCCCTCCCACCCTACACCCCTCCCTATCACTGTAACCTCCTCCCACCCTACACCCCTCCCTATCACTGTAACGCCCTCCCGCCCTACACCCCTCCCCATCACTGTAACCCCCTCCCACCCTACACCCCTCCCTATCTCTGTAACCCCCTCCCACCCTACACCCCTCCCTATCTCTGTAACCTCCTCCCACCCTACACCCCTCCCTATCACTGTAACCCCCTCCCACCCTACACCCCTCCCTATCACTGGAACCTCCTCGCGCCCTACACCCCTCCCCATCACTGTAACCCCCGCCCACCCTACACCCCTCCCCATCACTGTAACCCCCTTCCAGCCCTACACCCCTCCCTATCTCTGTAACCTCCTCCCACCCTACACCCCTCCCTATCACTGTAAACCCCTCCCGCCCTACACCCCTCCCCATCACTGTAACCCCCTCCAACCCTACACCCCTCCCTATCTCTGTAACCTCCTCCCACCCTACACCCCTCCCTATCACTGTAAACCCCTCCCACCCTACACCCCTCGCTATCTCTGTAACCCCCTCCCACCCTACACCCCTCCCCATCACTGTAACCCCCTCCCACCCTACACCCCTCCCCATCACTGTAACCCCCTCCCACCCTACACCCCTCCCTCTCTCTGTAACCCCCTCCCACCCTACACCCCTCCCCATCACTGTAACCCCCTCCCACCCTACACCCCTCCCTCTCTCTGTAACCCCCTCCCATGCTACACCCCTCCCCATCACTGTAACCCCCTCCCACCCTACATCCCTCCCTATCACTGTAACCCCCTCCCACCCTACACCCCTCCCCATCACTGTAACCCCCTCCCACCCTACACCCCTCGCTATCTCTGTAACCCCCTCCCACCCTACACCCCTCCCCATCACTGTAACCCCCTCCCACCCTACACCCCTCCCCATCACTGTAACCCCCTCCCACCCTACACCCCTCCCTCTCTCTGTAACCCCCTCCCACCCTACACCCCTCCCTATCACTGTAACCCCCGCCCACCCTACACCCCTCCCTATCACTGTAACCCCCTCCCACCCTACACCCCTCCCTATTACTGTAACCTCCTCCAGCCCTACAACCCTCCGAGATCTCTGCGTTCCTCCAATTCTGGCCTCTTGAGCATCCCCGATTTTCATATCTCCACCATTGGTAAACTCTGGAATTCCCTCCCTAAACCTCTCCGCCTCTCTCTCCTCCTTTAAGACGCTTCTTAAAACCGACCTCTTTGACCCAGCTTTTGGTCACCTGTCCTAATGTCTCCTTATGTGGCTCGGTGTCAGTTTTTTGTTTGATAATCGCTCTTGTGAAGCATCTTGGGACGTTTGATTATGTTAAAGATGCTATATAAATGCAATTTCTTGTTGTCTTAAACTAGTGAGCAGGCAAATGTCATATCTATGAGTGAAATCTTCATCTGCAAATCTTGCCAACAGTTCATTCCGGGTTCAGAATAAATGCTGTAGTTCCAAGAACTGCTGACCTTGACTTCAACCGACACAAGGGGCCGAGTCCGTGCTGACCGACACAGGGGGCCCAGTCCGTGCTGACCGACACAAGGGGCCCAGTCCATGCTGACCAACACAAGGGGCCCAGTCCGTGCTGACCGACACAAGGGGCCCACTCCATGCTGACCGACACAAGCGGCCCAGCCCGTGCTGACCGACACAAGGGGCCCACTCTGTGCTGACCGACACAAGGGGCCCAGTCCGTGCTGACCGGCACCAGGGGCCCAGTCCGTGCTGACTGACACAAGGGGCCCACTCCGTGCTGACCGACACAAGGGGCCCAGTCTGTGCTGACTGACACAAGGGGCCCAGTCCGTGCTGACCAACACAAGGGGCCCAGTCCATGCTGACCGACACAAGGGGCCCAGTCCATGCTGACCGACACAAGGGGCCCAGTCCGTGCTGACCGACACAAGGGGCCCAGTCCATGCTGACCGACACAAGGGGCCCAGTCCGTGCTGACCGACACAAGGGGCCCAGTCCGTGCTGACCGACACAAGGGGCCCAGTCCGTGCTGACCGACACAAGGGGCCCACACCATGCTGACCGACACAAGGGGCCCAGTCCGTGTTGACCGACACAAGGGGCCCAGTCCATGCTGACCGACACAAGGGGCCCAGTCCGTGCTGACCGACACAAGGGGCCCAGTCCATGCTGACCGACACAAGGGGCCCAGTCCGTGCTGACCGACACAAGGGGCCCAGTCCGTGCTGACCGACACAAGGGGCCCAGTCCGTGCTGACCGACACAACAAGGGGCCCAGTCCGTGCTGACCGACACAAGGGGCCCAGTCCGTGTTGACCGACACAAGGGGCCCAGTCCGTGCTGACCGACACAAGGGGCCCAGTCCGTGCTGACCGACACAAGGGGCCCAGTCCGTGCTGACCGACACAAGGGGCCCAGTCCATGCTGACCGACACCAGGGGCCCAGTCCGTGCTGACCGACACAAGGGGCCCACACCATGCTGACCGACACAAGGGGCCCAGTCCGTGCTGACCGACACAAGGGGCCCAGTCCGTGTTGACCGACAGAAGGGGCCCAGTCCGTGTTGACCGACACAAGGGGCCCAGTCCGTGTTGACCGACACAAGGGGCCCAGTCCGTGCTGACCGACACAAGGGGCCCAGTCCGTGCTGACCGACACAAGGGGCCCAGTCCGTGCTGACCGACACAAGGGGCCCACACCGTGCTGACCGACACCAGGGGCCCAGTCCGTGCTGACCGACACAAGGGGCCCAGTCCGTGCTGACCGACACAAGGGGCCCACACCATGCTGACCGACACCAGGGGCCCACACCATGCTGATCAAGCTGAAGGCAGGAAATTGGGCCGGGGTCAGCTGCCTGGAGCCTGAGTTCGGTGCAGGACTCGGTTCCGTCGAGATTCTGCTCCGTACTTTTCAACTCCACCCAGTTGGGGAGTGGATGGGTGGATCTTCTGTCTGTCTCCCTCCATAAAATCATAAGAAATAGGATCAGGAGTCGGCCACACGGCCCCTCGAGCCTGCTCCGCCATTCAATAAGATCAGGGCTGATCATCGACCTTAACTCCACTTTCCTGCCCGATCTCCATATCCCTTGATTCCCCTAGAGTCCAAAAATCTATCGATCTCAGCCTTGAATATACTCAACGACTCAGCATCCACAGCCCTCTGGGGCAGAGAATTTCAATGATTCACAACCCTCTGAGTGAAGAAATTCCTCCTCATCTCAGTCTTAAATGGCCGACCCCTTATCCTGAGACTATGCCCCCTAGTTCTGGACTCTCCAGCCAGGGGAAACAACCTCTCGGCATCTACCCTGTCAATCCCCCTCAGAATCTTGTATGTTTCAATGAGATCACCTCTCATTCTTCTAAACTCCAGAGAGTATCGGCCCATTCTACACAATCGCTCATCATAGGACAGCCCTCTCATCCCAAGAGATATGTTTGGGGAAGTTCCTCTGAATTCTGCTTTCAAAAAGATTTCTTATTCAGGAAAATCCTGAGACCTTCTCTGTGTACCATAGAATTACATAGAATCAAAGCACAGAAGCAGGCCATTCGGCCCAACAGGTCCGTGCCGGTGTTTATGCTCCACACCAGCCTCCTCCCCCCGTCTTCATCTCACCCCATCAGCATATCCTTCTATTCCTTTCTCCCATTTATTGCCCATCCCTAACCTCGAGAAGGTGGTGGTGAGCTGCCTTCTTGAACCGCTGCAGTCCGTGTGGTGAAGGTGCTCCCACAGTGCTGTTAGGGAAGGTTGGCTCCCGGGCCGGCAACGCCTCAATTTTAAAATTCTCAACCTCGTTTTCAAATCCTTCCATGACCTCGCCCCCCCCCCCACCTCCCTATCTCTGGAACCTCCTCCAGTCCTACAGCCCTCTCAGATCTCTGCGCTCCAACCAATTCTGGCCTCTTGTGCATCATCCACTCCCTTCGCCCCACCATTGGCGGCTGTGCCTTCAGCTGCCTGGGCCCTAAGCTCTGGAATTCCCTCCCTAAACCTCTCCGCCTCTCTACCTCACTCTCCTCTTTAAAACTTACCTCTTTGACCAAGCTTTTGGTAACCTGTCCTATTATCTCCTTATTACATAGGATTACATCGGATATACGGCACAGAAACAGGCCATTCGGCCCAACCAGTCCATGCCGGTGTTTATGCTCCACTCGAGCCTCCTCCCGTCTTTCCTCATCTAAATCTATCAGCATAACCGTCTATTCCTTTCTCCCTCATATGCTTGTCTAGCCACCCCTTCAATACATCTACACTATTCGCTTCAACCACTCTCTGTGGTAGCGAGTTCCACATTCTCACCACTCTCTGGGTAAAGAAGTTTCTCCTGAATTCCCCATTGGATTTATGAGTGACTATCTTATATTGATGGCCCCCTCGTTCGGGTCTCCCCCACAAGTGGAAACGTCTTCTCTACGTCTACCCTATCGAACCCCGAAGAGGAGTGGGACTAATTGGATAGCTGCTTCACGATGGGCCAAATGGCCTCTTTCTGTGCTGTGTGATTCTATTATTTATTCTATATGAGTGAGAGCAGCCTTCTAAAGTATAAAAATATAAATTTACTGTCGGTGAACTGTGTTAGTTATATAGCACCTTTACTGTAGTAAAACGTCCCAGGGCGCTTCACAGGAGCGATTATCAAACAGAAATGAGACACCGAGCCACAGAAGGTGATATTAGGACAGGTGGGTCACGGAGGTAGATTTTAAGGAGCATCTTAAAGGAAGAGAGAGAAGTAGAGAGGCGGAGAGGTCAAAGGAGGGAATTCCAGAGCTTAGGGCCCAGGCAGCTGAAGGCACGGCCACCAATGGTGGAGCGATTAAAATCGGGGATGGGCAAGAGGCCTGAATTGGTTGGAGCGCAGAGATCTCGGGGGGGTTTATTGGCTGGAGGAGGTTATACAGAGATAGGGAGGGGGTGAGGCCATGGAGGGATTTGAAGACAAGGATGAGAATTTTTGAATCGAGGTGTTGGTGGACTGGGAGCCAATGTGGGTCAGCAACTCGGAGCTCCGACACGGCAAGGGAGCCCCAGGTGGGCAGAGGAAACGCTTCAAGGACACCCTCAAAGCCTCCTTGAAAAAGTGCAACATCCCCACCGACACCTGGGAATCCCTGGCCCAAGACCGCACAAAGTGGAGGAGAAGCATCCGGGAAGGCGCCGAACACCTCGAGTCTCTTCGCCGGGAGCAAGCGGAAGCCAAGCGCCGGCAACGCAAGGGGCGCACGTCAAACAAAGCACTCCACCCACCCGCCCCTTCAACCACCTGTGACAGAGACTGTAGGTCCCGCATTGGACTCATCAGTCACCTGAGAACTCATTTTTAATGTGGAAGCAAGTCATCCTCAGTTCCGAGGGACTGCCTAAGAAGAGGTCAGTGAGCACAGGGGGTAATGGGTGAACGGGACTGGGTGTGAGTTAGGACACGGGGCAGTGAGCACAGGGGGTGAGAGGTGAACGGGACTGGGTGTGAGTTAGGACACGGGGCAGTGAGCACAGGGGGTGATGCGTGAACGGGACTGGGTGTGAGTTAGGACACGGGGCAGTGAGCACAGGGGGTGATGGGTGAACGGGACTGGGTGTGAGTTAGGACACGGGGCAGTGAGCACAGGGGGTGATGGGTGAACGGGACTGGGTGTGAGTTAGGACACGGGGCAGTGAGCACAGGGGGTGAGAGGTGAACGGGACTGGGTGTGAGTTAGGACACGGGGCAGTGAGCACAGGGGGTGATGGGTGAACGGGACTGGGTGTGAGTTAGGACACGGGGCAGTGAGCACAGGGGGTGATGGGTGAACGGGACTGGGTGTGAGTTAGGACACGGGGCAGTGAGCACAGGGGGTGATGGGTGAACGGGACTGGGTGTGAGTTAGGACACGGGGCAGTGAGCACAGGGGGTGATGGGTGAACGGGACTGGGTGTGAGTTAGGACACGGGGCAGTGAGCACAGGGGGTGATGGGTGAACGGGACTGGGTGTGAGTTAGGACACGGGGCAGTGAGCACAGGGGGTGATGGGTGAACGGGACTGGGTGTGAGTTAGGACACGGGGCAGTGAGCACAGGGGGTGAGGGGTGAACGGGACTGGGTGTGAGTTAGGACACGGGGCAGTGAGCACAGGGGGTGATGGGTGAACGGGACTGGGTGTGAGTTAGGACACGGGGCAGTGAGCACAGGGGGTGATGGGTGAACGGGACTGGGTGTGAGTTAGGACACGGGGCAGTGAGCACAGGGGGTGAAGGGTGAACGGGACTGGGTGCGAGTTAGGACACGGGGCAGCAGAGTTTTGGATGAGTTGAGGTTTAGGGAGGGTGGAAGGTGAGAGGCCGGCCTGGAGAGTGTTGGAATAGTCGAGTCTGGAGGTGACACAGGCAGGGAGGAGGGTTTCAGCTGCCGGTGAGCTGATGCAGGGCAAGAGCACAGAATTTTTTAAATATTACATCTCTTCTCGGATTTCAAGCGTTGAAATGTACAGGCTATGCTTTTTCCAAATCCCACCCAGCCCCACCCTCTGACTGTGTGAGGAGTTACTGTATCAAATCAAGCGCTGCTTTGTAATCTTAACCACTGCAAGAATTCAGCAGTAAACAATCCAGGTCACGTGACGGCAACCCTCCCCGAGCTGATTAAACATTAAACTGTTTTTGCACAGAGCGCGAACAGTGTTTGAGGAAGTGAGATGCCTGTTAGCTGGCTTGAGCAGCCCTGCTGATAGAGAGAGTCTTTCGGCATGGTGCGGGAAGAGAGAACCTATTATGGGAAGCACGGTGAGTTACTCGGGTGCCGTTACGGCAAACCAGTACCTGAGGGGAAGATTCTAACCATGGCTGTACCGTCTTTACGCCCTAACCCCCTTTCTGTCTCCCCTCCTTTCTTGCCAGCTCTAACAGAGCCATCACTGTTTACTTGCAACTAACTATGAATTTTAATTTAAAGACGGTATGAAAGTTGCATAGAATTACACAGATCATTTTAAGACAGAGCCGGACAGATCCTTGAGGATGAGCAACTCACAGGGTTACGGACAACAAGCAGGAGGAGTGGGACTGAGCACGGCCGCTCTTTCAAAAGGGCCAGCACAGGCATGACGGGCCGAATGGCCTCCTTCTGTGCTGGAGGTGTCTATGATTTTATGAATGTACAGCACAGAAACAGGCCATTCGGCCCAACTGGTCCGTGCCGGTGTTTCTGCTCCACACGAGCCTCCTCCCACCCCTCTTCATCTCACCCCATCAACATATCCTTCTATTCCTTTCTCCCTCATGCGTTTATCTAGCTTCCCCTTAAATGTATCTATACTATTCACCTCAACCACTCCCTGTGGTAGCGAGTTCCACATTCTCACCACGCTCTGGGTAAAGAAGTTTCTTCTGAATTCCCCATTGGATTTATTAGTGACTGTCTTATATTTAAGGCCCCTAGTCCTGGTCTCCCCCACAAGTGGAAACATCTTCTCTCCGTCTACCTATCGAACCCTTTTATTATCTTAAAGACCTCCATCAGGTCACCCCTCAGCCTTCCCTTTTCTAGAGAGAAGAGCCCCAGCCTGTTCAGCCTTTACTGATTGTTCTAACATGTTTTTAAGTTAAACCTTGTGATTTGCGCACCCAGTGAGTCCGTGTGCATGTCCTGAAAGAACAAGAGATAAGGAAGGCAAATAGACGATAAACTATTAACCAGTGTGGGGTTTGGTTCAGTTGGCATCACGCTCACCTCTTGCTTTAGAAGGTTGTGGGATTCTAAGACCCAACTCTTCCATTTACTCTTGGCTGACACTTGTCGGAGTTACTGTCCTTGGAAAGAGACGTTGAACTGAACGCCAGCTACTGGCCAGCCTGCCATCTTCCACCCTCGGTAAACCTGAGCTCACCCAAAACTCTGCTGCCCCGTGTCCTAACTCACACCCAGTCCCCTCACCCATCACCCCCCGTGTCCTAACTCACACCCAGTCCCGTTCACCCATCACCCCCCGTGTCCTAACTCGCACCGAGTCCCCCCCACACCCATTACCCCCGTGTCCTAACTCACACCAAGTCCCGTTCACCCATCACCCCCTGTGTCCTAAAACACACCCAGTCCCCCTCACCCATCACCCCCCCGTGTCCTAACTCACACCCAGCCCCCCCCACACCCATCACCCCCGTGTCCTAACTCGCACCGAGTCCCGTTCACCCATCACCCCCCGTGTCCTAAAACACACACAGTCCCCCTCACCCATCACACCCCGTGTCCTAACTCACACCCAGTACCCCCCACACCCATCACCCCATGTCCTAACTCGTCCCGATCACCGATCACCCCCGTGTCCTAACTCGCACCAAGTCCCCCTCACCCATCACCCCCCGTGTCCTAACTCGCTCCGAGTCCCGTTCACCCATCACCCCCCCGTGTCCTAACTCACACCCAGTCCCGTTCACCCATCACCCCCTGTGCTCGCTGCCCCGTGTCCTAACTCACACCCAGTCCTGTTCACCCATCACCCTCTGTGCTTGCTGCCCCGTGTCCTAACTCACACCAAGTCCCATTCACCCATCACCCCCTGTGCTCACTGCCCCGTGTCCTAACTCACACCCAGTCCCGTTCACCCATCACCCCCTGTGCTCACTGCCCGGTGTCCCAACTCACACCCAGTCCCGTTCACCCATCACCCCCTGTGCTCACTGCCCCGTGTCCTAACTCACACCCAGTCCCGTTCACCCATCACCCCCTGTGCTCACTGCCCGGTGTCCCAACTCGTACCAAGTCCCGTTCACCCATCACCCCCTGTGCTCACTGCCCCGTGTCCTAACTCACACCCAGTCCCGTTCACCCATCACCCCTTGTGCTCACTACCCCATGTCCCAACTCATACCAAGTCCCGTTCACCCATCACCCCCTGTGCTCACTGCCCCGTGTCCTAACTCACACCCAGTCCCGTTCACCCCTCACCCCCTGTGCTCACTGCCCCGTGTCCCAACTCACACCCAGTCCCGATCACCCATCACCCCCTGTACTCACTGCCCCGTGTCCTAACTCACACCAAGTCCCGTTCACCCATCACCCCCTGTGCTCACTGCCCCGTGTCCTAACTCACACCAAGTCCCGTTCACCCATCACCCCCCGTGTCCTAACTCACACCCAGCCCCCTCACCCATCACCCCCCGTGTCCTAACTCGCAACAAGTCCCGTTCACCCATCACCTCCCATGTCCCAACTCGCACCGAGTCCCGTTCACCCATCATCCCCCGTGCTCACTGCCCCGTGTCCCAACTCGCACCTTGTGCTCGCTGACCTACATGGGCTCCCAGTCCGGTAACACCTTGAGTTTAAAATTCTCATCCTTGTTTTCAAATCTCTCCATGGCCTCGCCCCCTCCCTATCTCTGCCACTCTGCCACCTCCTCCAGCCCTACAACCCTCTGAGATCTCTGCGCTCCTCTAATTCTGGCCTCTTGTGCATCCCCGATTTTCATCGCTCCACCATTGGTGGCTGTGCCTTCTGCTGCCTGGGGCTCCGAGCTCTGGAATTCCCTCCCTAAACCTCTCCGCCTCTCTCTCCCCCTTTAAGACGCTCCTTCAAACCTACCTCTTTGACCAAGCCCTGTCCTAATAATGTCAATTCTGGGCACCACACATCAGGAAGGATATCAAGGCCTTGGAGAGGGTGCAGAGGAGATTTACCAGAATGGTACCGGGGATGAAAGACTTCAGTTATATGGAGAGACTGGAATAGCTTGGCACGATGGGCTGAATGGCGGCCTCCTGTGCAGTATCATTCTGTGATTGTTTGATTTCTCCTTATGTGGCTCGGTGTCGAGTTTTGCCTGAAATACTGTGGATGCTCAGTCATTGAGTATATTCAAGGCTGAGATCGATAGATTTTTGGACTCTAGGAGAATCAAGGGATAAGGGGATCGGGTGGGAAAGTGGGATTGAGGTAGAAGATCAGCCATGATCTTATTGAATGGTGGAGCAGGCTCGAGGGGCCGAATGGCCGACTCCTGCTCCTTATGTTTCTTATGTTCTTAATTTGGAATTGTTCTCCTGCGAGCAGAAAAGGTAAGGGGAGATTTCAAAGGTGTTCAAAATCATAAATGGTTTTGCGAGAGTAAACAAGGAGGAACTGTTTCCACTGGCAGAAGGAGACATATATAAGGCATTTGGCAAAAGACCCAGAGACCTCTCCCCTCCTTTAAGACATTCTTTAAAACCTCCCTCTGTGACCCAGCTTTTGCTCACCTGCCCTAATATCTCTTTATGTGGCTCGGTGTCAAATTGTTGTCTGATAATCGCTCCTGTGAAGCACCTTGGGACGTTTTACTACGTTAAAGGCGCTGTATAAATGCAAGTTGTTGCTGTTGTTGTAGTAAGCGTGCTAGTTTCTGTTGTTGCCGACTCGCCTCATCCTGACTGCAAGCGAAAAATTGCACGGGCAGGAGATTTGCGCTGCTGTAAGCTGCGAAGGTCACTTTAACACGACTGCCAACAAGCAAAGTTGTGTTTGTGACTTACCGGGAGTTTATCTGTATGGGGTGGGTCTGCGAGTTGCGGTCTTTAAAAAGATTTAATCTCGGGTTGTGGGCGTCGCTGGCGAGGCCGGCATTTATTGCCCATCCCGAGTTGCCCTTGAGAAGGTGGCGGTGAGCCTCCTTCTTCTTGAAGTGGCTCACTTCAGAGGGCAGTTAAGAGTCAACCACGCTTGTAGCTTTTAAAAGCTCTTTAGAATAATTTATCCGTGACTACACAAAGCACTCCGGGTTCAGGTATATTGTGTATCAGTAAAACAGGTTTATTAAACATTAAACATCCAGTACAGAGAAGTAACACTTAACAAGAAGATAGTCGCCGTCTGTTCATTGAACCCCGGCGATCCTTCCGAGTGACCGTTTAACTCTTGCTGTGCTCTGTTGACTGAAGCTTCTCATCCTCTGGTTTCGCGCTGCTTTCAGTGTTCAATAGCTGTTCCTTTATACCCTTTTTTCCCCTTCAAAATACATAGCAACTTTCAGCTGCTTGGGCTATCTCACAAGTGCAACGAGACCTGGGTGTCCTTGTGCACCAGTCGCTGAAGGTAAGCATGCAGGTGCAGCAGGCGGTTAAGAAGGCAAATGGTATGTTGGCCTTCGTAGCGAGAGGGTTCGAGTACAGGAACAAGGATGTCTTGCTGCAGTTGTACAGGGCCTTGGTGAGACCACACCTTGAGTATTGTGTGCAGTTTTGGTCGCCTTATCTGAGGAAGGATGTTCTTGCCATGGAGGGAGTGCAGCGAAGATTCACCAGGCTGATACCTGGGATGGCAGGAATGACGTATGAGGAGAGCTTGGGTCGATTAGGCTTATACTCGCTGGAGTTTAGAAGAATGAGAGGGGATCTCATTGAAACTTATAAAATTCTAACAGGACTAGACAGACTAGATGCAGGAAGGATGTTTCCGATGGTCGGGGAGTCCAGAACCAGGGGTCACAGTCTAAGGATAAGGGGTAAGCCATTTAGGACAGAGATGAGGAGGAATTTCTTCAGAGAGTGGTGAACCTGTGGAATTCTCTACCACAAAAGGCAGTTGAGGCCAATTCATTAAATATATTCAAGAAGGAGTTGGATATATTTCTTAAGGCTAAGCGGATCAAGGGATATGGGGAGAAGGCAGGGACAGGGTACTGAATTTGGATGATCAGCCATGATCTCAATAAATGGCGGAGCGGGCTCGAGGGGCCGAATGGCCTACTCCTGCTCCTATCTTCTATGTTTCTATGTTTCACCATTCTGACCTTCACAAGTACGGTCTATGATTTTCTCTCCTTTTCCGCTGTGAGCTTTGAGTATGAGAACTTTTACATAGCCAGACTTCCCCTGAATTACGACATGAGGTCTTTTGCCTTTCCCATAGCCCGTTATCTAGACTGGTCTGAAACTTCAGCGATAAAGGATGTTGGGTATTGAAAACCCTCCATCTTACTTTGAGACTTAATTCATGTTTTGTCCTTCACTGGCATCTTGTTTTTAATAGAACAGAAAATCTACACGACCTCAGCACTATTCTCGCTGTTAACATAATGTTGGCTTAATTTTACCATCATGCTTTGCTTCTCAGCCATTCACCATTTTATACAGGCTTTTTAGGTTTTTAACATATTATTTCACATACTATAGTCACTTAATAATGGTTACAAAATTTTAACAATGTTTACTAAACCCTACAGGCACACTCTATCCTACACGCTGGTGTGGGACTGGAGTCACCTATAGGCCCAGATGGGGTGAGGACGGCAGGTTTCCTTCCCTGAAGGACGTCAGTGAACCAGTTGGGTTTTTACGACAATCCGACAGCTTCATGGTCACTTTTACTGATTTTTGTTTCCAGAGTTTTTAAACTGAATTCAAAATCTCAAACTGCCCGGGTGGGATTTGAACTCACGTTCTTCTACACAGGATTACACAGGATATACGGCACAGAAACAGGCCATTCGGCCCAACCAGTCCATGCCGGCGTTTATGATCCACTCGAGCCTCCTCCCGTCTTTCCTCATCTAACTCTATCAGCGTAACCCTCTATTCCCTTCTCCCTCATATACTTGTCTAGCCTCTCCTTAAATGCATCTATACTATTCGCCTCAACCACTCCCTGTGGTAGCGAGTTCCACATTCTCACCACTCTCTGGGTAAAGAAGTTTCTCCTGAATTCCCTATTGGATTTCTTGGTGACTATCTTATATTGATGGCCTCTAGTTTTGCTCTTCTCCACAAGTGGAAACATTCTCTCTGTATCCACTCTATCAAAACCTTTCATCATTTTAAAGACCTCTATTAGGTCACCCCTCAGCCCTCTTTTATCAAGAGAAAAGAGATCCAGCCTGTTCATCCTTTCCTGATATGTAAACCCTCACATTTCTGGCATCATCCTTGTAAATCTTCTCTGCACCCTCTCCAGTGCCTCTATATCCTTTTTATAATATGGCGACCAGAACTGCACGCAGTACTCTAAGGGGCCGATTTTCCCGAAGCTGTCGGGAAAAAGGCGGGACTACAACTTTCGGGCTTTAGACCCGCCTATATCGACGTCCGGCGAATCCGCGCAATTTTCCCTTGATTGACCTTGTTGAGCCCACCCAGCGGGCTCAGCAGGCCAATTAAGGGCCACCCGGCAACAGGTGACGTCACAGACTGAAATTTCATCTGTCAAGAGTTCTTGACAGACGAAATATCAGTGTTTCACAGCTGTTTGAAGCTGCCAAACACTGACAGTCTGAGTTCTAACCTGAGTCCTTCTGCACAGACTCAGTTAGAACTCTCAGCAGCACTCAAAGCTGAAGGCTGTCACTTTTCACAGATCGCAGCCGTTCAGCTTTCAGTGCCGGCTGAGTGATGGGCTCCCGACGGCTACAGGAAGAAAGGCTGTGAAGGTAAGTGACGTAATAAAGACTCACTACACACTTGGTGGTACATAAAGCAAGGCTTTAATTGACTTGTAACAAAACATGGAGGTCTAGTTAGTAGCCACTAGCTTCCTGTTTCCAGACTGTCTCTGGCCAAGCTGGGCCCACGCCCTAGTATTTATACTCCTCGGTCGGCGCCCTCAGCTGGCCGTTCAGTAGTACTTCCTGAGTTACTTCTTGTAGAAGTTGCGATTTATGACAGTAAGTACAGGTAAGTAAAAGTTCTTTACACACTTTAGACACACCAAACACACTTACCTTTGCACTCAAGCACCCATCACTCACCTGAACACCGACATCGCGACCCCTCCAACTCCTTCAACCCGACGGCCCGCCTGCTCTACCCTGGCGCGGTTTGGAGCCGTCGGGAATCCCACACGACACCCCTCAAAATAGGGATTAGGCTAAAAACTGCCTGGTAACTACCTGTTAACAGGCAGTTAATTGGCACTAATCCTTTCCCGCCTGGGGTCGGCGGGTCCCAGTGCGGGGCGGGTACCCGCCACCTCTGAAACGTGCGTGGAGCGGGGTTTTGGGCGGGATGGTGTCGGGACCCCCGAATTCGGGATTTCCCCCCCCCGACACGCCTGAAACCCCGCCTGACGGCTCCAGGAAAATCAACCTCTAAGTGTTTGATGGTGGAGTCAAAGACTAGGGGCCATAAATATAGATAGTCACTAATAAATCCAATAGAGAATTCAGGCGAAACTTCTTTACCTGGGTGAGGTGAATAGTATCAATGCATTTAAGGGGAAGCTGGATAAACACACGAGGGAGAAAGGATTAGAGGGATATGTTGATGGGGTGAGTTGAAGAGAGGTGGGAGGAGGCTGGTGTGGAGCATAAACACCGGCACGGACCGGTTGGGCCGAATGGCCTGTTTCTGTGCTGTGCATTCTATGTGATTCTGTCTGGCTATTCTCTGGATTACCAGTCCAGTAACATAACCACTACACTCCCTCTCGTATCCTCTCTCTCTCTCTCACCACAACACTGAGTTAAATTAGAGTTTGGCTTCACGGGGCAGGTGCGGGAGAGATTTGCTGCTTTGAATATTCAGTGTTGGAAGTTGTTTAGGTAACCGCTCCACAGCACACGGGGCATTGTGCTCCTTTCAGAGACTCAGCTGTAGGTAAATCAGATCAAAGCTCAGCTCTTCGCGGTCTGAGTCAATCACTGGGCTTCGCGCCCGTTATCTCACAGAGAATGGTTCTCCCTGAGGCCGTCCTGTTCTCTGGTTGAACGACTGTGACTGTGTGGCAAAATCAATCAATGACGAGTGACCGGGAAAGAAAACAATTGTAATTTCAGTCGGTGAGGAATTAATCCCGCCCCCCCTCGCAACAACAACAAGTTGCATTAATATAGCGCCTTAGTAAAATGTCCCAAGGCGCATCACAGGAGCGATTATCAAACATTTGACACCGAGCCACATGAGATATTAGGACAGGTGACCAAAAGCTTGGTCAAAGAGGTAGGTTTTAAGGAGCGTCTTAAAGGAGGAGAGAGAGGCGGAGAGGTTTAGGGAGGGAATTCCAGAGCTTAGGGCCCAGGCAGCTGAAGGCACGGCCGCCAATGGTGGAGCGAAGGGAGTGGGGGATGGACAAGAGGCCAGAATTGGAGGAGCACAGAGATCTCGGAGGGTTGTAGGGCTGGAGGAGGTTACAGAGATAGGGAGGGGGCGAGGCAATGGAGGGATTTGAAAACAAGGATGAGAATTGTAAAATCGAGGCGTTGCTTAACCGGGAGCCAATGTAGGTCAGCGAGCACAGGGCTGATGGGTGAACGGGACTTGGTGCGAGTTAAGATACGTGTAGAAGAGCACATGGTATTGGTAAAAAACCTCCGTCAGTAAAACCTCGGTCAGTATGTCGGACAAGAATTTATCTCTCAGGTTCGAGCAATCCAACATAACATGAAGTGCATCAAAACCAAACCTGCCACTTGGAATTTTTACGCTTTCAGTCAAATGTCGCTCTCACCCAAAGTCAGGGTATGTGAGCGTACTCCAGGCTGACACTCCCAGTGCAGTCTGAGGTAGTGCTGCACTGTTGGAGGTGCCATTTTTCAGTGTAACACTGGGGTACAGTACTGGTGGGTACAGGTCTGTCACTGTATAACACTGGGGTACAGTACTGGTGGGTACAGGTCTGTCATTGTATAACACTGGGGTACAGTACTGGTGGGTACAGGTCTGTCACTGTATAACACTGGGGTACAGTACTGGTGGGTACAGATCTGTCTAGTATAACATTGGGGTACAGTACTGGTGGGTACAGATCTGTCTAGTATAACACTGGGGTACAGTACTGGTGGGTACTGGTCTGTCACTGTATAACACTGGGGTACAGTACTGGTGGGTATGTGTCTGTCATTGTATAACACTGGGGTACAGTACTGGTGGGTACAGGTCTGTCACTGTATAACACTGGGGTACAGTACTGGTGGGTACAGGTCGTTCACTGTATAACACTGGGGTACAGTACTGGTGGGTACAGGTCTATCATTGTATAACACTGGGGTACAGTACTGGTGGGTACAGGTCTGTCACTGTGTAACACTGGGGTACAGTACTGGTGGGTACAGGTCTGTCACGGTCACACTGGGGTACAGTACTGGTGGGTACAGGTCTTTCACTGTATTACACTGGGGTACAGTACTGGTGAGTACAGGTCTGTCGCTGTATAACACTGGGTACAGTACTGGTGGGTACAGGTCTGTCACTGTATAACACTGGGGTACAGTACTGGTGGGTACAGGTCTGTCACTGTATAACACTGGGGTACAGTACTGGTGGGTGCAGGTCTGTTACTGTATAACACTGGGGTACAGTACTGATGGGTACAGGTCTATCAATAACACTTGGGTACAGTACTTGTGGGTACAGGTCTGTCACTATATAACACGGGTACAGTACTGGTGGGTACAGATCTGTCTAGTATAACATTGGGGTACAGTACTGGTGAGTACAGGTCTGTCGCTGTAACACTGGGGTACAGTACTGGTGAGTACAGGTCTGTCGCTGTAACACTGGGGTACAGTACTGGGGGGTACAGGTCTGTCACTGTATAACACTGGGGTACAGTACTGGTGGGTATAGGTCTGTCACTATAACATTGGGGTCCAGTACTGGTGAGTACAGGTCTGTCACTAACATTGGGGTCCAGTACTGGTGAGTACAGGTCTGTCACTAACACTGGGGTACAGTACTGGTGGGTACAGGTCTGTCACTGTATAACACTGGGGTACAGTACTGGTGGGTACAGGTCTGTCACTGTATAACACTGGGGTACAGTACTGGTGGGTACAGGTCTGTCACTGTATAACACTGGGGTACAGTACTGGTGGGTGCAGGTCTGTCACTGTATAACACTGGGATACAGTACTGGTGGGTACAGGTCTGTCATTGTATAACACTGGGGTACAGTACTGATGGGTACAGGTCTGTCACTGTATAACACTGGGGTACAGTACTGGTGGGTACAGGTTGTTCACTGTATAACACTGGGGTACAGTACTGGTGGGTACAGGTCTGTCATTGTATAACACTGGGGTACAGTACTGGTGGGTACGGGTCTGTCACTGTAACACTGGGGTACAGTACTGGTGGGTACAGGTCTGTCATTGTATAACACTGGGGTACAGTACTGGTGGGTACGGGTCTGTCACTGTAACACTGGGGTACAGTACTGGTGGGTACAGGTCTGTCACTGTGTAACACTGGGGTACAGTACTGGTGGGTACAGGTCTGTCACGGTCACACTGGGGTACAGTACTGGTGGGTACAGGTCTTTCACTGTATTACACTGGGGTACAGTACTGGTGGGTACAGGTCTGTCACTGTATAACACTGGGGTACAGTACTGGTGGGTACAGGTCTGTCACTGTATAACACTGGGGTACAGTACTGGTGGGTACAGGTCTGTCACTGTATAACACTGGGGTACAGTACTGGTGGGTACAGGCCTGTCACTGTATAACACTGGGGTACAGTACTGGTGGGTGCAGGTCTGTTACTGTATAACACTGGGGTACAGTATTGATGGGTACAGGTCTATCAATAATGTTAAGTCTGTGTATTATAGTGATAATTACTACACAGACTATAAGAGTAAATTCAACAGGTCTTTACTGGTTGGAGGTAGGGACTATACTGAATATAATATTACTACACAGTGCTTATATACCGGTGTGGTCACCACCGGTATTACGTATACAGCAGCCAGAGAAAGTAGTACATCTCTTAAGGTGGAACAGGCTTAAGTTCTCTTAAGGTGGACAGGTTACATACACCACAATCCTCCCTTTTTAGCTTAACAGTCATATCCCCATTTAACATAACAACATATATACATATATAACTTCAGGTATAACAGTTCAAAGGTTCAGTCTCTCAGGAGGCTTTCTGATGCGGCTTGGATAACGCCTCTCAGTAGTCTCTGATTCTTGTTGTTGTGGTGCCTCCTCTATTTGGTTTCCAATGTATTGGGTGTCATCATCATCAAGTACATTCCCTGCCGAGGTAGATGCTTCAGGTTCATTAATGTCTTCCACAGTTGTCTCTGTCACAACCATGGGTTCGACCCTTGCTCTCGACTCTACCAGTTGATCCGCATGACGCCTTATCACATTATGACCAATATCTACTGTGTACATCAGAGGTCCTTGTCTGGCCCGAATTGTTCCGGACTGCCATTTTTCGTTTCCATAGCCCCTTGCCAACACTGGTTGTCCTACGTCGAAAGTTCGAGTGGTCTTCTTGTTAATATGCCGAAACTGTTTGTTTTCCACTTCCCTCCGCACATTTGGTTTTAACAAGTCCAACTTGGACCGCAACCTCCTGTTATAAAACATCATGGCAGGACTTTGGTTAGTCACTGCATGATCGGCGTTTCGATAAGACATCAGGAACTTGTCGACCTTGTGTTGCAGCGGAATCTGATCATCGTTCATGGCCTTAATTGCCTTTTTGAATGTCTGGACAAATCTTTCAGCCAACCCGTTTGTCGCCGGATGATATGGGGCAGAGGTATAATGTTTTACTCCATTCTTCTTTAAGAATTGTCGGAATTCTTCCGATACAAACTGTGGTCCGTTGTCCGAACAGATCTGTTCTGGCAATCCGTTCCTTGCGAATATTGTTCTTAACACCGCAATTGTCTTTTCTGAAGTAGTGGTATTCATCTTGATGACTTCTGGCCATTTGGAATGTACGTCCACCGCGATTAGGAACATGGAGTCCATGAATGGACTAGCAAAGTCAATGTGTACGCGTTGCCATGGGGCTGAAGGCCATTCCCATGGGTGTAGCGGTGCTATCGGAGGTGCATTTTGCACTTTTTGGCACCCAGCGCAGCTTTTCGTTAACTCCTCAATCTGTTGGTCAATACCCGGCCACCATACATAAGCCCTAGCAAGACTTTTCATTTTAACTCCCCCCAGATGACCTTCATGCAGTTCGTTTAAAACTCTTTCCCTTAACTTGGGAGGAATAATCACTCTTGTCCCGTGCATCAAGGTACCATGGCAGACGGACAGCTGGTCTCGCCTTGCCGAAAATGCCGGTAACAGAGGATCACCCCGTGTTGGCCATCCTTTCACTGTCACCTCGTAGACTCTGGACAGTGTCGGGTCGTTCCTGGTTTCTCTTTCAATACTTGCATTGGTGACTGGTAAACACTCGATGATGGTCAAATGAAATAACTCAACAGGGTCAACTTTCGTCGTGTCTTCTTCTTCAGGTAGTGGCAGGCGTGACAGCCCATCAGCATTGCCATGCTGTTTCGTACCTTTGAATTCTATTTGATATTGATGTGCCCCTAGGAAAAGAGACCATCTCTGGAGACGCTGCGCTGTCATCACCGAGACACCCTTCTTAGAGTTAAAAATGGATACCAACGGTTGATGGTCTGTCAGAAGTGTGAATTTTTGGCCCTGCAGGTAATGATTAAACTTCTTCACTCCCCATACAAGGCTAAGAGCCTCCCTATCGATCTGCGCATAGTTGCGCTCAGCAGAGGTCAATGATCTGGATGCAAACGCGACTGGCCTTTCCGTGCCATTTGGCAACTTGTGTGAGAGTACTGCCCTAATACCATATGGAGAAGCATCACAAGCCAACCGAATAGGCAGTGTCGGGTTGAAGTGAGCCAACACTTCCTCTGAGGTGATCAATTCTTTGCTTTTGCGAAATGCCTTCTTACAGTTTTCGCCCCATTCCCATGGTACCCCTTTCTGTAAAAGAGCGTTTAATGGGTGCAGTACCGTGGATAGATTTGGCAGAAATTTATGGTAATAGTTAATTAATCCTAGAAACGACCTCAACTGAGAGACATTCTCCGGAGCGGGAGCCTTTACAACTGCCTCAATCTTGTCAGGAGACTTATGAAGCCCCTCCCGGTCAATGACATGGCCACAGTACGAGATCCGCTTCTGGAAGAACTCACATTTCTGCCGATTTACTCTAAGTCCATACTCTTTCAGTCTGTTGAGCACCAGTTCCAAGTTTGCGAGATGTTGTTCATCACCATCACCTGTGATCAGAATATCGTCCAGGTAACATTGTGTGCCTGGAACTCCCGGTAATACCTGCTCCATGGCCCTCTGCCAAATTGCTGGAGCCGATGCCACTCCAAAAACCAGCCTATTGTACCGGTACAACCCTCGATGCGTGTTGATCGTGAGGTATTGGCGTGACTCTTCCTCAACCTCCATCTGCAAGTACGCCTGCGCCAGGTCTATCTTGGTGAAGTGTTTCCCGCCAGACAATGAAGCGAAAATATCCTCAATCCGTGGAAGCGGATACTGCACCGTGTGAAGCACCGGATTAACGGTGATTTTGAAATCTCCACAGATGCGAACCTTCCCTGGATCTCCTGGCTTGTTGCTCGCAGGACGTTTCATAACGGGAACAATGGGCGTAGCCCACTCACTCCAATCTACCTTAGACAGTACACCTGAACGTTCTAGTGCTTCCAGTTCCGCTTCAACAGTAGGTCGTATTGCATAGGGTACCGGTCTGGCTTTAAAAAATTTTGGTTGTGCATGTTCATCAATCTTGATGTTTGCCGTAATTCCTCTCAGTGTTCCCAGTCCCTGCTGGAACACCTCTTTAGCATCATCCAATATTCTGGACAATCGTTTAGGTTTGACATCTGTTTCCCCGGAATCTACCGTTAGTGCCTTCAAGGAGTGCCAGTCCATATTCATTTTCCTAATCCACTCCCGTCCTAGTAGTGGTGGACCTCCTTCAGGTAGCACATATAAGTCCATTACTTGGCTTTCTTCGCCCTTGTGGACCACTTCTACCTCTATTTTTCCGATGGGGTACACTCTTTGCCCCGTGTATGTTTTCAATATAATCTCCGTATCCTGTAGGGGAATATGTTGGAATAACCTTCTGTAATCTTTCTTATTCATGACCGTCAATGCCGATCCAGTGTCCAATTCCATTTTTACTTGGACTCCTGCTATCTGAAGAGTGACCCAAATTGTCTGGAGATCTGCATCCTTACCAACGTTGTGTACTCTTAAGCTATCCAGTTCATTACTGCTAGCGTCTGAATCTGACTTCTGTTCGGTCAAACTGTTCTTTGTCACCTTGTGTGCCTTTGCGTATTTTCCTTGCGGTGACTTTTTGTTGCTGGTCTTCTTTCCTGACCGGCATACTTTAGCTATGTGGCCAAGCCTGCCACACGTTCTGCATTCTTGGTTTTTAAACCAACACTGGTTCTGATCGTGCGTTGTCTTTCCACAACGATAACATTTGACAGAGCTCAAACCCAATTTGTTTGTACCGAGTTCCGGTGAACGTAGCTGCATTACTGCCGTGCCTCTCGCTGCGGCTTCGTGTGCTGCTGCCATAGTGACCGCCTTCACAAGCGTCAGCTCATTCTCCTCGAGCAGTCGCTTTTGTGTATCCTGGTTAAATAAACCACACACAAATTTATCTCGTAGTGCCTCTGTCAGTCCCGTTCCAAACTGACAATATTTTGCTAGCTTACGTAATTCCATCAAATATTCAGCATTGCTTTCATTCTGCAGCTGCCTTCTGTCGTAAAATTTAAATCGTTCCGCTAGCATCAGCGGTGTGGGGTTTAGATGATTTTTCAGGACAGTAACAATCTCATCGAACGTCTTATCCGGCGGTTCATCTGGTGATAACAGGTGTTTCAATTGCCCGTATGTCTTCGCACCCATTAAATTTAATAATGTTAGTGCTTTATCTGCATCAGGAATTTTATTTGCCTTACAATAATTTTGTATGCGTTCTACATACATGGCCCAATCTTCGATGTCACTATCAAAGGTATTAATGTTCCCATGTTTAGGCATCGTTGCAATTTATTGTATTTTTATGTTATCCAAGATGGCGGCTTCCCGCACTTGTCGTTGTCCTCCGCCCACAAAATGGCGGTTTTCCCGCGCTTGGCGGTCTTCAACCGTCCCCCGACGCTGTCTCCGCTTCACCGCGGCTCTCGCGCCTTCAGTTTCCCCAACGCTGCGCCTTTTAGCCTGAATGCGGCCCTTATCTCCGGTCGCGATCGATGTCCCCGCGCTGCGCCTCTCGCTCGAAAGCGGCCCGGCCCTTATCTCCGGTCGCGATCGATCTCACCGCCCTTATTCCTCCGTCTTCCCAGCCCCGTCTGTACAGCCAACGCGGTTGACTTTCTGTCGCGTCGCTGCCTGGCTTACCCACTACCGAGGTAGAAAAAAGAAAGCTGACAGTCGCTGATGGAGGCTTCGAGGTCAGGATGTCTTCTGCACTCCGGTTTCTCGATGCCTGCCGCTCGACGTGTCTTCCAGTAGGGTGATGAGGGTGGAAACCTCTCTTCGACGTCCTGTCTGTGGACGAAGCCGCCGTGGAAATAACTGCCGCAGGGTAAGAATCGGACTCGTCGCCACTGTTAAGTCTGTGTGTTATAGTGATAATTACTACACAGACTATAAGAGTAAATTCAACAGGTCTTTACTGGTTGGAGGTAGGGACTATACTGAATGCAATATTACTACACAGTGCTTATATACCGGTGTGGTCACCACCGGTATTGCGTATACAGCAGCCAGAGAAAGTAGTACATCTCTTAAGGTGGAACAGGCTTAAGTTCTCTTAAGGTGGACAGGTTACATACACCACAAATAACACTTGGGTACAGTACTTGTGGGTACAGGTCTGTCACTATATAACACGGGTACAGTACTGGTGGGTACAGTTCTGTCTAGTATAACATTGGGGTACAGTACTGGTGAGTACAGGTCTGTCGCTGTAACACTGGGGTACAGTACTGGGGGGTACTGGTCTGTCGCTGTATAACACTGGGGTACAGTACTGGGGGGTACAGGTCTGTCACTGTATAACACTGGGGTACAGTACTGGTGGGTATAGGTCTGTCACTGTATAACATTGGGGTCCAGTACTGGTGAGTACAGGTCTGTCAGTGTAACACTGGGGTACAGTACTGGTGGGTACAGGTCTGTCACTGTATAACACTGGGATACAGTACTGGTGGGTACAGGTCTGTCACTGTATAACACTGGGGTACAGTACTGGTGGGTACAGGTCTGTCACTGTATAACACTGGGATACAGTACTGGTGGGTACAGGTCTGTCACTGTATAACACTGGGGTACAGTACTGGTGGGTACCGGTCTGTATCTGTGTAACACTGGGGTACAGTACTGGTGGGTACAGGTCTGTCACTGTATAACACTGGGGTACAGTACTGGTGGGTACCGGTCTGTATCGGTGTAACACTGGGGTACAGTACTGGTGGTACTGGTCTGTCGCTGTATAACACTGGGGTATAGTACTGGTGGGTACAGGTCTGTCACTGTATAACACTGGGGTACAGTACTGGTGGGTACCGGTCTGTATCTGTATAACACTGGGGCGCAGTACTGGTGGGTACCGGTCTGTCACTGTATAACACTCGGTCGCAGTACTGGTGGTACTGGTCTGTCACTGTGTAACACTGTGGTACAGCACTGGTGGGGACAGGTCTGTCAATGTATAATACTGGGGTACAGTACTGGTGGGTTTGGGTCTGTCACTGTGTAACACTGGGGTACAGTACTGGTGGGTACAGGTCTGTCACTGTATAACACTGGGGTACAGTACTGGTGGGTACCGGTCTGTATCTGTGTAACACTGGGGTACTGTACTGGTGGGTACCGGTCTGTATCTGTGTAACACTGGGGTACAGTACTGGTGGGTACTGGTCTGTATCTGTGTAACACTGGGGTACAGTACTGGTGGGTACCGGTCTGTATCTGTGTAACACTGGGGTACAGTACTGGTGGGTACCGGTCTGTATCTGTGTAACACTGGGGTACAGTACTGGTGGGTACCGGTCTGTATCTGTGTAACACTGGGGTACAGTACTGGTGGGTTTGGGTCTGTATCTGTGTAACACTGGGGTACAGTACATGGTGGGTACAGGTCTGTCACTGTATAACACTGGGGCACAGTACTGGTGGTACTGCTCTGTCACTGTATAACACTGGGGCACAGTACTGGTGGTACAGGTCTGTGTCTGTGTAACACTGGGGTGAAGTACTGGTGGGTTTGGGTCTGTCACTGTATAACACTGGGGTACAGTTCTGGTGGGGACAGGTCTGTGTCTGTGTAACACTCGGGCACAGTACTGGTGGTACTGGTCTGTCGCTGCTGGTCATGAGCAGATAATTTAGGAGCATCATTCGGAATGAAAGCCTATTTGCCGAAGTGTTTGTTTTCCTGTATTTTGTTGGTCGCAGCGCCTCTGTCCCAACATTGCTCACCTACCTGATTCACCCACACACATCCGCACACCACTGGGGAGTGGTGACGTATTCCAGCTTATAGCCCCTCGATGCAGCTTACATCGATATATCTCTCCTCCTCCATCTTTCAGATGAGACTTTAAACCGAGGCCCCGCCTGCCCTCTCAGTTGGATGGAAACGATCTCTCGGCACTCTTTCGAGCGAGAGCAGGGGAGTTATCCCAGGTGTCCTGGCCAATATATATTTATTTAACAGTGACTAAGCTTCCAAAACACTTCATTGGCTGTAAAGCGCTTTGGGTCACCCTGAGGTTATGAAAGGTGCTACATAAATGCAAGTCTTCACATATCAGGAAGCCTAAAGGAACTTGACAGGAGAGACGGTGCCTCGAATAGTGAATGAAAGACTTTCATTTATACGACCACCGGACATCCCAGCACGCTTTACAGCCAATGAAGTACTTTCCTGAACTGTAGTCACTGTTGTAATGTGGGAAACGCGGCAGCCAATTTGCGCACAGCAAGAACCCACAAACAGCAATGTGATAAATGAGCAGATCATCTGCTTTTTAGTGATGTTGATTGAGGGATAAATATTGGCCAGGACACCGGGGAGACCTCCCCTGGTCTTCTTCGAAATAGTGCCATAGAATCTTTTATGCCCGCCTGAGAGAGCAGACGGGGACTTGGTTTAAACGACTCCATCTAAAGATGGCCCCTCCGACAGTGCAGCACTCCTCAGTACTGTCCCTCCGACAGTGCAGCGCTCCCTCAGTACTGTCCCTCCGACAGTGCAGCACTCCCTCAGTACTGCCTCTCCGACAGTGCAGCACCCTCTCAGTACTGCCCCTCCGACTGTGCAGCGCTCCCTCAGTACTGACCCTCCGACAGTGCAGCACTCTCTAAGCACTGCCCCTCCGACAGTGCAGCGCTCCCTCAGTACTGCCCCTCCGACAGTGCGGCGCTCCCTCAGTACTGCCCCTCCGACAGTGCAGCGCTCCCTCAGTACTGCCCCTCCGACAGTGCAGCGCTCCCTCAGTACTGCCCCTCCGACAGTGCGGCGCTCCCTCAGTACTGCCCCTCCGACAGTGCAGCGCTCCCTCAGTACTGCCCCTCCGACAGTGCAGCACTCCCTCAGTACTGCCCCTCCGACAGTGCAGTGCTCCCTCAGTACTGCCCCTCTGGCAGTGCAGCGCTCCCTCAGTACTGCCCCTCCGACAGTGCGGCGCTCCCTCAGTACTGCCCCTCCGACAGTGCAACACTCCCTCAGTACTGCCCCTCCGACAGTGCGGCGCT
This sequence comes from Somniosus microcephalus, assembly GCF_052327205.1. Lineage (NCBI taxonomy): Eukaryota > Metazoa > Chordata > Chondrichthyes > Squaliformes > Somniosidae > Somniosus > Somniosus microcephalus. The sequence continues at coordinate 368,229,846 of NC_140989.1, forward strand.
CCCTCAGTACTGCCCCTCCGACAGTGCGGCACTCCCTCAGTACTGCCCCTCCGACAGTGCAGCACTCCCTCAGTACTGCCCCTCCGACAGTGCGGCGCTCCCTCAGTACTGCCCCTCCGACAGTGCAGCACTCCCTCAGTACTGCCCCTCCGACAGTGCAGCGCTCCCTCAGTACTGCCCCTCCGACAGTGCGGCACTCCCTCAGTACTGCCCCTCCGACAGTGCGGCACTCCCTCAGTACTGCACTGGAGTGTCAGCCTAGATTTATTGTGCTCGAGTCTCTGGAGTGGGACCTGAACCCACGTCCTTCTGACTCAGAGGAAAGAGTGCTGCCCACTGAGCCACGGCGGACACATCAATATAAGACAGTCACTCATAAATCTAATAGGGGATTCAGGAGAAATTTCTTTACCCAGAGAGTGGTGAGAATGTGGAACTCGCTCCCACAGGGAGTGGTTGAGGTGAATAATATTGATACAGTTTAAAGGGAAGCTAGATAGGAACATTACAACAGTGCCTGCACTTCAAAAGTACTTCAATGTGATAAATGAGCAGATCATCTGTTTTAGTGATGTTGATTGAGGGATCAATATTGGCCCCAGGACACCGGGGAGAACTCCCCTGTTCTTCCTCAAAATAGTGCCACGGGATCTTTTACGTCCACCTGAGAGAGCGGACAGGGGCCTCGGTTTAACATCTCATCCCAAAGACAGCACCAACATCACGATTTGATTTTTATCACATTGCCATTTGTGGGATCTTGCTGTGCGCAAATTGGCTGCTGCGTTTCCCTACATTACAACCGTGACTACACTTCGAAAAGCGCTTCATTTGCTGCAAGGCACTTTGGGACGTCCCGCGCTGGTGAAAGGCGCTGGAGTAGAAATGCCCGTTCTGTCTTTAAAGGATTTATAAAGAGTTTGGAATGATGCCACGCACTGGAATGAAAGACGCGGCGAACACAATAGGTGTTAAACTGCAGCTGGGCCCGGGCGAGCTGCAGCTGTGATTCGTCACTCCCGCGATGGGTTTGGGGACAATGGTGACCATTCACAAGGCGAGTGATGGTCGAGACAGAAGACCCGTGCTGCAAAATGTGCTTGTCTCATTTCTCTTTGTGGCGTGCTCCTGCTGTGTGTTGTTGTGCACAGCGAAGGACAATGTGGGTCAGTCGTAGCCCGCAGACATTGTCTCGTTAATGACCAACGTCAACTTAAGGTGCTAAAAACAGTGCATGGTTGGAATCAAATCAAGGGGTGACCTGATAGAGGTCTTTAGGATTATGAACGGGTTTGACGGAGAGAAGATGTTTCCACTTGTTGGATGAGCAGAAATTTTCTCCAATTAAATATTGGGAACATAGATACATAGAAGATAGGAGCAGGAGTAGGCCATTCGGCCCCTCGAGCCTGCTCCGCCATTCAATGCGATCATGGCTGATCATCCAAATTCAGTACCCTGTCCCTGCTTTCTCTTCATATCCCTTGATCCCTTGAGACCGAAGTCATTGTTTTCAGTCCCCGCCTTGAACTCCGTTCCCCAGCCACTGACTCCATCCCTCTCCCCAACATCTGTCTGAGGCTGAACCACACTGTTCGCAACCTTGGTGTCATATTTGACCCTAAAATCAGCTTCCGACCACATATCCGCAGCATAATAAAGACCGCCTACTTCCACCTCCGTAACATCGCCCGTCTCCGCCCCTGCCTCACCTCATCCGCTGCTGAAACCCTCATCCGGGTCTTTGTTACCTCTAGACTTGACTATTCCAACGCACTCCTGGCTGGCCACCCACATTCTACCCTACGTAAACTTGAGGTCATCCAAAACTCGGCTGCCCGTGTCCTAACTCGCACCAAGTCCCGTTCACCCATCACCCCCGCTGCTCGCTGACCTACATTGGCTCCTGGTTAAGCAGCGCCTCGATTTCAAAATTCTCATCCTTGTTTTCAAATCCAAGGACTCGCCCCTCCCTATCTCTGTAATCTCCTCCAACCCCACAACCCCCCGAGATCTCCGCACTCCTCTAATTCTGCTCACCTGAGCATCCCTGATTTTAATCGCTCCACCATTGGCGGCCGTGCCTTCAGCTGCCTGGGCCCTAAGCTCTGGAATTCCCTCCCTAAACCTCTCGGCCGCTCTCTCCTCCTTTAAGACGCTCCTTAAAACTTACCTCTTTGACCGAGCTTTTGGTCACCTGCCCTAATTTCTCCTTAGTTGGCTCGGTGTCAAATTTTTGTCTTGTAATACTCCTGGGCAGCGCTTTGGGACGTTTTACTACGTCAAAGGCGCTATATAAATACAAGTTGTTGTTGGAGGGGAGAACAAAACTGGAGGCCATAAAAGGAAGGAAGACTGGCATTTCTATAGCGCCGTTCATGATCTCAGGCCATCCCAAAGCGCTTTACAGCCAGTGAAGTACGGTCACTGTTGTAATGTAAGAAACGCGGCATCCAATGTGTGCACAGCAAGCTCCCACAAACAGCAATGTGATAAGGACCAGATAATCTGAATTAGCGACGTTGGTTGAGGGATAAGTATTAGGCAGGACACCAGGGAAAATTCCCCTGCTCTTTTTCGAAAAAGTGCCAAGACGTCTCATCCGAAAGACGGCACCTCCGACAGTGCAGTGTTCCCTCAGTACTGCCCCTCCGACAGTGCAGTGCTCCCTCAGTACTGCCCCTCCGACAGTGCAGCACTCCCTCAGTACTGCCCCTCCGGCAGTGCAGCGCTCCCTCAGTACTGCCCCTCCGACAGTGCGGCGCTCCCTCAGTACTGCCCCTCCGACAGTGCAGCGCTCCCTCAGTACTGCCCCTCCGACAGTGCAGCGCTCCCTCAGTACTGCCCCTCCGACAGTGCAGCACTCCCTCAGTACTGCCCCTCCAACAGTGCAGCGCTCCCTCAGTACTGCCCCTCCGACAGTGCAGCGCTCCCTCAGTACTGCCCCTCCGACAGTGCAGCGCTCCCTCAGTACTGCCCCTCCGACAGTGCAGCGCTCCCTCAGTACTGCCCCTCCGACAGTGCAGCGCTCCCTCAGTACTGCCCCTCCGACAGTGCAGCGCTCCCTCAGTACTGCCCCCCCGACAGTGCAGCGCTCCCTCAGTACTGCCCCCCCGACAGTGCAGCGCTCCCTCAGTACTGCCCCTCCGACAGTGCAGCGCTCCCTCAGTACTGCCCCTCCGACAGTGCAGCGCTCCCTCAGTACTGCCCCTCCGACAGTGCAGCGCTCCCTCAGTACTGCCCCTCCGACAGTGCAGCGCTCCCTCAGTACTGCCCCACCAGGCTGATCATGAGTCAGTGTGAAGCGCTGGAATTCTATTTATTATACCTCTGTCGACACTTGGCCATACAGAATTCCACCGCATCAGAGACTGATTGCAGGAAGCTCGCCGCTTGAACGGGAAAACACACATTTGTCATTTAGTGCACAGAATTCAACCCACTTTATTACAAGACAAAAGAACTTGCATTTGTGTAGTGTCATGAATCCCATCATTCATGAAGAAATGACTCATGAAATAACACTGGGCGGCCAGCTGGTGACGCCGTCCAAGGAGTATAAATACTCGGGCGTGGGCCCAGCTTGCCCAGGGTGTTTCTGAAACCAGGAACTAGTGATGTAACTGGAATCTCATGGTTATGAAACAGTTGATTAAAGCCTTGTTTTATACTCAGACGACGTGCTTAGTGAGTTTTCTTATGTCATATATATTATGTCCGTGTGTAATTGAGACACGGACTGCAGGAGTTGGTTATAACAGGTCTTTACTGAGTGGAGACAAACTGGAACTACTATGCAAAAGTTACTACACAGGCTTATATACAGGGGTGTCCACTACTGGTACTGCAGTATACAGGGGCTGCAGAATATAGTTCCTTCTGCAAAGTACATACACTACAATATAGGACAGCAAAATACTGTGGCTGCTGGAAATCTGAAATAACAACAGAAATAACAACTAGTTAGGTCACAGCTGGAATACTGTGTGCAGTTCTGGTCGCCACACTATGGGAAGGATGTGATTGCATTGGAGAGGGTGCAGAGGAGATTCACCAGGATGTTACCTGGGCTGGAGCGCTTCAGCTATGAAGAGAGACTGGACAGGCTGGGGTTGTTTTCCTTAGAGCAGAGAAGGCTGAGGGGGGACCTGATTGAGGTGTACAAAATTATGAGGGGCATAGATAGGGTAGATAGAAAGGAACTTTTCCCCTTAGTAAAGGGGTCAATAACCAGGGGGCATAGTTTCAAGGTAAGGGGCAGGAGGTTTCGAGGGGATTTGAGGAAAAACTTTTCCACCCAGAGGGTGGTTGGAATCTGGAACTCACTGCCTGAAAGGGTGGTAGAGGCAGGAACCCTCACAACATTCAAGAAGCATTTAGATGAGCACTTGAAATGCCATAGCATACAAGGCTACGGACCAAGTGCTGAAAAATGGGATTGGAATAGACAGGGCTTGATGGCCGGCACGGACACGATGGGCCGAAGGGCCTCTTTCTGTGCTGTATAACTCTATGACTCTAAAATGCTGGAAACACTCAGCAGGTCAGGCAGCATCCGTGGAGAGAGAAACAGAGTTAACGTTTCAGGTCGATGCCCCTTCGTCAGAACTGGATAAAGTTAAGAGATGTAACAGATTTTAAGCAAGTGCAGGGGCAGGGAAAGGGGGGAGGGGAAGAAAAAGTGATGGTCTGTGATAGGATTGAAGGCAGGAGAGATTAAATGTTGCAAATGGGGATGGCAGAATCATCAACAGTTGCCGCCTGAAAAAATGGGGGCCGAGGTTATAGTCTGAGGGGTTATAGTCTGAAATTGTTGAACTCAATGTTGAGTCCAGAAGGCTGTAAAGTGCCTAATCGAAAGATGAGGTGCTGTCCCTCGAGCTTACGCTGAGCTTCATTGGAGTTTTGCATTTGTATAGCACCTTTCATGACATCAGGACGTAGGTTACAACCAATGAAGTACATTTTTGAAGTGTATTCGCTGTTGTAATGTAGGGAAACACGGCAGCCAATTTGCACACAGCAAGCTCCCACAAACTCTTCTTCTTCTTAGGCAGTCCCTCGGAACCGAGGATGACTTGCTTCCACATTAAAAATGAGTTCTCAGGTGACTGATGAGTCCAATGCGGGACCTATAGTCTCTGTCACAGGTGGGGCAGACAGTGGTTGAAGGGGCGGGTGGGTGGGGTGCTTGGGTTGACGTGCGCTCCTTGTGCTTGGCTTCCGCTTGCTCCCAGCGAAGAGACTCAAGGTGTTTGACGCCTTCCCGGATGCTTCTCCTCCACTTTGTGCGGTCTTGGGCCAGGAATTCCCAGGTGTCGGTGGGGATGTTACACTTTTTCAAGGAGGCTTTGAGGGTGTCCTTGAAGCGTTTCCTCTGCCCACCTGGGGCTCTCTTGCCGTGTCGGAGCTCCGAGTAGAGCGCTTGTTTTGGGAGTCTCGTATCGGGCATGCGGAGAATGTGACCCGTCCCTCGGAGCTGATCGAGCGTGGTCAAAGCTTCGATGCTGGGGATGTTGGCCTGAGCGAGAACACTGACGTTGGTGCACCTATCCGGCCAATGGATTTGCAGGATCTTGTGGAGGCAGCGTTGGTGGAATCTCTCCAGTGCTTTGAGGTGCCTGCTGTACATGGTCCATGTCTCTGAGGCATACAGCAGGGCGGGTATCACTGCTGCTCTGTAGACCATGAGCTTAGTGCCAGGTTTGAGGTCCTGGTCTTCAAACACTCTCTTCCTCAGGCCACCGAAGGCTGCACTGGCACACTGAAGTCCCACAAACAGCAATGTGATAAATGGCCAAATAATCTGTTTTAGTGATGTTGGTTGGCCCGGTACAACAACAACAACTTATATTAAAACAGCGCCTTTAACATAGTAAAACGTCCCAGGGCGCGTCACAGGAGCGATTATCAAACAGAATTTGACACCGAGCCTCAAAAGGAGATATTAGGGCAGGTGACCAAAAGCTTGGTCAAAGAGGTAGGTTTTAAGGAGCATCTTAAAGGAGGAGAGGGAGAGGTTTAGGGAGGGAATTCCAGAGCTTAGGGCCCAGGGAGCTGAAGGCACGGCCGCCAATGGTGGAGTGAGGAAAATCGAGAGATGCACAAGAGGCTGGAATTAGAGGAGCTCAGAGATCTCGGGCGGCGGGGGGTGGGGCTGGAGGAGGTTACAAAGATAGGGAGAGGGCGAGGAGGCTGTGGCGGGATTTGGAAAAAAAAGGATGAGAGTTTTAATTGGCCTCTTGCTGCCTTGGTTTGAAAAGCTGAAGTTAAACACCCTGTTCTCCGTCATGAAGCTAAGATAGATTGCGGCCGGATTGTCACTTGAAGCTTTTAATGAAGCGATAACAGTCGGCGTGAGGTCGACAGTTTGCGGCAGCAGTATCTGGGCATCCAGATAAAAACCAAGCCGGCCAAGGTGTTTATCATCAAGAGCCCAAGTGTAATTTGATAGTTCAGTCGCCCTGTGATGAATGTTAGCACAATTATGCTAAACGCCTGCTTTTGAATAAAAACCCTCTGCCTTTCCATTCCCGATCTGACGACGAGAAACAGAAGAGAGGTCTCGAGGCGTGAGGCCAAGCGAGAAAGAGGATCCTTCCTCTCCTCCCTGCCACACGTAACATCCGCTTCCGTCGGCAGCAGACAGCGTACTGATCTCTCCAACTCGGAGCAGGAGGAGGCCATTCAGCCCCTCCAGCCTGTTCCGCCATTCAATGAGATCTGTATCTTAACTCCATCCACCCGCCGTGGTTCCGTCACCCTCAATACTCTTGCCCAACAGAAATATACCAATCTCAATTTTGAAATTTTCAATTGACCCCCAGCCTCAACAGCTTTTTTGGGGGAGAGAGTTCCAGATTCCCACTGCCCTTTGTGTGAAGAAGTGCTTCCTGACATCACTCCTGAACGGCCTGGCTCTAATTTTAAGGTTCTGCCCCCTTGTTCTGGACTCCCCCCACCAGAGGAAATAGTTTCTCTCTCCCTCTACCCTATCGAATCCCTTTATCATTTTAAGGATCTCGATCTGATCGGCCTTCATCCTTCTAAACTCCAGGGAATACAAGCCTAGTCGATGCAAACGGTCCTCATATTTTAACCCTTCCTTGGTGAATGAGGGAAATCAGAACCTCAAAATCACACACACAACTCTGACAATCAGCTGCCAGGTTATTAGTCAGTAAAATAGCGATTGGACCTGATTTGACCAAAACAGAGGTAAAGAGTTCAAATCCCACCGTGGCGAGTTTTGAAACTGCATTCACAGCGTCAGCCCTGGCTCAGTGGGCCGCACTCTGACCTCTGAGTCAGAGGGTCGTGGGTTCATAGTCCCACCCCAGAGACTCCAGCACAAAATCGAGACTGACACTCCCAGTGCAGTACTGAGGGAGTGCTGCACTGTCGGAGGGGCAGTACTGAGGGAGTGCTGCACTGTCGGAGGGGCAGTACTGAGGGAGCGCTGCACTGTCGGAGGGGCAGTACTGAGGGAGTGCTGCACTGTCGGAGGGGCAGTACTGAGGGAGTACTGCACTGTCGGAGGGGCAGTACTGAGGGAGCGCTGCACTGTCGGAGGGGCAGTACTGAAGGAGCGCTGCACTGTCGGAGGGGCAGTACTGAGGGAGTGCTGCACTGTCGGAGGGGCAGTACTGAGGGAGTACTGCACTGTCGGAGGGGCAGTACTGAAGGAGCGCTGCACTGTCGGAGGGGCAGTACTGAGGGAGCGCTGCACTGTCGGAGGGGCAGTACTGAGGGAGTGCTGCACTGTCGGAGGGGCAGTACTGAGGGAGCGCTGCACTGTCGGAGGGGCAGTACTGAGGGAGTGCTGCACTGTCGGAGGGCAGTACTGAGGGAGCGCTGCACTGTCGGAGGGGCAGCACTGAGGGAGCATTGCACTGTCGGAGGGGCAGTACTGAGGGAGCATTGCACTGTCGGAGGGGCAGTACTGAGGGAGTGCTGCACTGTCGGAGGGCAGTACTGAGGGAGTGCTGCACTGTCGGAGGGGCACTACTGAGGGAGCGCTGCACTGTCGGAGGGGCAGTACTGAGGGAGCGCTGCACTGTCGGAGGGGCAGTACTGAGGGAGCGCTGCACTGTCGGAGGGGCAGTACTGAGGGAGTGCTGCACTGTCGGAGGGCAGTACTGAGGGAGCGCTGCACTGTTGGAGGGGCAGTACTGAGGGAGCGCCGCACTGTCGGAGGGGCAGCACTGAGGGAGCATTGCACTGTCGGAGGGGCAGTACTGAGGGAGCGCCGCACTGTCGGAGGGGCAGTACTGAGGGAGCGCCGCACTGTCGGAGGGGCAGTACTGAGGGAGCGCCGCACTGTCGGAGGGGCAGTACTGAGGGAGCGCCGCACTGTCGGAGGGGCAGTACTGAGGGAGTGCTGCACTGTCGGAGGGGCAGTACTGAGGGAGCGCCGCACTGTCGGAGGGGCAGTACTGAGGGAGTGCCGCACTGTCGGAGGGGCAGTACTGAGGGAGTGCTGCACTGTTGGAGGGGCAGTACTGAGGGAGTGCTGCACTGTCAGAGGTGCAGTACTGAGGGAGTGCCGCACTGTCGGAGGGGCAGTACTGAGGGAGTGCTGCACTGTCAGAGGTGCCGTCTTTCGGATGAGACGTTAAACCGAGGCCCCGTCTGCTCTCTCAGGTGGATGTAAAAGATCCCAGGACACTATTTGGAAGAAGAGCAGGGGAGTTCTCCCCGGAGTCCTGGACAATATTTATTCCTCCACCAACATCAGTAAAACAGATTGTCTGCTGATTCTCACATTGCTGTTTGCTGTAAAGTTCTTCATTGTCTGTGAAGCGCTTTGGGACGTCCTGAGGTGGTGAAAGGCTCTGTAGGAATCCAAGTCCTTTCTTTCTCTCTCTCTCTCTCTCTTTCTTTATCTCTATCTCAGTGTGGACACGCTGAGGTAATACAGGCAATGAGAGAAGTACAAGGTTTTCTAATCGGAACACAGTTTGTGTTATTACCAGATCTGCACTCGCTGTATTGGTATCACATTCCTCACTGCCACAGTGCTTCAGTAGCAAGCTCGTACGCGCTGACAGATTAAAGCAAACACTGATTTCTAGGAATATTATTGAACATTTCTGGTGCGCTGCGCGTTAACAGAATCTTTACGACTGATGGTTTATTTGGAATGTGTGTCATATTTATTCTCCCACTCGCGAGAGTGACATTTTATAAGCCCCTAGTCCCTTCTCCTCACACGCGGAACTATAAGAGGCGATTCCGGGACCCGGTGCTCCCCGGAAATGGTTGGCACGATTTTCTGACCCTCTTCAGAAATTGGATAAATCCTGGAAAATAAAAATAATTTTACAGGGCTGTGGGGAAAGAGCAGGGGGGGGAGTGGGACAAATTGGAGAGCTCTTTCAAAGAGCTAGCACAGGCACGATGGGCTGAATGGCCTCCTTCTGCGCTGTGAGATCCTATGACTGTGGTGGAGTAATTTTATTAATTAATTTCATTTATGCCCTTCTATCTTCCAGGGGAGCCTCGGAAGTTTGACCCAACATTCAAAGGGCCAATTCACAGCAGGTGAGTGAGCCGCTTCCTCCCTGCTATATTATCATGTTAATGTTCGACATGTAAAAATATCAGTAGAGGTTGTACCTAAATGCGCAGGCAGATGGCATAGATGTTGGGTCAGCACCCTAACTCGCACCGAGTCCTGTTCACCCACCGCCCCTCTGCTCGCTCACCTACACTGGCTCCCGGTCCGGCAAAGCCTTGAGTTTTAAATTCTCATCCTTGTTTTCAAGTCCCTCCATGGTCTCGCCCCTCCCTATCTCTGTAACCTCCTCCAGCCCCACAACCCTCCGAGATCTCTGCGCTTCTACATTTCTGGCCTCTTGCGCATCCCCTACCTCTTTGACCAAGTCAGAGGGGTAGTACTGAGGGAGCGCTGCACCGTCGGAGGGGCAGTACTGAGGGAGTGCTGCACTGTCGGAGGGGCAGTACTGAGGGAGCGCTGCACTGTCGGAGGGGCAGTACTGAGGGAGTGCTGCACTGTCAGAAGGGCAGTACTGAGGGAGTGCTGCACTGTCAGAGGGGCAGTACTGAGGGAGCGCTGCACTGTCGGAGGGGCAGTACTGAGGGAGTGCTGCACTGTCGGAGGGGCAGTACTGAGGGAGCGCTGCACTGTCGGAGGGGCAGTACTGAGGGAGTGCTGCACTGTCGGAGGGGCAGTACTGAGGGAGCGCTGCACTGTCGGAGGGGCAGTACTGAGGGAGCGCTGCACTGTCAGAAGGGCAGTACTGAGGGAGCGCCGCACTGTCAGAAGGGCAGTACTGAGGGAGCACTGCACTGTCAGAGGGGCAGTACTGAGGAAGCGCTGCACTGTCAGAAGGGCAGTACTGAGGGAGCGCTGCACTGTCGGAGGGGCAGTACTGAGGGAGTGCTGCACTGTCGGAGGGGCAGTACTGAGGGAGTGCTGCACTGTCGGAGGGGCAGTACTGAGGGAGCGCTGCACTGTCGGAGGGGCAGTACTGAGGGAGCGCTGCACTGTCGGAGGGGCAGTACTGAGGGAGCGCCGCACTGTCGGAGCGGCCGTCTTTTGGATTCGGCGTTAAACCGAGGCCCCGTCTACTCTCTCAGGTGGATGTAAAAGATCCCACGGCCACTATTTCGAAGAAGAGCAGGGGAGTTCTCCCCGATGCCCTGACCAATATTTATCCCTCAACCAACATCACTTAAAAAAACAGATGATCTGGTCAGTATCACATTGCTGTTTGTGGGAGCTTGCTGTGCACAAATTGGCTGCTGTGTTTCCCACATTACAACAGTGACTACACTTCAAAAAGTATTTCATTGGCTGTAAAGCGCTTTGGGACGTCCAGTGGTTGTGGAAGGTGCTGTAGAAATGCAAGTCTTTCTTTCTTTAAGCGGGCTTATCTCTTGGAGGCGACAGCGGCCAGGAATTCCTCAGAGCTGCTCCCGTCTTGCCATCGTAATGGAAGTGCGTCGGAAACCCGATTTACGTGCGTACATTACAATAGCGAAACGGGAGAAGCTTTGAGGAAATTTCTGGCCGTTGGTTAATTGCTGTAAGTGAACACAACCTGGATTTGTGAAGGGCGGTTCATGTCTGACTATTCAAGCTGAATTTTTTTGAGGTCACCAACATGGTGCATCGGGCCGTGTCTACATGGACTTCCAGGAAGAATTCAGTAAGGTTTTTTGCACTCAGGTTTAATAGCAAAAGTGAAAGCGCACGGAATTGGAGGTAACGCCTTGTGACATGGACTGAGAATTGGTTGCAAGGTCGGAGACAGAGATTAGGGAACAAGGGACTCTGATTGGTGGGATGTGACAAGTGGCGTTCCCCAGGGATCCATACTGGGACCTCCGCTTTTCACCATATTTATCAATGACCTGGGTAAAGGAATAGCGTCCTACACCCAGGTTTGTGGATGACACCACACAAGAGGCACAGGTGGCTGTGTGGATGGGAGCAGGAAGTTACCAAGAGACGTAGGCAGATTAAGTGAGTGGGCAAAACGGTGGCAGATGGAGTTCAATGAGCGCATGTCTGAGGTCATCCACATTGGATCAGAAGTGTGATGTCTGAGGTGTACGTCTGAGGTGTGACGTCTGAGGTGTGACGTCTGAGGTGTGACGTCTGAGGTGTGACGTCTGAGGTGTGACGTCTGAGGTGTGACGTCTGAGGTGTGACGTCTGAGGTGTGACGTCTGAGGTGTGACGTCTGAGGTGTGACGTCTGAGGTGTGACGTCTGAGGTGTGACGTCTGAGGTGTGACGTCTGAGGTGTGACGTCTGAGGTGTGACGTCTGAGGTGTGACGTCTGAGGTGTGACCTCTGAGGCGTGACCTCTGAGGCGTGACCTCTGAGGCGTGACCTCTGAGGCGTGACCTCTGAGGCGTGACCTCTGAGGCGTGACCTCTGAGGCGTGACCTCTGAGGCGTGACCTCTGAGGCGTGACCTCTGAGGCGTGACGTCTGAGGCCTGAGGTCTGAGGCCTGAGGTCTGAGGCCTGAGGTCTGAGGCCTGAGGTCTGAGGCCTGAGGTCTGAGGCCTGAGGTCTGCGGCCTGACGTCTGCGGCGTGACGTCTGCGGCGTGACGTCTGAGGCGTGACGTCTGAGGCGTGACGTCTGAGGCGTGACCTCTGAGGCGTGACCTCTGAGGCGTGACCTCTGAGGCGTGACGGCTGAGGCGTGACGGCTGAGGCGTGACGGCTGAGGCGTGACGGCTGAGGCGTGACGTCTGTCGTGGACCTTGCTGTGCGCAAATTCGCTGCTGCGTTTCTGACATTACAACAGTGACTGCACTTCAAAAAGCGAACACTTCATTGGCTGTCAAGCACTTTGGGACGTCCTGAGGCCATGAAAGTCACTGTGGAAAGTCTTTCTTTCTTTGCCTCTTCACTATATCAAAATCTTCTTAAAATTAAAAACACTCGAGTAAACTCCTGTTCGACTCCTTTTCCAATGGACATAATCCTGTTATTTCAAGATAAGATAATGATATACATTTATAGATTTATTCAAAGATCATTTACCCTTTGTCACAGGAACATAGCAAGAAGAGGCCATTCAGCCCCTTGAGCCTGTTCCGCCATTCAAGGAGATCATGGCTGATCTGTATCTTAACTCTTGCCCAAGAAAAATCGATCAATCTCAGTTTTGAAAATTTCAATTGACCCCCCCACCCTTTTTGTGGGGAGAGAGTTCCAGATTCCCACTGCCCTTTGTGTGAAGAAGTGCTTCCTGACATCACCCCGAACGGCCTGGCTCTAATTTTAAGGTTCTGCCCCCTTGTTCTGGACTCCCCCCACCAGAGGAAATAGTTTCTCTCTATCGACCTGATCAACTCCTTTAATCATCTTAAACACCTCGATTAGATCACCCTTTAACTCAGGGGAATACAAGCCCAGTCTGTGCAGCCTGGCCTCAGAATTTAACCCCTTTAGCCCCGGTGTCAGTCTGGTGAATCTGGGCCGCTCCCCCTCCAAGGCCAGTCTATCCTTCCTGAGGGTCGGGGCCCTGAACTGACCGCAGGGTCCAGATGGGGGTCTGAGCAGAGCTCCGGACAACTGTCCTTACATGAAATAGAAAACAAAAAATGTTGGAAATACTCAGCAGGTCAGGCAGCATTTGTGGAGAGAGAAATAGAGCTAATGTTTCAGGTCGGTGACCTTTTGTCAGAACTGGGAAAAGCTGGAGATGGAACAGGTTTTTAAGCAAGTGTAGGGGCAGGGAAAGGGGGGAGGGGAGGAAAGAACAAAAGGGAAGGTCTGTGATAGGGTGGAAGGCCGGCGAGATTAAGAGACAAAACGGGTGATGGTGCGAGGCAAAAGGAGATGGTAATGGGACAAGTAAAGAAACAAAGGATGGGTCTAGAGGAGGTGTAAATGGGAATGGCAGAATGATCGACAGCTGCTGGCCGAGAAAATAGGAGCAGTGATTATGATCTGAAATTGCTGAACTCGATCTTGAGTCTGAAAGGCTGTAAAGATGAGCTGCTGTTCCTCGAGTTTACGTTGAGCTTCATTAGAACAGTGTAAGAGGCCGAGGACAGAGAGGTCAGAGTGGGAGTGGGGCAGAGAATTAAAGTGACAGGCGACCGGAAGCTCGGGGTCCCGCTTGCGAACTGAACGCAGGTGTTCAGGAAAAGCGTCGCCCAATCTGCGTTTGGTCTCCCCAATGTCGAGGAGGCGGCATCGTGAGTGGCGAATACAGTATAGTGAAGTTTAAAGAAGTACAAGTAAATCAAGGACTTGCATTTATATAGCGCCTTTCACCACCACCGGACGTCTCAAAGTGCTTTACAGCCAATGAAGTACTTTTTGGAGTGTAGTTACTGTTGTAATGTGGGAAACACAACAGCCAATTTGTGCACAGCAAGCTCCCACAAACAGCAATGTGATAATGACCGGATAATCTGTTTTTGTTACGTTGATTGAGGGATAAATATTGGCCAGGAATAACTCCCCTGCTCTTCTTCAAAATAGTATCCATGCGATCTTTTACATCCATCTGAGAGAGCAGACAGGTACAGCACTGCCCTGGAATGTCAGCCTAGATTTATCCACTCTAGCCCCTCGGAGTCAGGACTTGAACCCACAACCTTCCTGACTCAGAGGCGAGGGTGCTACCCGCTGAGCCACGGCTCACACCTGGAAGAATGCAGTTCATATTTTGCATGTTGTTGAAATTTTAAAAAAAAATCTCTTTAAAATTAATATTCAAATCCCCCTCACCCCCAACGTATCTCACTGATCTCCAAAGCCAAATTGTTATTGAAAGAAAAGGTCTTTTAACACCATCACTCAATCTGTTGTAGTCACCCTGCCTTTCCTGAAGACACCACAGAGAGTGAAGACCTCTTGAAAGGCCATGGAGACTGCCAGCTCTCTCTGGGCTGGATTTAATGTATCGCCTTTTCAACTGAATGAGAAATCTCAAGCCGTCACCCGCCAACCTGCAATTAAACTCGCATGAACTGACAAAAAATAAGGAGAGTGTATTTGTGTTGAGAAAAAGCCCACCCCAAACCATGCCTGCAATTAGAATTGCAGATCTGTCTTTTTACAGGCATTGCAATATATGTTTCATAATACATAATTGTGAACTTAAGTCTGGAGGACTTCAGGGCACAGAATATAAAGTCCCTCAGCTGAGACAGATTCCAATTTCCTCTCCCGTCATCTCCCGGCAGTAGGGGAACTGCCCACTGCGCTTATTGCGATGAATCAGGCAGCATCAATTAGTTGTACTATTTTTGCATTGCAGACTACATGGGATAGATTTACTAGAATGATTCCAGAACTGCGAGGTTATACCTATCGGGAAAGATTGAACAGGCTGGGGCTCTTTTCATAGATACATAGAAGATAGGAGCAGGAGTAGGCCATTCGGCCCCTCGAGCCTGCTCCGCCATTCAATGCGATCATGGCTGATCATCCAAATTCAGTACCCTGTCCCTGCCTTCTCCCCATATCCCTTGATCCCCTTAGCCTTAAAAAATATATCTATTCCCTAGAAAAGAGAAGGCTGAGGGGTGACCTGATAGAGGTCTTTAAGATTATGAAAGGGTTTAATGGGTAAACGCAGAGAAGATGTTTCCACTTGTGGGGGAGACCAGAACTAGAGGCCACCAATATAAGATAGTCTCTAATAAATTCAATGTGGAATTCAGGAGAAACTTCTTTACCCAGAGAATGGTGAGAATGTGGAACTCGCTACCACAGGGAGGGGTTGAGGCGATTAGCACAGATGCATTTAAGGGGAAGCTGGATAAACACACGAGGGAGAAAGGAATAGAAGGATATGCTGATGGGGTGAGATGAAGAGGGGTGGGAGGAGGCTGGTGTGGAGCATAAACACCGGCACGGACCAGCTGAGCCGAACGGCCTGTTTCTGTTCTGTAAATAATCTTTGTGATTTATAACGACGGTGTTAGCAAACCAGATTAAATAACAAGAACCACCTTGGAGCAACGTGGAATGAAAGCATTTTACAATTCTAGCAGAATACAAAAAATCTACTCAAGTGTTTAGTGCTGGAGGAATTAATTCTTTGTAGAGAGCCCCTAAGCAGAGCCGTAAAGCATGTTTATTATTGTGATTCGGAACCATACCATGGAACCATGTATGGAAATTGCTTCCTAGGATTCAACAGCAAGTACTTGCATTTATATAGTGCCTTTAGCGTAGGAAAACCTCCCGCGCTGGTCACAGA
This sequence comes from Somniosus microcephalus, assembly GCF_052327205.1. Lineage (NCBI taxonomy): Eukaryota > Metazoa > Chordata > Chondrichthyes > Squaliformes > Somniosidae > Somniosus > Somniosus microcephalus. Next base: position 368,245,550 of record NC_140989.1, read on the forward strand.
AGAGAATCGCTCAGTCTAGACTGACACTTCACTGCCGAGGCCCCAAGCTCAGGAATTCCCTCCCTAAACCTCTCCGTCTCTCTCTCCCCTTTAAGACGCTCCTTAAACCTACCTCTTTGACCGAGCTGTTCATCACCTGTCCTAATATCTTCGTATGTGGCTCGGGGTCGAATTGTGTTTGATAAAATCGCTCCTGTGAAGCACCTTGGGACGTTTTACTACGTTAAAGGCACTATATAAACGCAAGTTGTTGTTGTTGTTGTTGAAGTACCATCTTACAGAAATCTAGGGGATGACTTTCAAATTCAGCGGGGACGAGAAACCGGAGGGACCAGGCCAGAGACACTGACTGGAGATACTGCCCGGAGATACTGACCAGAGACACTGACCGGAGACACTGACCGAAGATACTGACCGGAGGTACTGACCAGAGGCACTGACCGGAGATACTGACCGGAGATACTGGCCGGAGATACTGGCCGGAGATACTGACCGGAGATACTGACCGGAGATACTGGCCGGAGATACTGACCAGAGAAACTGGCCGGAGATACTGGCCGGAGATACTGACCAGAGATACTGGCCGGAGACACTGACCGGAGATACTGGCCAGAGATACTGACCGGAGATACTGGCCAGAGACACTGACCGGAGATACTGGCCGGAGATACTGACCGGAGATACTGGCCGGAGACACTGACCGGAGATACTGGCCGGAGATACTGACCGGAGATACTGGCCAGAGATACTGACCGGAGATACTGGCCGGAGACACTGACCGGAGATACTGGCCGGAGATACTGACCGGAGATACTGGCCAGAGACACTGACCGGAGATACTGGCCGGAGACACTGACCGGAGATACTGGCCGGAGATACTGACCGGAGACACTGACCGGAGATACTGGCCGGAGACACTGACCGGAGATACTGGCCAGAGATACTGGCCGGAGATACTGGCCGGAGACACTGACCGGAGACACTGACCGGAGACACTGACCGGAGATACTGGCCGGAGATGCTGGCCGGAGACACTGGCTGGAGACACTGACCGGAGATACTGGCCGGGGATACTGGCCGGAGATACTGACCGGAGATACTGACTGGATATACTGGTCGGAGACACTGACCGGAGATACTGGCCGGAGATACTGACCGGAGACACTGACCGGAGACACTGACCGGAGACACTGACCGGAGATACTGGCCGGAGACACTGACCGGAGATACTGACCGGAGACACTGACCGGAGACACTGACCGGAGACACTGACCGGAGATACTGGCCAGAGACACTGACCGGAGATACTGGCCGGAGATACTGGCCAGAGATACTGACCGGCGATACTGACCGGAGACACTGACCGGAGATACTGGCCGGAGATACTGACCGGAGATACTGGCCGGAGATACTGACCAGAGATACTGGCTGGAGATACTGGCCGTAGATACTGGCCAGAGATACTGGCCAGAGATACTAGCCGGAGATATTGACCGGAGATATTGGCCGGAGATACTGGCCGGAGATACTGGCCGGAGATACTGGCCGGAGATACTGGCCGGAGATACTGGCCGGAGATACTGACCGGAGATACTGACCGGAGACACTGGCCGGAGACACTGACCGGAGGTACTGACCGGAGATACTGGCCGGAGATCCTGGCCAGAGATCCTGGCCGGAGATACTGGCCGGAGATACTGGCCGGAGATACTGGCCGGAGATACTGGCCGGAGATACTGACCGGAGATACTGACCGGAGACACTGGCCGGAGACACTGACCGGAGGTACTGACCGGAGATACTGGCCGGAGATCCTGGCCAGAGATCCTGACCGGAGATACTGGCCGGAGATACTGACCGGAGACACTGACCGGAGACACTGACCGGAGACACTGACCGGAGACACTGACCGGAGATACTGGCCGGAGATACTGACCGGAGACACTGACCGGAGACACTGACCGGAGACACTGACCGGAGATACTGGCCAGAGACACTGACCGGAGATACTGGCCGGAGATACTGGCCAGAGATACTGACCGGCGATACTGACCGGAGACACTGACCGGAGATACTGGCCGGAGATACTGACCGGAGATACTGGCCGGAGATACTGACCAGAGATACTGGCTGGAGATACTGGCCGTAGATACTGGCCAGAGATACTGGCCAGAGATACTAGCCGGAGATATTGACCGGAGATATTGGCCGGAGATACTGGCCGGAGATACTGGCCGGAGATACTGGCCGGAGATACTGGCCGGAGATACTGGCCGGAGATACTGACCGGAGATACTGACCGGAGACACTGGCCGGAGACACTGACCGGAGGTACTGACCGGAGATACTGGCCGGAGATCCTGGCCAGAGATCCTGGCCGGAGATACTGGCCGGAGATACTGGACGGAATTACTGGCCGGAGATACTGACCGGAAATACTGGCCGGAGACACTGACTGGAGACACTGGCCGGAGATACTGACCGGAGATACTGACCGGAGATACTGACCGGAGACACTGACCGGAGACACTGGTCAGAGATACTGGCCGGAGATACTAGGCAGAGATACTGGCCGGAGACACTGACTGGAGACACTGGCCGGAGATACTGACCGGAGATACTGACCGGAGATACTGACCGGAGACACTGACCGGAGACACTGGCCAGAGATACTGACCGGAGATACTGACCGGAGACACTGGCCGGAGACACTGGCCGGAGACACTGGCCGGAGACACTGGCCGGAGACACTGGCCGGAGATACTGGCCGGAGATACTGGCCGGAGATATTGACCGGAGATATTGACCGGTGATATTGACCGGAGATACTGGCCGGAGACACTGGCCGGAGATACTGGTCGGAGATACTGGCCGGAGATATTGACCGGAGATATTGACCGGTGATATTGATCGGAGATACTGGCCGGAGATACTGACCGGAGATACTGACCGGAGATACTGACCAGAGATACTGGCCGGAGACACTGACCGGAGACACTGGCCGGAGACACTGGCCGGAGACACTGGCCGGAGACACTGGCCGGAGACACTGGCCGGAGACACTGACCGGAGACACTGACCGGAGACACTGACCGGAGATACTGGCCGGAGATACTGGCCGGAGATGCTGACCGGAGATGCTGACCGGAGGTGCTGACCGGAGATATGGCCGGAGATACTGACCGGAGATATGGCCGGAGATACTGGCTGGCGATACTGGCCGGAGATACTGACTGGAGATACTGACCGGAGATACTGTCCAGAGATACTGACCGGAGGTACTGACCGGAGATATGGCCGGAGATACTGACCGGAGATACGGACCGGAGATACTGGCCGGAGACACTGACTGGAGACACTGGCCGGAGACACTGACCAGAGATCCTGACCGGAGACACTGGCCGGAGACTCTGACCGGAGATACTGGCCGGAGACACTGACCGGAGACACTGACCGGAGATATGGCCGGAGATACTGACCGGAGATATGGCCAGAGATACTGGCCGGAGATACTGGCCGGAGATACTGACCGGAGATACTGACCGGAGATACTGGCCGGAGACACTGGCCGGAGACACTGGCCGGAGATACTGGCCGGAGATACTGACCGGAGATACTGGCCGGAGATACTGGCCGGAGATACTGGCCGGAGATATTGACCGGAGATATTGACCGGTGATATTGATCGGAGATAGTGGCCGGAGATACTGACCGGAGATACTGACCGGAGATACGGACCAGAGATACTGGCCGGAGACACTGACCGGAGACACTGACCGGAGACACTGGCCGGAGACACTGGCCGGAGACACTGACCGGAGACACTGACCGGAGACACTGGCCGGAGATACTGGCCGGAGATACTGGCCGGAGATACTGGCCGGAGATACTGGCCGGAGATACTGACCGGAGGTGCTGACCGGAGATATGGCCGGAGATACTGACCGGAGATATGGCCAGAGATACTGGCTGGCGATACTGGCCGGAGATACTGACTGGAGATACTGACTGGAGATACTGACCGGAGATACTGTCCAGAGATACTGACCGGAGGTACTGACCGGAGATATGGCCGGAGATACTGACCGGAGATACGGACCGGAGATACTGGCCGGAGACACTGACCGGAGACACTGGCCGGAGATACTGGCCGGAGATACTGACCGGAGATACTGTCCGGAGATACTGACCGGAGGTACTGACCGGAGATATGGCCGGAGATACTGACCGGAGATATGGCCAGAGATACTGGCCGGAGATACTGGCCGGAGATACTGACCGGAGATACTGTCCAGAGATACTGACCGGAGATATGGCCGGAGATACTGACCGGAGATACTGGCCGGCGATACTGGCCGGAGGTCGTGTAACTGCTGCCCGTTGTAGGTTATTATGTCTAACAGGTGTCCGATCCGGTCCCGCCAGTTTTCCACTCCGCAGAGGATCGAAATTCCCCCCTAGACGGCGCCGCCTGTTCTGTTCGACACGAATAGACCCAATGGCACAGTTTGATAGAAGAACATTCTTGACCAACTTTCCTCCCTCAACCGGCACCGCCAGAAACAGATTAACTGGCCCTGAGTGTACTGGAACCGAATACCAGACAAGGTCCTGGAGTAATAGAAACATAGAAACATAGAAGATAGGAGCAGGAGTAGGCCATTCGGCCCCTCGAGGCTGCTCCGCCATTCAATGCGATCATGGCTGATCATCCAAGTTCAGTACCCGGTACCTGCTTTCTCCCCATACCCCTTGATCCCTTTAGCCTTAAGAAATATATCCAACTCCTTCTTGAATATATTTAATGAATTGGCCTCTACTGCCTTGTGTGGTAGAGAATTCCACAGGTTCACCACTCTCTGGGTGAAGAAATTCCTCCTCATCTCTGTCCTAAAAGGCCTACCCCCTATCCTTAGACTGTGACCTCTGGTTCTAGATTCCCCCGCCATCGGGAACATCCTTCCTGCATCTAGTCTGTCCAGTCCTGCCAGAATTTTATAAGTTTCAATGTAATACACCTTCTGCTATGTTAAAACAATCAATATTACAGTACTACATTTCATTGCAAAGATGCAAACAGTATTTTCACTGTGCAGTGAACTGATAGCTTGTTGTGTTGAAATTCAGGATAATAATTCATAAGGTGGCCACTTGCCTCAGTATATTATTGCAGCACATCACTCACTGTCAGAACCCCACCTCTGGTCACATTCACTCCCTTGAGTTGGGGAATTCGGGGCCTCGGTTAAGCTATTAATGTAGCACCAAACGGAAGGAGGAGATATACTAAAAACGGAGAAGTCTGCCTCTCCGAACCGCCTCCCAGTGATGACCAAGGGGGAGCATGTGGTAAACCACTGTTTGTATTCCTGTTTGTCCTGTTTGTATTCCACTGTGTACATGCCTGGACATGCCTCGGCTGACTCCTCCCACAGGTCCTAGTATAAAGGTGACTGCTCCCCAGCCCTTGTATCCTGGACCGGTCGACCACTCGAGGCAGACCTCCATTCTGTTGTTAATAAAAGCCTTTAGTTACTCTTCTAACTCTCAGTCTTTTATGAGTAATTGATAGCGCATCAATTTTATTAACAACATTTTTATAATGGAGAAGATCCTCACACCAGCATGCCTGGACTTAGATCATCAGGAGGCGGACTCATCCACCAAGTTTACTCACTGGCTTAAGTGTTTCGAAAAATTCCTGACCGCCTCCGAAGCAATCAAATCGGACGAGGACAAACTGGATGTCCTGACCTCCAAAGTGAACCACCGAGTGTACTCGGTCATCCAAGACGCGACCTCGTACGCGGATGCTATCAAGCTCCTCAAGGACCAGTACACGCGCCCAGTGAACGAAGTGTACGCCAGGCACCTCCTGGGGAGTCGTAAACAACAACCTGGGGAATCGACCGTGGAATACCTTCAGGCACTGTCTGTGCTTGGCCGGGCCTGTGGTTGTAAGGATGTAAAGGCCGCCGTGTACACAGAGGAACTTATCCGGGACGCTTTTGTAGCGGGCCACAGATCCAATTACACACGACAGCGACTGTTGGAGCAGAGCAACCTCGACCTCAACAAGGCCTCTGAACTCGCACTATCGTTGGATGCAGCCTACCAGGGCATGGATGCCTACTCCTCTGCACCGTGGACGCCGCGGGGAATGACAGCCTGGGACACGGTAGGACCGCCTCATAGCGCTGTGCCACCCCAGCCACACCCCAACAACGGCCCAACTACCGCAGCAGTGTCCCAAGGCCAGACAGCAGTGCCCCAAGGCCAGAAATGCTACTTCTGTGGCCAGGCAAAACACCCCAGAGCGCGCTGCCCGGCGAAAAACGCGATCTGCTCGGGCTGCGGGAAGAAGGGACACTACGCTAGCGTCTGCAGGGCCAAAGCCACCCCGAACCCCAGCAGCGCCGCGTGTGGGCCATGCGGGCCGCCATTTTGGACCTCCCCGGCCGTGTGCGAATCACCGGTACAGCAGCCATTTTGGACGCCCCCAGCCACATGGGGATCATGGACGCCGCCATCTTGGACGACAGCCGGGACGCAGCAGGCCCCCGACACCGCCTCATCTGATACCCGCAGCGACACACCGACCCCTACGCTGGCATCCGTTACACTGGACCAAGCGAGACCGCACCAACTGGCCAGTTCCACAATGGACATTAAGGTAAATGGTCACGATACAATCTGCCTTTTTGACTCTGGGAGCACGGAGAGCTTCATCCACCCCGACACGGTGCGGCGTTGCTCTCTCCCAGTCCTGCCTGCGCAACAGCGGATTTCTATGGCCTCCGAGTCCCAGTCGGCGGACATCGGCGGCTACTGCGTGGTGACACTCGTAGTAGACGGGACCGTGTACGATCATTTTAAACTTCTGGTCCTGCCTGACCTCTGCGCTGCCGTCCTGCTGGGGTTAGATTTTCAGTGCCACCTTAAAAGTGTTACGATGGCGTACGGTGGACCCCTACCCCCACTCACAGTCCGCAGCCAGCAGCTTCCAAATTGCCCGCCGCGCACCAGGTGCAACCTCTCCACACTCAGAGTCACCCCCCCACCACTGTTTGCTAACCTCACCCCCGACTGTAAGCCCATCGCCACAAAGAGCAGGCGATACAGTGCCGGGGACAGGGTTTTCATTAAAACCGAAGTGGAGCGGCTCCTGAAAGAAGGGATTATTGAGGGCAGCACCAGCCCCTGGCGAGCCCAGGTTGTGGTCGTTAAGACCAGCGAGAAGCAGCGCCTGGTCATCGACTACAGCCAGACAATAAATCGCTACACCCTGCTGGACACCTACCCACTCCCCCGTATAGCTGATATGGTCAACCAGATCGCGCAGTACCGCGTCTTCTCGACCATTGACCTGAAATCAGCGTACCACCAGCTCCCCATCCGCCCTGAGGACCGCCAGTACACTGCCTTTGAGGCAAACGGCCGCCTCTATCACTTCCTTAGGGTTCCCTTTGGCGTCACCAACGGGGTCTCCATCTTCCAAAGGGAGATGGACCGGATGGTAGATCAAAATGCGTTGCAGGCCACTTTCCCATATCTGGACAATGTGACCATCTGCGGCCGTGACTTGCAGGACCATGACGCAAACCTCGAAAAATTCCTCCGCACCGCCCAACTCCTAAACCTGACATATAACAAGGAGAAGTGCATATTCCGCACAAACCGCCTCGCCATCCTTGGCTGTGTTGTGGAACACGGAGTCATCGGCCCCGACCCCGACCGGATGCGTCCCCTTATGGAACTTCCACTGCCCCACTGCCTCAAGGCCCTGAAGAGGTGCCTAGGGTTTTTCTCCTATTACGCCCAGTGGGTCCCCTACTATGCGGACAAGGCCCGTCCGCTGATCAAGTCCACCTCTTTTCCCTTGACGGCAGAGGCCCGCTTAGCCTTCCACCGTATCAAGGAGGACATTGCCAAAGCCACCATGCACGCAGTGGACGAATCCATCCCCTTCCAGGTGGAAAGCGACGCGTCCGACTTTGCCCTGGCCGCTACCCTCAATCAGGCGGGGAGACCCGTGGCCTTCTTTTCACGAACCCTCCAAGGCCCGGAGACCAGGCACTCCGCTGTTGAGAAGGAGGCCCAGGCGATTGTGGAGGCTGTGCGTCATTGGAGGCACTACCTGGCCGGAAAACGATTTACCCTGCTCACTGACCAGCGTTCAGTTGCTTTTATGTTTAACAACAAGCAGAGGGGCAAAATCAAAAATGACAAGATCTTGAGGTGGAGAATCGAACTTTCCACCTACAACTACGAGATCTTGTACCGGCCCGGGAAGCTAAATGAACCCCCGGATGCGCTATCGCGTGGCACCTGCGCCAGCGCGCAGATCGATAGACTACGGGTCCTCCACAATGACCTCTGCCACCCGGGGGTCACCGGGTTCTTCCACCTCATCAAGGCCCGCAACCTGCCTTACTCTATTGAGGAGGTCAGGACCATGACCAGGAACTGCCAAGTCTGCGCTGAGTGCAAACCGCACTTTTATAGACCAGACAGGGCCCACCTGATAAAAGCCACTCGCCCCTTCGAGCGCCTGAGCGTTGATTTTAAAGGGCCTCTCCCCTCCTCCGACCACAATGTGTACTTCCTCAATATTATTGATGAGTACTCCCGTTTCCCGTTCGCCTTCCCCTGCCCGGACATGACCAGTGCCACGGTCATTAAATGTCTGAACAACCTCTTCACCCTGTTCGGCTTCCCCAGCTATATCCATAGCGACCGGGGCTCATCGTTTATGAGCGACGAACTCCGTCAGTACCTGCTAACTAGGGGTATTGCCACAAGCAGGACCACCAGTTACAACCCCCGGGGGAACGGACAGGTGGAAAGAGAAAATGCGACAGTTTGGAAGGCCGTCCTGCTAGCCTTAAAGTCTAGGGGCCTTCCAACCTCCCGCTGGCAGGATGTGCTCCCCGATGCGCTCCACTCTATTCGGTCACTGCTCTGCACTGCCACTAACGCCACCCCTCATGAGAAAATGTTTGTCTTCCCAAGGAAGTCCACATCAGGGACGTCGCTACCGCCATGGCTGACGTCCCCAGGGCCGGTCCTACTGAGAAGACACGTGAGGACCCATAAAACGGACCCCCTGGTCGAGAGGGTCGACCTCCTCCACGCCAACCCCCAGTATGCTTACATCGCATACCCGGACGGGCGGGAGGACACAGTCTCCATAAGAGACCTTGCACCCTTGGGGACCACAGTAACCCACTACCCACTACCACCCCCCCCCCCCCAACGATCCGATATCCAGCCCCAGCAGACGGCAGGCCTGGGCCCCACGACCCGCTCGACATCTACGAGGACGACACGCCTGTGCCACAGCCTACGCTGGACTCGACGCCGGAAGCTTCACTACCCCTGCCGTCGCCACGCCGATCACAGCGGCAGACAAGACCTCCGGAGAGACTCCAATACACTAACTTTTAATACACTTCACCCCGCCGGACTCAATTTTAAACAAGGGGTGAATGTGGTAAACCACTGTTTGTATTCCTGTTTGTCCTGTTTGTATTCCACTGTGTACATGCCTGGACATGCCTCGGCTGACTCCTCCCACAGGTCCTAGTATAAAGGTGACTGCTCCCCAGCCCTTGTATCCTGGACCGGTCGACCACTCGAGGCAGACCTCCATTCTGTTGTTAATAAAAGCCTTTAGTTACTCTTCTAACTCTCAGTCTTTTATGAGTAATTGATAGCGCATCAGAGCACTAATGAGGCTGGTGGGGGGAGTCCAGAACAAGGGGACTCAGGGAGGAAAATATCCAGCCAGTTTATTGTTTTGTTGCGCATCGCACTCAGATCTGTGAGTTGCATTTCACAACATAAATGAAATAAAGCAGAAAAAATGTGCTGGGCTCTGGGGAAAGAGCAGTGAGGGGGGAGTGGGACTAATTGGAGAGCTGGGCCAAAGAGCCGTCACAGGCACGATGGGCCGAATGGCCCCCTTCTGCGCTGTATTGTTCCAATTTATTCTTTTCATTGGTGTTTGCTGTGCACCAATATGGCTGCTGCGTTCGCTTACAGTGACTGCAACTCCAGGTAGTTTATTGTTGCGCAAAGTGCTTCCAGACATTTCCCAGAATGGGAGAGTTGTGGAGACTGGGCTTGTATTCCCTCGAGCACAGCAGATTCAGGGGCAATGTTGCCCGTAAATATTGTTTTTTTGCACACACGGTCTGTAAGGAGCTGCCCCGCCCACTCACAGGTTCGCAACGGGCGAACTTTAACACGGGAAAAGCCAGTCCCGGGCTGCGCGGGACTGGCGGAGAGCTGTGCGGCCGCGCAGCTTACAGGGAACGTGATTAAAGGGTGATCTAATCGAGGTGTTTAAGATGATTAAAGGAGTTGATCGGGTCGATAGAGAGAAACTATTTCCTCTGGTGGGGGGGAGTCCAGAACAAGGGGGCAGAACCTTAAAATTAGAGCCAGGCCGTTCAGGGGTGATGTCAGGAAGCACTTCCTCACACAAAGGGGGGTGGGAATCTGGAACTCTCCCCCCCAGAGAGCTGTTGGCGCTGGGGGTCAATTGGAACTTTCAAAACTGAGATTGCTAGATTTCTGTTTGAAAGAAAGAACTTGCATTTCTATAGCGCCTTTCACAACCTCATGGTGTCCCAAAGTGCTTTACAGCCAATGAAGGTAAGGCTATTAAATGTTACGGATCTAAAGCGGTTAGATGGAGTTAAGACACAGGTTACGGATCTAAAGCGGTTAGATGGAGTTAAGACACAGGTTACGGATCTAAAGCGGTTAGATGGAGTTAAGATACAGGTTACGGATCTAAAGCGGTTAGATGGAGTTAAGACACAGGTTACGGATCTAAAGCGGTTAGATGGAGTTAAGACACAGGTTACGGATCTAAAGCGGTGAGATGGAGTTAAGACACAGGTTACGGGTCTAAAGCGGTTAGATGGAGTTAAGACACAGGTTACGGATCTAAAGCGGTTAGATGGAGTTAAGACACAGGTTACGGATCTAAAGCGGTTAGATGGAGTTAAGACACAGGTCAGCCACTGTCTAATTGAGTGGCGGATTGAGGGATGCAATGGCCTCCTGCTGTTCCGGCGTTGATCAGGGAGTAGATAAATACTTAACGCTTTTACACGGGTTCAATTGAAGGATGTCTATTGAAATGAACCACCACTGACTGATTCATCGGCTTTATGGGGAGGAATCAGAGAAAGAAAAGAAAGACTTGCATTTCTATAGCGCCTTTCACGAGCACCGGACGTCCCAAAGCGTTTTACAGCCAATGAAGTACTTTTTTGGTCGCCCATTTAAAACGGAGATGAGGAGGAATTTCTTCTCTGAGGGTCGTGAATCTGTGGAATTCTCTACCCCGGAGAGCTGTGGAGGCGGAGTCAGTGACTATATTTAAGGCTGAGATTGACAGACATTTGAACTACAGGGGAGTCAAGGGTTATGGGGAGAGAGCGGGAAAGTGGAGTTGAGGCCAAGATTAGATCAGCCATGATCTTATTGAATGGCGGAGCAGGGCCGAATGGCCGACTCCTGCTACTATTTCTTATGTTCTTATATTTTACATCCACCTGAGAGAGCAGACGGAGCCTTGGTTTAACGTCTCATCCAAAAGACGGCCACTCCGACAGTGCAGCGCTCCCTCAGTACTGCCCCTCCGACAGAGCAACACTCCCTCAGTACTGCCCCTCCGACAGAGCAACACTCCCTCAGTACTGCCCCTCCGACAGAGCAACACTCCCTCAGTACTGCCCCTCTGACAGTACAGCACTCTCTCAGTACTGCCCCTCCGACAGTGCAGCACTCCCTCAGTACTGCCCCTCTGACAGTGCAGCACTCCCTCAGTACTGCCCCTCTGACAGTGCAGCACTCCCTCAGTACTGCCCCTCTGACAGTGCAGCACTCCCTCAGTACTGCCCCTCCGACAGTGCGGCGCTCCGTCAGTACAGCCCCTCCGACAGTGCAGCACTCCCTCAGTACTGCCCCTCCGACAGTACAGCGCTCCCTCAGTATTACCCCTCCGACAGTGCAGCGCTCCCTCAGTATTGCCCCTCCGACAGTGCAGCGCTCCCTCAGTACTGCCCCTCCGACAGTGCAGCTCTCCCTCAGCACTGCCCCTCCGTCAGTGCAGCGCTCCCTCAGTACTGCCCCTCTGACAGTGCGGCGCTCCTTCAGTGCTGCCCCTCTGACAGTGCAGCGCTCCCTCAGTACTGCCCCTCTGACAGTGCGGTGCTCCTTCAGTGCTGCCCCTCCGACAGTGCGGCGCTCCCTCAGTACTGCCCCTCCGACAGTGCAGCGCTCCCTCAGTGCTGCCCCTCTGACAGTGCAGCGCTCCCTCAGTACTGCCCCTCCGACAGTGCAGCGCTCCCTCAGTGCTGCCCCTCTGACAGTGCAGCACTCCCTCAGCACTGCATTGGACTGTCGGCCTAGCTTTATGTGCTGAAGTCTCTGGAGTGGGACTCGAACCCACAACCTTCTGACTCAGAAGCGAGAGTAAATGAAAGGGGGAAATTGGAAGGGGAGACACTAGTTCGGTATTTTGTTCTCTGGGGATTATAAGCCACATAGACCTGGCAGATCAAAACCCTGGAACAGAGGAGTCATAGAGTCATAGAGTTTTACAGCACAGAAAGAGGCCCTTCGGCCCATCGTGTCCGCGCCGCCCATCCATCCCTGCCCAGTCTAATCCCATTTTCCAGCATTTGGTCCATAGCCTTGTATGCAATGGCATTTCAAGTGCTCATCCAAATGCTTCTTGAATGTTGTGAGGGTTCCTGCCTCTACCACCCTTTTGGGCATTGAGTTCCACATTCCAACCACCCTCTGGGTGAAAAAGTTCCTCCTCAAATCCCCTCTAAATCTCCTGCCCCTTACCCTGAATCTATGCCCCCTTGTTATTGACCCCCCCACTAAGGGGAAAAGTTCCTCTTTATCTACCCTATCTATGCCCCTCATCATTTTGTACACCTCAATCGGGTCCCCCCTCAGCCTTCTCTGCTCCAAGGAAAACAACTCCAGCCTGTCCAGCCTCTCTTCATAGCTGAGGCGCTCCATCCCAGGTAACATCCTGGTGAATCTTCTCTGCACCCTCTCCAAAGCAATCACATCCTTCCTATAGTGAGGCGACCAGAACTGCACACAGTACTCCAGCTGTGGCCTCACCAGCGTTTTGTACAGCTCCATCATAACCTCCCTGCTCTTATATTCTATGCCTCTGCTAATGAAGGCAAGTATCCCATATGCCTTTTTAACCACCTTATCTACCTGTTCCGCTGCCTTCAGGGATCTATGTACATGTACACCAAGGTCCCTCTGACCCTCTGTACTTCCTAGGGTCCTACCACTCATTGTGTATTCCCTTACCTTATTTGTCCGTCCAAAATGCATCACCTCGCACTTTTCAGGGTTAAATTCCATTTGCCACTTTTCTGCCCATCTGACCAACCCGTTTATATCGTCCTGTAGCCTGAGGCTTTCCTCCTCGCAATTTACCACCCCACCAATTTTCGTGTCATCTGCGAACTTACTGATCATACCTTTTACATTCTCATCCAAATCATTTATGTAGATCACAAACAACAAGGGACCCAGCACCGATCCCTGAGGTACCCCACTGGACACAGGCTTCCAGTCACAAAAGCAACCTTCGACCATCACCCTCTGCCTCCTGCCACTCAGCCAGTTTAGGATCCAACGCGCCAAGGCACCCTGGATCCCATGGGCTCTTACCTTCTTGACCAGTCTCCTATGTGGGACTTTGTCAAAAGCTTTACTGAAGTCCATGTAAACCACATCCACAGCATTTCCCTCATCCACCCCCCTAGTCACCCCCTCGAAAAATTCAATCAGATTTGTCAGACATGATTTACCCTTGACAAAGCCATGCTGACTATCCCCGATTAATCCTTGCCTCTCCAAGTGGAGACTAATTTTGTCCCTCAGAATTTTTTCCAATAATTTCCCTACCACAGATGTTAGGCTCACTGGCCTGTAATTCCCTGGTTTATCCCTGCTACCCTTCTTGAATAATGGTACTACGTTAGCTGTTCTCCAGTCCTCTGGTACATCCCCTGTAGCCAGAGAGGTTCTGAAAATTTGTGTCAGAGCCCCTGCAATCTCCTCCTTTGCCTCCCACAGCAGCCTGGGATACATCTCGTCCGGGCCTGGGGATTTATCCACTTTTTGGCCTGCTAAAACCGCTAGCACCTCCTCCCTCTCGATGCTAATATGTTCAAGTATGTCACAGTCCCCTTGCCCGATTTCTATGTCTGCATCGTCTTTCTCCATAGTGAACACAGATGCAAAAAATTCATTTAAAACCCCACCTACATCATCTGGCTCTACACACAGATTGCCACTTTGGTCCCTAATGGGCCCTACCCTTTCCCTGGTTATCCTCTTGCCCTTAATATACTTGTAAAACATCTTAGGATTTTCCTTTATTTTGCTCGCCAGTGTTATTTCATGGCCCCTCCTCGCCCTCCTAATTTCTTTTTTAAGTATGCCCCTGCACTTTTTATACTCCTCTAGGGCTTCTTCCGTCTTTAGTCTTTTGTAACTGCCAAAAGCCCCCCTTTTATTTCTAATGCATTTTTGTATATCCCTTGTCATCCAAGGTTCCCTTTGCTTGTTGGTCCCACCCTTGACCTTTACAGGAACATGTTGGCGTTGTACTCTCTCTATTTCCCTTCTGAAAGTCTCCCACTGTTTTGATGTGGATTTCCCTATAAGTAGCTGCTCCCAGTCCACTTTGGCCAGATCCTGCCTTATCATACTAAAATCGGCCTTCTCCCAATTTAGAACCCTTATTTCCGGGCCGTCCTTGTCTTTTTCCATGACCACCTTAAATCTCACCGAATTATGGTCACTGCTCCTGGGAATATCAACCACAGAACACGAGTGTTCACGGCAGAATAATGCATCTGAGAGTGTTAGATCTTCCGAGATTTTCCACTCGATTGCCTTTGGGGGCTTTAAATAAGTTAGGAAGAGGTAGCAGGAGAACGGATTGTTTGTAATCTCCTGGAAGGAGTGGTTGTGCTTGCTTTTTTTGTTCCATGTTGTATCCTAAAGGCAAGAAAAATCTGAATTCTGCTGAATTCAGTGAGTAAGTTCCAAGATTGTGCACCTGTATCGAACCCTGTTTCTGCTTACGGCAGTGAAGAAGGAGGGATTGGAAAACAATATTCCTTAATTGCATCCCATTAGGCAGTTGCATCCCTAAGATGTCAGCCGTGGCTCAGTGGGCAGCACTCTCGCTCTTTGAGTTCGAAGGTTGTGGGTTCAAGTCCCACTCCCGAGACAAAATCTAGACTGTCACTCCAGCGCAGTGCTGAGGGAGCATGTCATTGTTGGAGCTGCCATCTCTTGGATGAGATGTTAAACTGAGGCCCTGTCTCCCCTCTCAGGTGAACGTAAAAAAATCCCATGGCATTATTTCGAAGAAGATCCCGAGTGTCCTGGAGAATATTTATCCTCAACCAACATCATTTAAAAATGTTCATTATCACATTGCTATGTGTGGGCTCTTGCTCTGTGCAAATTGGCTGCCGTTAAAATTCTCATCCTCGTGTTCAAATCCCTCCATGGCCTCACCCCTCCTTACCTCCTAGAACCCTCCGAGATCTCTGCGCTCCTCCAATTCTGGTCTGTTGTGCATCCCATACTTCCTTCATTCCACCATTGGCAGACGTGCCTTCAGCTGCCTGGGCCCCAAGCTCTGGAATTCCCTCCCTAAACCTCTCCGCATTTAAGACACTTCTTAGAACCTACCTCTTTGACCAAGCTTTTGGTCACCTGCCCTAATATCTCCTTATGTGGCTCAGGGTCAAATTTTACTTGATAATCGCTCCTGTGAAGCGCCTAGAGACATTTCAAGATGTGAAAGGCGCTACAGTGTCAGCCGTGCCTCAGCGGGTACCACACTCGTCTCTGAGTCAGAAGGTTGTGGGTTCAAGTCCTCACTCCAGAGACTTGAGCACATAAAGCTAGGCTGACACTGCAGTACAGTGCTGAGGGAGTGCTGCACTGTCGGAGGTGCCGTCTTTCGGATGAGACGTTAAACCGAGGTCCCAACTGCTCTCTCAGGTAGACGTAAAAGATCCCACGGCACTATTTCGAAGAAGAGCAGGGGGAGTTCTCCCCGGTGTCCTGGGGCCAATATTTATCCCTCAACCAACATCACTAAAAACAGATGATCTGTTGCTGTTTGTGGGAACTTGCTGTGCGTAAATTGGCTGCCACATTTTCTACATTACAACAGTGACTCCACTTCAAAAGTACTTCATTGGCTGTGAAGTGCTTTGAGACGAAAGGTGGTCGTGAAAGGCGCTATCAGGAAAGATAGGCAGAAAGGAAAAGGAGGTGGGGTAGCATTGCTGGTTAAAGAGGAGATTGACACAATTGAAAGGAAGAATATTAGCTCTGATGATGTGGAATCTGTATGGGTAGAACTGAAAAATACCAAGGGGCAGAAAACGTTAGTGCGAGTGGTATATAGACCTCCAAACAGTAATGCGGAGGTCGGGGATGGCATTAAACGGGAAATTAGAGAAGCGTGCAATAAGGGCACAGCAGTTATCATGGGTGACTTTAATCTACATATAGATTGGGCTAACCAAATTAGTAACAATACTGTGGAAGAGGAATTCCTGGAGCGTATACGGAATGGTTTCCTGGACCAATATGTCGAGAAACCAACTGGAGATCAGGCCATCTTAGACTGGATTTTATGTAATGAGAAAGGATTAATTAGCAATCTTGTTGTGCGAGGCCCCTTGGGTCGGAGCGATCATAATATGATGGAATTCTTCATTAAGATGGAGCGTGAAGTAGTTGACTCAGAGACTAGGGTCCTGAATTTAAATAAAGGAGACTACGATAGTATGAGGTGCGAGTTGGGTAGGATTGATTGGGGAATATCACTCAAAGGGTTGACGGTGGATGGGCAATGGCAAACATTCAAAGGTCGCATGGATGAACTACAGAATTTGTTCATCCCAGTTTGGCATAAAAATAAAACAAAAAAGGTGACTCAACCATGGCTAACATGGGAAATTAGGGATAGCTTAAGATCCAAGGAGAGGACATATAAATTGGCCAGAAAAAGCAGTAAACCTGAGGATTGGGAGCAGTTTAGGATCCAACAAAGGAGGACAAAGGGATTAATTAAGAGGGGGAAAATAGAGTATGAGAGTAAGCTTCAGGGAACATAAAAACTGACTGTAAAAGCTTTTATAGATATGTGAAGAGAAAAAGGTTGGTGAAGTCAAGCGTAGGTCCCTTGCAGTCAGTATCAGGGGAATTTATAATGGGGAACAAAGAAATGGCAGACCAATTAAATACATACTTTGGTTCTGTCTTCACAAAGGAGGACACAAATAACCTCCCAAAGATGTCGGGAACATAGGGTGTAATGAAAGGGAGGAATTGATAGAAATCAGTATTTGTAGGGAAATGGTGTTAGGGAAATTGATGGGATTGAGGGCCGATAAATCCCCAGGGCCTGATAATCTACATCCTAGGGTACTTAAGGAAGTGGCCCTAGAAATAATAGACGCATTGCTGGTCATCTTCCAAAATTCGATAGACTCTGGAACAGTACCCATGGATTGTCGGGTAGCTAATGTTACCCCACTGTTCAAAAAGGGTGGTACAGAGAAAACGGAGAATTACAGACCGGTAAGCCTGACATCGGTAGTGGGGAAAATGCTAGAGTCCATTATAAAGGATGTAATAGTAGAGCACTTGGAAAAAAGTGACCGGATCGGACAAAGTCAACATGGCTTTACAAAAGGTAAATCGTGCTTGACTAATCTACTGGAATTTTTTGAGGATGTAACTGGTAAAATAGATAAGGGAGAACCAGTGGATGTGGTGTATTTGGACTTTCAGAAGGCTTTCGATAAGGTCCCACATAAAAGATTAGCGTGCAAAATTAAGGCACATGGGATTGGGGGTAAGGTACTGACTTGGATAAAGAACTGGTTGGCAGACAGAAAGCAAAGAGTTGGAATAAACGGGTCTTTTTCCGAGTGGCAGGCAGTGACTAGTGGGATACCGCAGGGATCGGTCCTTGGACCCCAGCTATTCACAATATATATTAATGATCTGGACGAGGGAACTAGATGTAATATCTCCAAGTTTGCAGATGACACAAAGCTGGATGGGCGTGTGTGCTGTGAGGAGGATGCCGAGAAACTCCAGTATGATTTGGACAGGTTGGGTGATTGGGCAGAAGCATGGCAGATGCAATATAACGTGGATAAATGCGAGGTTATCCACTTTGGTGTCAAAAACAGGAAAGCAGATTATTATCTAAATGGCAATAGATTGGGAGAATGGGAAGTGCAACGAGACCTGGGCGTCCTTGTGCACCAGTCGCTGAAAGTAAGCATGCCGGTGCAGCAGGCGGTTAAGAAGGCAAATGGTATGTTGGCCTTCGTAGTGAGAGTGTTTGAGTACAGGAACAAGGATGTCTTGCTGCAGTTGTACAGGGCCTTGGTGAGGCCACATCTTGAGTATTGTGTGCAGTTTTGGTCACCTTATCTGAGGAAGGATGTTCTTGCCATGGAAGGAGTGCAGCGAAGATTCACCAGGCTGATACCTGGGATGGCAGGGATGACGTATGAGGAGAGATTGGTTCGACTGGGCTTGTACTCACTGGAGTTTAGAAGAATGAGAGGGGATCTCATTGAAACCTATAAAATTCTAACAGGACTAAACAGACTAGATGCAGGAAGGCTGTTCCCGATGGCGGGGGAGTCCAGAACCAGGGGTCACAGTCTAAGGATAAGGGGTAAGCCATTTAGGACAGAGATGAGGAGGAATTTCTTCACCCAGAGAGTGGTGAACTTGTGGAATTCTCTACCAGAGAAGGCAGTAGAGGCCAGTTCAATAAATATATTCAAGAAGGAGTTGGATATATTTCTTAAGGCTGAAGGGATCAAGGGATATGGGGAGAAGGCAGGGACAGGGTACTGAATTTGGATGATCAGCTATGATCTCATTGAATGGCGGAGCAGGCTCGAGGGGCCGAATGGCCTACTCCTGCTCCTATCTTCTATGTTTCTATGTTTCTATATAAATGCAAGTTGTTGTGATTGTTGTGTCTCTTTTGAACCATAACTGCACTGCTCTGTGTTTCACTTGCGAGCGGACACACCCTGGGCTATATTTTCCGATGGGACACGCTCAGATACAATCACTTGCCGTGCTCAAGCTGCATTGCTTGATGCGTTGTTTTTTTGGACAGGTGCTAATCTGTTTGTTTTAAAGCCAGTTGTTGCGTTACTGGACCAATAATCCGGAGAACGCAAGTTCAAATCCCAGCCACGGGAAGGTTGAGAATTTGAATTCAGTTTTTAAAAGAATCTGGAAATTAAAAGTTGACCTCAGTAAAAGTGAGCACGAAGCAGTGGGATTGTCGTTAAAAACCCAACTGGTTTCCTGATCTCCTTTAGGGAAGGAAACCTGCCGTGCTTTCCCGGGCCGGGCCCTATAGGTGGTTCGAGAATAAGGCCCACCACCAATCAATGCTCACCTTGCCAGCGGCGCCCAAATCCCAAGGATGAACGAAAAACATTCCACGTCTTTGTTTTTTTCGTAGAATCACAGAATGATACAGCACAGGAGGAGGCCATTCGGCCCATCGTCCCTGTGCCGGCTCTCTGAAAGAACTCTGCAATTAGTCCCACTCCCCCCGGCTCTTTCCCCACAGCCCTGCACATTTTTTCTATTTCAAGTATTTATCCAATTCTCTTTTGAAAGTTTCCATTGGGGGTGTCAGTCAGTGGCTCAGTGGGCAGCACACTCGCCTCCAAGTCAGAAGGTTGTGGGTTCTAAGTCCCACTCCAGAAACATCAGCACAAAAATCTAGGCTGACACTCCCAGCGCAGTACTGAGGGAGGGCCGCACTGTCGGAGTGGCAGTACTGAGGGAGCGCTGCACTGTCGGAGAGGCAGGACTGAGGGAGCGCTGCACTGTCGGAGGGGCAGTACTGAGGGAGCGCTGCACTGTCGGAGAGGCAGGACTGAGGGAGCGCTGCACTGTCGGAGGGGCAGTACTGAGGGAGCGCTGCACTGTCGGAGGGGCAGTACTGAGGGAGCGCTGCACTGTCGGAGGGGCAGTACTGAGGGAGCCCTGCACTGTCGGAGGGGCAGTACTGAGGGAGTGCTGCACTGTCGGAGGGGCAGTACTGAGGGAGCGCTGCACTGTCAGAGGGGCAGTACTGAGGGAACGCCGCACTGTCGGAGGGGCAGTACTGAGGGAGCGCTGCACTGTCGGAGGGGCAGTACTGAGGGAGTGCTGCACTGTCGGAGGGGCTGTACTGAGGGAGTGCTGCACTGTCGGAGGGACAGTACTGAGGGAGTGCTGCACTGTCGGAGGTCCGGTCTTTCGGATGAGACATCTGCTCTCTCAGGTGGACATAAAAGATCCCACGGCACTATTTCGAAGAAGAACAGGGGAGTTATCCCCGGTGTCCTGGCCAATATTTATCCCTCAATCAACGTCACTAAAACAGATTATCCGGACAGAATCACATTGCAGTTTGTGGGATCTTGCTGTGCGCAAATTGGCTGCCGCGAATCTGCTTCCACTGCCCTTTCAGGATTCTAGATCATAACAAGTCGCTGTGTAAAAAAAATAATTTCTCCTGTCTTTATTCAATTTTCAAAGCAGTCTCACCCCAGCCACCATAAACAAGAGGATTCAGTATCTCAGCTCTGTGGTTTTTTTTTAGCAGTTATATCCTGCGGTATTGGGGCAGATGCTGATCCTTCATTAATGTTCATTGTGAAGAATGACTTATCGCTTACCTCATCACCACTGCTGCTAACCGGTGATGCTCAATGAGTCGGAGGGCGAAAAACAGAATTTTTGTTTTTGCTTCTCGGGGGCAAAGTGATAAAATGCAATAAATGCTTCCACACCTGATCAACATGATTCATATTCACCCAGCGTGTGTGCTGCTTGCAGAAGGGTTCATAGAATTACTCAGTATTACAGCCCAGAAACAGGCCATTCGGCCCAACTGGTCCGTGCCGGTGTTTATGCTCCACACCAGCCTCCTCCCACCCCTCTTCATCTCACCCAATCACCATATCCTCCTTTTCCTTGCTCCCTCAAGTGTTTATCCAGCTTCCCCTTAGTGAGTTCCACATTTTCACCACTCTCTGGGTAAAGAAGTTTCTCCTGAATTCCCTATTGGATTTATTAGTGACTATCTTATATTGATGACCCCTCGTTCTGGTCTCCCCCACAAGTGGAAACATCTTCTCTACATCTACCTGATCGAACCCTTTCATAATCGTAGCCCTCTATCAGGTCACCCCTCAGCTTTCACTTTCCTGTCCCTCCAACAGTGCAGCGCTCCCTCAGTACTGCCCCTCCGACAGTGCAGCGTTCCCTCAGTACTGCCCCTCCGACAGTGCGGCACTCCCTCAGTACTGCCCCTCCGACAGTGCAGCGCTCCCTCAGTACTGCCCCTCTGACAGTGCAGCGCTCCCTCAGTACTGCCCCTCCGACAGTGCAGCACTCCCTCAGTACTGTCCCTCCGACAGTGCGGCACTCCCTCAGTACTGCCCCTCCGACAGTGCAGCGCTCCCTCAGTACTGCCCCTCTGACAGTGCAGCGCTCCCTCAGTACTGTCCCTCCGACAGTGCAGCGCTCCCTCAGTACTGCCCCTCGGACAGTGCAGTGCTCCCTCAGTACTGCCCCTCCGACAGTGCGGCACTCCCTCAGTACTGCCCCTCCGACAGTGCAGCGCTCCCTCAGTACTGCCCCTCTGACAGTGCAGCGCTCCCTCAGTACTGTCCCTCCGACAGTGCAGCGCTCCCTCAGTACTGCCCCTCCGACAGTGCAGCGCTCCCTCAGTACTGCCCCTCCGACAGTGCAGCACTCCCTCAGTACTGCCCCTCCGACAGTGCAGCACTCCCTCAGTACTGCCCCTCCGACAGTGCAGCGCTCCCTCAGTACTGCCCCTCCGACAGTGCAGCACTCCCTCAATACTGCCCCTCCGACAGTGCAGCGCTCCCTCAGTACTGCCCCTCCGACAGTGCAGCGCTCCCTCAGTACTGCCCCTCTGACAGTGCAGCGCCCCTCAGTACTGTCCCTCCGACAGTGCAGCGCTCCCTCAGTACTGCCCCTCTGACAGTGCAGCGCCCCTCAGTACTGTCCCTCCGACAGTGCAGCACTCCCTCAGTACTGCAACTCCAACAGTGCAGCGCTCCCTCAGTACTGCACTGGGAGAGTCAGCCTGAATTCTGTGCTCGAGTCTCTGGAGTGGGACTTGAACCTACAACCTATTTAACTCAGGGGTGGGAGTGCTGCTCACGGAGCATGCAGCACGGTGGCATAGTGGTTAGCACTGTTGCCTCACAGCGCCAGGGACCCGGGTTCAAATCCAGCCTCGGGTGACTGTCTGTGTGGAGTTTGCACATTCTCCCCGTGTTTGCGTGGGTTTCCTCTGGGTGCTCCAGTTTCCTCCCACAGTCCAAAGATGTGCGGGTTAGGTTGATTGGCCATGATCAAAATTGGCCCTTAGTGTTAGGGGGGATTAAATACGTGGGGTTACGGGGTTACGGGGATAGGGCTTGGGTGGGATGGCTGTCGGTGTAGGGACCGGGTGCTCGGGTTTGGATGATCAGCCATGATCTCGTTGAATGGCGGAGCAGGCTCGAAGGGCCGAATGGCCTACTCCTGCTCCTATCTTCTATGTTTCTATGAACTGCACCGGTTCTTCCATGTTGTAGATGCTTGTGGTTGGTCCGCAGTCCCCTTTAGAATGACGGTGAAAGTCACCGATCACTTGTGATGTATTGGCGTTGCAATGAGTTGTAAAACACAACAGCACCCAGCTCTGGGACCATCACGCATCAATGTATCTGTGCCGTGGGCAGATTATTCATGAGTCCTATTTCTCATTTGCCCAAAGATTGGCTTGTTCACGACCACAAATTAAAGGTAGCTGGAGCCCGTGGCAGGAGTAGATGATTAGCATATCATAAATTAATTACTAGTCTGCGCTTCCACATGCAAAAATATAATTAATTCATTATAATTATCTTCAACACATTCTATCAAAAGAATGTACTCGTTAGTAAAATGTTGAATTATTATGCAAGTTAGCGAAGTACTAGTTAGTATTGCGTAGAATTATTTTGCGAGTTTGCAGTGTACTCGTTAATCATTTGCAATATTATACTGTCTTCCTCAGTCAGTCTTTGATAAATAAGAAATATGACAATAAATATTTATAATGATCTTATACATACATTTCAGATTTGGGATTTACAGTGTGACTGATTGGTAACAGGCTGACCCCACTGTGAACACCATGCAGAATCTAACGACTATATTAATGACACACTTTACCCTTTCTCCTAAGTGTCTCAAAGCATTTCATGTAATTAATGACACGGGAGGTGCAGTGACTGTTGTAATGTTGGCAAATCTGGTGTCCGTTGTGCAGAAGGACAAGTGGCAAGATTAACAATTAGATTGTTTACACTGATCTACACTGGCCCCTGGTCCACCAACATCTCGATTTCAAAAATTCTCAACCTCATGTTCAAATCCCTCCATGGCCTCGCCCCCCTCCCTATCTCTGTAATCTCCTGCAGCCCCACAACCCCCTGAGAGCCCTGCACTCCTCCAATTCTGGCCTCTTGTCCATCCCCCACTCCCTATCCCCACCATTGGCGGCCGTGCCTTCAGCTGCCTGGGCCGTAGGCCCTGGAATTCCCTCCCTAAACCTCTCCTCCTCTCCACCTCTCTCTCCTCCTTCAAGACGCTCCTTAAAACCTCCCTCTTCGACCTGTCCTAATGTCTCCTTCTGTGGCTCGGTGTCAAATTTTCTCTGATATCGCTCCTGTGAAGCGCCCTGGGACGTTTTACTACGTTAAAGAGCCCTTTGCGTCAGGCAGTTGTTGTTCATCTTAAGTAGCCCACAGCATCGACAGAAAGCGCTGCTTTGACTGTCAGACCGCACAGGCCTGATACCATGACATCAGCCTGGGCTTTCGGAACTCGAGAAAGGAAAGCGAAATGATGGATGGCTCTAACATAGTGCGAGAGATATAAATATCACAGTTATTAAATTGTGTCCAAAAAGGATCAATTTGTTTGAACTTGTAGAGCTCAGTGGCACTCAGTGTAGAAAATGATTTGGCCAGAAGAGGTCTACAGTGATGCAGAAGCATGTCCTCTATAATTGCGCTACAATAGTTGATATTGATTTTTCTCTGACATGTCCTTTCAGCTTGTTTTCTTTATCATTCGGGAGTTATGGTGATTTGCAGTAATCAGTCTTAGAAAGGCAGCCCGCCTGTGAAAAGAGATAAGAGATGCCTATCGGAAGGACTGGACAGTTTCCCCACACCTTCTTTTCGTCCTTATGACAGATTTGTGAACGGTAAGGGTGTCAAGGGTTACGGGGAGCGGGGCAGGGAAGTGGAGTTGAGGCCAAGATCAGATCAGCCATGATCTTATTGAATGGCGGAGCAGGCTCGAGGGGCCGAATGGCCGACTCCTGCTCCTGCATCTTATGCTCCTATGTTCTTATGTTCCCCAGCCGTCCTCGCTTGGGGTGGGCGGAGGCTCGTGTGGAGCATAAACGCCGGCATGGTCCTGTTGGGCCGAATGGGTGAGCAGGCTGTGGACAACTCATTATCACTGAAACGGTTGATGTCTTTTAAATCACTTGCTGCCCCGGCAGTTTTGGTATTATGCCACCAGGTTCAGTCAATGCTTTCGGGCTGTCTGCTCACTGCCCACATAGTGACACAGTCTGACACAAAGGGGTCTATTACGGTCAATCTTCTTCCATTTTAAGTCAGGACAGACTGCATTTCTGTAAAATGTGGACCACGTGTAATAGAAGAGAAACTGATTCCGTCAGTAACCTAGCGAGGGCGGTGGAGATCATTTACACTGCTGTCCTTGAGTCTCGGATTGAAACTGACAGCAAGAGGTTACAAACATTTCAATGGAGGTGTGACAATAAACACTAACAACAACTTGCATTTATACAGCGCCTTTAACGTAGTAAAACGCCCCAAGGCGCTGCACAGGAGCGTAAATCAGGTACAAGTTTGACACTGAGCCACATAAAGAGATACTAGGACAGGTCTTGGTCAAAGAGGCAGGTTTTAAGGAGCGTCTTAAAGGAGGAGAGAGAGGCAGAGAGGTTTAGGGAGGGAATTCCAGAGCTTAGGGCCCAGGCAGCTGAAGGCACGGCCGCCAATGGTGGAGCGATTAAAATCGGCGATGCCGCCAAGCATTGTTGGGATATCTTCAATTTATTGTCAATCGGGATCCCCAGACCTCTTTCATTTCCCATGCACATTATTTTCTGTCCATGGTGGATTTGCTGATTTATAAGTCTTTAATAATAAATGTAAATTTCCAAGCGGCCAAGCAAACTGGACCAAAGGCGGGTAAATGGGACTGAATGGTCCACTCCTGTTCCTAATCTGCAGATCAGCCATGATCTAATTGAAGTGCGGAAGAGGCTCAAGGGGCTGAGTGGCCTCCTCCTGTTCCTATCATATAATCATAGAATGATTCAACACTGGAGGAGGCCATTCGGCCCATCGTGCCTGTGCCGGCTCTTTGAAAGAGCTCTCCAATTAGTCCCACTCCCTCCTGCTCTTTCCCCACAGCCCTGTACATTTTTTCCCTTCAAGTATTTCTCCAATTCCCTTTTGAAGGTTACATCGAGCCCACAGCACAGAAACAGGCCATTCGGCCCAACTGCTCCGTGCCGGTGTTTATGCTCCACACGATCCTCCTCCCACCCCTCTTCATCTCACCCCATCAACATATCCTTCCATTCCTTTCTCCCTCGTGTGTTTATCCAGCTTCCCAGTGAAAGCATCTGCGCTATTTGCCTCCGCCACTCCCTGTGGTAGCGAGTCCCACAGCCTCACCACTTCCTGGGTTCCTAGATTGGTTTACACTCTATTTTTCAACAGCAGCAAGGAGACAATTCTCAGTACACTATCCTTTTTTGCTTTTCTTTTCCAATTGTCGACCAAGGGACCTCAAATCACGGGGCTCTCTGAGAATTTTGTAACAGAAACGCAGCAATTGTTAATACATTTAAATCGTTGTTATCACTTGTCTGAGAAAAAAACTTTGGAGAGTTTGGGCCCTTTTTAGCAACTTGCTCCCAGCTGTGTCAAACCTGCGCAACGTGACCCGAGGACAGCGGTGTGGGCCTTGCACGCGGTAAAAGCAGTTTACGATGCAACAACAATAACTTGTATTTATATGGCACCTAGTAAAACGTCCCAAGGCGCTTTATCAGGCAAAATTTGACACCGAGCCACATAAGGAGAACAGCACCTCATCTTCCGATTAAGCACTTTACAGCCTCCCGGACTCAATATCGAGTTCAACAACTTCAGATCATAACCTCGGCCCCTATCATATTTTTTAATATATTTTTTATCCACACTTTTGGTTTGTGCCTTTTCCTTATTTTCTCTCTCCCATATGTATGTTGGCCTTCGTGGCGAGAGGGTTTGAGTACAGGAGCAAGGATGTCTTGCTGCAGTTGTACAGGGCCTTGGTGAGACCACACCTTGAGTATTGTGTGCAGTTTTGGTCGCCTTATCTGAGGAAGGATGTTCTTGCCATGGAGGGAATGCAGCGAAGATTCACCAGACTGATACCTGGGATGGCAGGAATGACGTATGAGGAGAGATTGGGTCGATTGGGCTTGTACTCGCTGCAGTTTAGAAGAATGAGAGAGAATCTTATCGAAACCTATAAAATTCTGACAGGACTGGACAGACTAGATGCAGGAAGGATGTTCCCGATGGTCGGGGAGCCAGAACCAGGGGTCGCAGTCTAAGGATAAGGGGTAAGCCATTTAGGACAGAAATGAGGAGGAATTTCTTCACCCAGAGAGTGGTGAACCTGTGGAATTCTCTACCACAGGAGACAGTAGAGGCCAATTCATTAAATATATTCAAGAAGGAGTTAGATATATTTCTTAAGGCTAAAGGGATCAAGGAGTATGGGGAGAAGGCAGGGACAGGGTACTGAATTTGGATGATCAGCCATGATCGCATTGAATGGCGGAGCAGGCTCGAGGGGCCGAATGGCCTACTCCTGCTCCTATCTTCTATGTCAGCTGTCTTTCACTCTGCCAGCGTATTTCACACTTCATCTAGAGCCATCCTTTGTGTCTTTACCTGTCCTATTACCATCTCGTCTCGCCTTGAATATCTCTTAATGTCTCTTCACCCCCCCACAGACCTTCCCTTTTGCTCTTTCATCCCCTCCCCCATTTCCCAGCTCCCAAACTTGCTTTTCAATCTGTTTCATTTCCTGCTTTTTTCTCAGTTCTGACGAAGGGTTTCGACCTGAAACGTTAACTCTGTTTCTCTCTCCACGGATGTTGCCTGGCCTGCTGAGTTTTTCCAGTGTTTTCTGTTGCTATTAAGGAGATATTAGGACAGGTTGGTCAAAAATGTAGGTTTTAAGGAGCATCTTAAAGGCGAATAGAGAGGCGGAGAGGTTCAGGGAGGGAATTCCAGAGCTTAGGGCCCAGGCGGCTGAAGGCATGGCCGCCAATGGTGGAGCGATGGAAAGCGGGGATGCTCAAGAGGCCAGAAGGTAGTGGAGAGCAGAGATATGAGGGTTGTAGAGCTGGAAGAGGTTACAGAGATAGAGAGAGGGGTGAGGCCATTGAGAGATTTCAAAACAAGGTTGAGAGTTTTAAGTTTGATGTGTTGCCAGGCCGGCAGCCAGTGTGATTTTTTTTTTAATACGTTTATGGGATGTGTGCATTGCTGGCAAGGCCAGCATTTATTGCCCATCCCTAATTGCCCTTGAGAAGGTGGTGGTGAGCCGCCTTCTTGAACCGCTGCAGTCCGTGTGGTGAAGGTGCTCCCACAGTGCTGTTAGGGAGGGAGTTCCAGGATTTTGACCCAGCGACGATGAAGGAACGGCCGATATACTTTTAAGTCAGGATGGTGTGTGACTTAGAGGGGAACTTGGAGGTGGTGGTGTTCCCATGCACCTGCTGTCCTTGTCCTTCTAGGTGGTGGAGGTCGCGGGTTTGAGAGGTGCTGCCGAAGAAGCCTTGGCGAGTTGCTGCAGTGCATCTTGTAGATGGTACACACTGCAGCCACGGTACGCCGGTGGTGGAGGGAGTGAATGTTTAAGGTGGTGGATGGGGTGCCAATCAAGCGGGCTGCTTTGTCCTGGATGGTGTCGAGCTTCTTGAGTGTTGTTGGAGCTGCACTCATCCAGGCAAGTGGAGAGTATTCCATCACGCTCCTGACATGTGCCTTTTCGATGGCGGAAAGGCTTTGGGGAGTCAAGAGGTGAGTCACTCGCCGCAGAATACCCAGCGGGGTGAAGATCCAAAGTTCCCTCTAAGCTGCGTGGCCGGGTGGCAATGGAAAACATCGCGCGCAGTCCACTCACCGGCTTTTCCATTGTGAATACCGCACATGCACTGAAATTTAAAGGGACTGCGCAGTAAAAGACACAGGCCGCGCAGAACACAGCGCAGCTCACAGGAAACGTTGTGAAGATCCCTCCTCTTCTGTCTCAAGCAACACGTCTCATCCTCAAACAGCCGGCTAACCACCAGGGAGATGTTTTCCCTTTTCTACAATGATTCAACATGTACTTGAAGAGGCAAAAGCAAAATACTGCAGATGCTGGAAATCTGAAATAAAAACAGAAAGTGCTGGAAACACTCAGCAGGTCAGGGCAGCATCCGTGGAGAGAGAAACAGAGTTAACGTTTCAGGTCGATGACCCTTCGTCAGAACTGGAAAAAGCTAGAAATGGAACAGGTTTTTAAGCAAATGCAGGGGCCGGGAAAGGGGGGAGGGGAGGAAAGAACAGAAGGGAAGGCCTGTGATAGTATGGAAGGCAGGAGAGATTAAGAGACAAAAGGGATGATGGTGCAAAGCAAAAGGAGATGGTAATGGGACAAGTTAAGAAACAAAAGATGAGTCTCGATGAGGTGTGGTGTGGCGATGCCGGTGTTGGACTGGGGTGGACAATTGTGAGAAGTCACACATCACCAGGTTATAGTCCAACAGCATTATTTGAAATCACAAGCTTTCGGAGCGCTGCTCCTTCGTCAGGTGAAGTGGAGAGATGCATAAAGACACAGCTTATATAGTCAGAGAATAATGTCAGATGTTTACAGGTAATCTTTCCAACTGCCATTTATCACACCTCGGCAGAGAGATAATCACAGCAATCAAAGGTGTAAATGGTGTCCAAACAGGTCAGCCAGGAAAACATTACATCAAAGAACAATGCGGTGGGGTCACAAGGGGTCAAATGTTGCAGACGCTGGGGTCTGTATGAAAAACCCCAGGTGTAAATGGCAATGACAGAACCATCAGCAGCTGCCATGTGAGAGAGAGAGAGAGAATAAAAAATTGAAGAGGATTAATTCGCAGGGCCGTGGGGGAATAGAGCTGGGATTGTGGGACTAAATTGGAGAGCTCTTTCAAAGAGCCGGTACAGGCAGCACGGGCTGAATGGCCTCCTCCTGTGCTGTAAGATTCGGTGATTAAAGCTATAATGAGTAGGTAATTTTATGCCTTGGGCCTTGAAGGGTGGATTGAGGCTGTTCAAGTTCAGTTTGTAAAGGGCACTCATGACCCAAGCAGAGAGAGCCTGATCTGAAGCCGGAGTGCCGATTTTAACACAGCCTTCCCGGCAAGAACAGGGTGGTAGCAATCCCGCACGGATCCCGTTTGCGCCATGACTTCCCGGGGACCTTCCAATGGGAGGCAGAGCGGGCGAGTGTTTTATTTGATCGTTGTGAGTGCTTTACTCCCTTGGTTACTGAATGGCGATAGATGTTTGTTAAATGAATACACACATGTGAAGTACATTTATCTGTACTGGGCTGAGAGTATGTGAGCCGTTGTCCAGTAAAATTAATGCACGTGGCCAAAATGGTGTCATTGTAGCCACATCTGTGGCCAGTCGGCGATTTCTATTGGACCAGACTATATGGATGTTGCTTTGCACCAAGTCCTGTTTACCCATCACACCCTGTGCTTGCTGGTTCCCGGTCCGGCAACGCCTCGATTTTAAAATTCTCATCCTTGTTTTCAAATCCCTCCATGGTCTCCTCGCCTCCCTCCCTACCTCTGTAATCTCCTCCAGTCCCTACAGTCCTCCGAGATCTCTGCGCTCCTCTGATTCTGGCCTCTTGTCCATCCCTGGTTTTAATCGCTCCGCCAATTGGCAGCCGTGCCTTCAGCTGCCTGGGCACCAAGCTCTGGAATTCCCTCCCTAAACCTCTCCGCCTCTCTACCTCTCTCTCCTCCTTTAAGATGCTCCTTAAAATCTACCCCAAGCTTTTGGTCACCTGTCCCAATATCTCTTTATGTGGCTCGGTGTCAAATTTTGTTTGATAATCGCCCCTGTGGAGCGTCTTGGGATGTTTTACTATGCTAAAGGCGCTATATAAATGCAAGCTGTTCTTGTTGTTTATCAGAAGACCTCATTGCTGTATTAGCCTCAGTTCTGGCCTTCAATCACAGTCCAAGTTGTTATGCTCTGTGACAGCAGTAATCACGGGCATTCTGCTCATGCAGTGGGTAGTACTTAGGCTAAGATTCAATAAGTAGCACTCGCAGTACATCGGCAAGACAGCAATGTCAAGCAGTCAACGCACCTTGCCCCAGTACAGCAAGTACGGTAAACAGGGAGTTCGACAGACCCTGGGCTCAATACTGCCCTGGTCCCGAAACAAATGGGAACATCCTCCTTCCAGAGGGGTCTTACTGTGGACCGTTACCCAGCAACAACAATTTGCATTTACACAGCGCCTTTTGATGTGCCAAATAACTGCCTGAATCCATGAGGTTAAAGCTTAAAACTAAAGGCTTTTATTAAGTAAGAACATGGCATCAAGTTAACACAGGGCAACCATCATTCATCACCGACCCAGCCCTTGGTAGAACATTCCAGAAGAGGGGCGGGGCTAGGGAGGAGCATTAGTGGTTGCACCGGTGGAACATTCCAGACATTAACAAGTACAACAACAACAACAGCAATACAAATGCCAGAACACAGAGTTATTTCATCACATTCACCCCCTGCTATAGATTCAGTCTGTCAGGAGGTCTGATAATCCTCTGGGAATGACGTAACTCTTGCTGAGGCTCCTCCTGGAGTACTAACTCCGGTTCATTCGAATTCCCAGAATCATCAGTATTTTCCACACTGAGGGTTTGTGTCTCTGAAGGTCCAATACCACGATTGAAAACTCTACTCTCAGAGTCAAACTCTTTTCGAGCTCCAGCAGGTGCAAGATCTTTAATAGAGACCGTATCCTCTCGCCCATCCGGATATTGAATATACGCATACTGGGGATTAGCATGGAGGAGTTGTACTTCCTTCACCAGTGGATCAGTCTTGTGGCCCCTCACATGTCTGCGCAACAACACAGGGCCTGTGGTCATCAACCATGTGGGTAACATTACTCCATTAGTAGCTTTTCTTGGAAAACTAAACATCCTTTCATGAGGGGTGGCATTCGTCGCTGTACACAAAAGAGACCTTATGGAATGCAACACGTCTGGCAAGACATCCTGCCAGCGAGAGGTCGGCAGGCCTTGTGACTTCAGAGACAGTACGATAGCCTTCCACACTGTCGCATTTTCTTTCTCGACCTGCCCATTACCACGAGGGTTATAGCTGGTAGTTCTACTTGTTGCAATCCCTTTCGATAGCAAAAACTGTCGCAATTCTTCGCTCATAAAGGAAGAACCCCTATCACTATGTATATAGTTAGGCATGCCAAACAAGGAAAACAGTTGGCAGAGGCATTTAATTACAACAGCACTAGTCACATCCGGACAGGGGATAACAAAAGGGAACCGAGAGTACTCGTCTATAATATTAAGAAAATAGACATTACGGTCGCTCGATGGAAGGGGGACCTTTAAAATCGAGACTCAAACGCTCAAATGGTCGAGTTGCTTTAATAAGATGAGCTGGCTCGGACGGCTTATAGAAGCGGGGTTTGCATTCAGCACAAACATGACAGGTTCTGGTCATTGTCCGGACCTCCTCAATAGGGTAGGGTAGATTGTGCGACTTAATGAAGTGGTTCATTCTGGTAACCCCAGGGTGGCAGAGTGCGTCGTGGAGACTTTGAAGCTTATCTATACCTAGACTAGCACATACTCCTCGTGACAAAGCATCCGATGGCTCATTAAATACTCCAGACCTGTACTGAACATCATAGTCATATGTTGACAGTTCTATTCGCCATCTTAAAATCTTATCATTTTTGATCATGCCTCTCTGCTTAGTGTTGAACATAAAGGCCACGGATCGCTGGTCAGTAATGAGCGTAAAACATAGAAACATGAAACATAGAAGATAGGAGCAGGAGTAGGCCATTCGGCCCTTCGAGCCTGCTCCGCCATTCAATGAGATCATGGCTGATCATTCAAATTCAGTACCCTGTCCCTGCCTTCTCCCCATATCCCTTGATCCCTTTAGCCTTAAGAAATATATCCAACTCTTTCTTGAATATATTTAATGAACTGGCCTCCACCGCCCTCTGTGGCAGAGAATTCCACAGGTTCACCACTGTTTGGGTGAAGAAATTCCTCCTCATTTCAGTCCTAAATGGCCTACCCCTTATCCTTAGACTATGACCCCTGGTTCTGGACTCCCCGACCATCGGGAACATCCTTCCAGCATCTAGTCTGTCCAGGCCTGACAGAATTTTATAGGTTTCGATGAGATCCCCTCTCAATCTTCTAAACTCCAGTGAGTATAAGCCCAATCGACGCAATCTCTCCTCATACGTCATTCCTGCCATCCCAGGTATCAGCCTGGTGAATCTTCGCTGCACTCCTTCCATGGCAAGAACATCCTTCCTCAGATAAGGTGACCAAAACTGCACACAATACTCAAGGTGCGGTCTCACCAAGGCCCTGTATAACTGTAGCAAGACATCCTTGTTCCTGTACTCAAACTCTCTTGCTACGAAGGCCAACATACCATTTGCCTTCTTAACCGCCTGCTGCACCTCCATGCTTCCCTTCAGCGACTGGTGCACAAGAACACCCAGGTCTCTTTGCACTTCCCCTTCTCCCAATCTATTGCCATTCAAATAATAATCTGCCTTCCTGTTTTTGCCACCAAAGTGGATAACCTCACATTTATCCACATTATAGTGCATTTGCCATGTTTCTGCCCAATCACCTAACCTGTCCAAATCATACTGGAGTTTCATGACATCCTCCTCACAGCATACCCTCCCACCCAGCTTTGTGTCATCTGCAAATTTGGAGATATGACATCCAATTCCCTCATCCAGATCATCATTAATATATATTGTGAACAGCTGGGGTCCTAGGACCGATCCTTGCGGTACCCCACTAGTCACTGCCTGCCACTCGGAAAATGACCCGTTTATTCCAACTTGGCCAGCGAGATAATGTCTCCAATACCTGACTGCTTCGATAATCGCCTGTGCCTCCTTTTCCACTGAAGAATGTCGAACTTCTGGTCCTTGCAATGTACGAGAGAAGAAAGCTACTGGTTTACCAGCTTGGTTAAGAGTTGCTGCCAATGCAAAATCAGATGCATCACTTTCCACTTGAAAAGGGATCTTCTCATCCACGGCACATACCACTGCCTTCTCAATGTCCCGTTTGATATTAAGGAAAGCCTCCTGAGCTTCCGCCGATAGCGGAAAAGACGTCGACTTAATAAGAGGTCGGACTTTATCTGAGTAGTTAGCCACCCACTGGGCATAGTACAAGAAGAATCCCAGACACCTTCTTAAAGCTTTTACAGTGTGAGGTAAAGGTAATTCCTTAAGTGGGCATAATCTTTCAGGATCTGGCCCGATTACCCCATTCTCCACAACGCAACCAAGAATACACAAACGTGTAGTATTGAAGGTACACTTGTTTTCGTTGTAGGTCAGGTTTAACCTCTTTGCAGTCTCTAGGAACTTCGCAAGATTTTGATCATGCTCCCGTTGGTCGCGCCCACAGATAGTAACATTGTCCAGGTACGGGAATGTTGCTTCCAACGCGTATTCATCCACCATACGATCCATCTCCCGTTGGAAGACGGATACCCCATTCGTCACTCCAAAGGGCACCCTAAGGAATTGGCACAGGCGCCCATTAGCTTCGAAGGCCATATAAGGTCGGTCTTCTATTTTAATGGGGAGTTGATGGTAGGCAGACTTTAAATCAATGATGACGAACACGCGGTACTGAGCTATCTGGTTCACCATCTCAGAAATACGAGGCAAAGGATAGGCGTCTAATTGGGTATACAAGTTTATAGTCTGGCTATAATCGACCACAAGTCTTTTCTTTAAATTAGTTTTAACCACCACCACCTGGGCACGCCACGGGCTACCATTGTGTTCGATGATTCCCTCCCGTTGAAGCCTTTCCACTTCCTCTTTTATAAATGTTTTATCTTCTGAACTATACCGTCGACTCTTAGTCGCTATAGGTCTACAATTAGGAGCAAGGTTCGCGAACAAAGAAGGCGGACTTTTAAAGTAGAAAGGCCGCAGACTGTGAGTGGAGGCTGAGATCCACCATACTTAAGGGTAACGCTCTCATGCTGACACTGGAAGTCCAAGCCTAATATTAAGTTCACACACAACTGAGGTAATATGAGGAGTTTAAAGTCCTTATACTCCGTATCCTTAACGGTCAATGTAACTTTACAATATCCAGTTACCTCCGAAGTAAGGGACTTGGACGCCATCACAATTTCACTTCGAGTAGGATATACCTTCAATGAACAGGAGTTAACAAGGTTGGGGTGTATAAAACTTTCAGTACTGCCACAGTCTATCAAACACCCAGTAGGACGACCATTAATCTTGATGTCCATCATAGATTTCGACAAGGAACACGGTATGGCCTGGTCATCCGTAGCCGAGGCTAGAGTAAAACGATAGGCGGCAGCAGAGAAGACATCGGGTACAGGATTACCCTTACACACTTTACTAAAATGTCCCCGTTTCTTACATTTAAAACAGGTAGCCTCTCTGGCTGGGCATCTTTGCCTGGGGTGTTTAGATTGGCCACAAAAATAACACTTAGACCCATGGGGTACAGCCGCAACAATAGGATTAAGTGGAGGCTCCATTGGTGTTATGGATGCCTCCATACTCGGAACACACGAGGCTGAGAGATGCATGGGCTGATGCATACACTTCTAAATTCTTCTGGGCTACATCTAACGATCGAGCAGTAGCGACGACCGTTTTTAAAACTAACGAGTCGTTCTCGAGGCGTCTCTGTGTAATATAATTGCCAGATATGAAAGAATCGCGGATGGCTTCTTCCTGATACACTATGGCAGAGAAAGTCTTGCAGTTGCAATCCTTAGCCAAAGCCTTAAGGTCCTGCAGGAAATCGTCCAGAGATTCCTCGGGTAATTGCCTGCGAGTAGACAAAAGATACCTGGCGTATACTTCATTAACCGACTTAAGGTACTGGGCCTTAAGAGCTGCGAGGGCCTCTTCATATGTAGTAATATCTTCAATTATAGAGTAAGTTTGATGACTTACCAAGTTGGTTAGAAGACCCAACTTGTTAACCGCCGAATCGACCGATGCGATGAAGTGTTCAAAACATCGAAGCCAATGCGTAAATTTCTTCGACGCGTCTGCCGAATGGGGATCGATATCCAGACGCTCTGGTTTCAAAAATCGATCCATCTTCCAAAAGTTGTTACTTAATAAAATTGATGTGCCAAATAACTGCCTGAATCCATGAGGTTAAAGCTTAAAACTAAAGGCTTTTATTAAGTAAGAACATGGCATCAAGTTAACACAGGGCGACCATCATTCATCACTGACCCAGCCCTTGGTAGAACATTCCAGGAGAGGGGCGGGGCTAGGGAGGAGCATTAGTGGTTACAGCGGTGGAACATTCCAGACATTAACAAGTACAACAACAACAACAACAATACAAATGCCAGAACACAGAGTTATTTCATCACACCTTTAACATAGTAAACCCTCCCAAGGTGTTTCACAGCAGCGTAAGTCAGACAACATTTGACACCGAGCCACATAAGGAGATATTAGGGCAGGTGAGCAAAAACTTGGTCAAAGAGGTAGGTTTTAAAGAGTGTCTTAAAGGAGGAGAGAGCGGTAGAGAGGCGGAGAGGTTTAGGGATGGAATTCCAGAGCTTAGGGCCCAGGCGGCTGAAGTCACGGCCGCCAATGGTGGAGCGATTAAAATCGGGGATGCGCAGCAGGCCAGAATTAGAGGAGCGCAGATATCTCAGAGGGTTGTAGGGC
>NC_140989.1:368287649-368347649 GCF_052327205.1 Somniosus microcephalus
CTCACCACCACCTTCTCAAGGGCAGTTAGGGATGGGCAATAAATGTTGGCCTTGTCTGTTGGGTTTGAGACAAACCGATTCTTGCTACAACTGTACGGGGCGTTGGTGAGACCACACCTGGAGTACTGCGTACAGTTTTGGTCTCCTTATTTAAGGAGGGATATACTTGCACTGGAGGCAGTTCAGAGAAGGTTCACGAGGTTGATTCCTGAGATGAAGGGGTTGTCTTATGAGGAAAGGTTGAGCAGGTTGGGCCTACACTCATTGGAGTTTAGAAGAATGAGAGGGGATCTTATTGAAACATATAGGCCTAGAAATTCGGTGGCGCCCCGTTTGGGACACCAAGCTCGCCTGGGCGCCGGAAGTCCCGCTCCGGACGGAGCCGCTTGCGCCAGCCCGATATTCAGTTTCAGCGCCCCAAACGGAAGCGGGGCGCTGCTCGAGACGCCCCACATCCCTCTTGGGGCGCTGCAACTGAATATCGCAGCGTAACGTGCTGCAGCGCCACACGCTGCGGCACGGCGCGCTGCGGTACTGCAGGTCTTCCTCCCCTTCTTAAAGGGGAGGGGCCTGCACCAGCACGATTGGAGATTGCGATTGCCGGCAAAAGAGCCCAGCATCGAGGAGAAGTGCTGGGCTCTTGGGACACAGCCGGCACTGCCCGGGGCGGGGGGGGGGCGGGGTGGTGGCTCAGGAGGCCGGGGACGGCGGCGCGAGGAGGTGCTGGCAGGCGGCCAGCAAAAAAAAATGGCCGCCCAGCACCTCCCCTTTAATTAGCGCCACTACCGCTGCAGGTAGGCCCCCCCTGAACCGGTCGCAAATTGCGACCGGCGTTACAGCGGGGGGCGCGACCAAATATCGCGATCGGGGCGGTAGCGGGGTGCTGCGCACACCGATGACGTCATCGGTGGCGGCGCAGCGCTACAGGCTAATGCTGCCATTAGCGCCCCGCTAAATTTCACGGGAGGCGAGGCCAATGGCGCTAAACCCACTAAGTGCCCTCTTTGGGCGCTAACTGGTGGCGCAGCCCACCAAATTTCTAGGCCAAAAGATTCAGAGGGGGATTGTCAGGGTAGATGCAGGGAGGATGTTTCCCCTCGTGGGGGAATCTAGAACTCGGGGGCATAGTTTCAGAATAAGGGGTCACCCTTTTAAAACGGAGATGAGGAGGAATTTCTTCTCTCAGAGGGCGGTGAATCGTTGGAATTCTCTACCCCGGAGAGCCGTGGAGGCCGAGTCATTGAATATATTCAAGGTGGAGATTGACAGATATTTGAGCTGCAGGGGAGTCGCGGGTTATGGGGATCGGGCGGGGAAGTGGAGTTGAGGCCAAGATCAGATCAGCCATGATCTCATTGAATGGCGGGGCAGGCTCGAGGGGCCAAATGGCCGACTCCTGCTCCTGTTTCTTATGTTCTTATTCAGACCCTTAAACCAGATGAATTGCTGGATAGGCTCTGTGCCCCTATATTCTGAGCCACGAGCCACGTACACAGCCCACCACAGAGTGATGTTAATGAGCAGAGTGATGCAGCAGTTACAATGCTGTGCCAGTGGGACTGCGTTCTTGAGGTACTGACTGTGCCTAATGGGGCCGTGAGGTGAAATCTCACTATACATGAAGTCAGCTCATCAACAAGAGCAGCAAGAACTTGGATTTATAAAGCGCCTTTCACGTGGAGAAACGTCCCAAGGTGCTTCGTAGGGTTGTGAGGAAAATGATGACGCTTAACCAAGGAAGATTACATAAGAATTAGGAGCAGGAGTCGGCCATTCGGCCCCTCGAGCCTGCTCCACCATTCAATGAGATCATGGCTGATCATCGACCTCAACTCCACTTTCCCGCCCGATCTCCATATCCCTTGATTCCAAAGATTCACAACCCTCTGAGTGAAGAAATTCCTCCTCATCTCAGTCTTAAATGGCCGACCCCTTATCCTGAGACTGTGACCCCTGGTTCTAGACACTCCAGCCAGGGGGAAACAGCCTCTCAGCATCTACCCTGTCAATCCCCCTCAGAATCTTGTATGTTTCAATGAGATCACCTCTCATTCTTCTAAACTCCAGAGAGTATCGGCCCATTCTACACAATCTCTCATCATAGGACAGCCCTCTCATCCCAGGAATCAATCTAGTGAACCTTCGCTGCACCGCCTCCAAGGCAAGTATATCCTTCCTTAGATAAGGAGACCAAAACTGTGCCCAGTACTCCAGGTGTGGTCTCACCAAGGCCCTGTACAATTGTAGCAAGACTTCCTTACTCTTATACTCCAACCCCCTTGCAATAAAGGCCAACCTGCCATTTGCCTTCCTTATTGCTTGCTGTACCTGCATGCTAGCTTTCTGTGTTTCTTGCACGAGGACCCCCAAATCTCTCTGAACACCAACATTTGAAAGTTTCTCACCATTTAAAAAATATTCTGTTTTTCTATTCTTCCTACCAAAGTGAATAACCTCACATTTCCCTACATTATACTCCATCTGCCACCTTACTGCCCACTCACTCAGTCTATCTATATCCCTTTGCAGACTCTGTGTTCTCCTCACAGCTTACTGTCCCACCTAGCTTTGTATCATCAGCAAACTTGGATACATTACACTCGGTCCCTTCATCTCGGTCATTAATATAGATTGTAAATAGCTGAGGCCCCAACACTGATCCTTGCGGCACCCCACTAGTTACAGCCTGCCAACCTGAAAAAGATCCCTTTATCCCTACTGTCTGTTTTCTATCCGTTAACCAATCCTCTATCCAGGTTATTACATTACCCCCAACCCCGTGAGCCCTAATCTTGTGTAATAACCTTTTATGTGGCACCTTATCGAATGCCTTTTGGAAGTCCAAATATACCACATCCACTGGTTCCCCTTTATCTACCCTGCTAGTTACTTCCTCAAAAAACTCTAATAAATTTGTCAAACACGATTTCCCTTTGATAAAACCATGTTGACTCTGCCTAATCATGTTATGATTTTCTCAGTGCCCTGATACCACTTCCTTAACAATGGATTCCAGCATTTTCCCGACGACTGACGTCAGGCTAACTGGCCTGTCGTTCCCTGGTTTCTCGCTCCCTCCTTAGGGAGGTTTGTTGCAGTAACAAGCAAAATTGCCAGTTGTGTTTGAAAACTAGCGCAAGGCATTACCTGCACAAGTGTTCTGGTTCCTTGTGAGTATTGCAACACCCGAAAACCACATGTTCTTTTCTGGAGTAAAATTGGCTTCTGAACAATGCCTTTTAATTGTGTGTCTTTCTAAAGAGGAGGCAGCCACGTGAATTACAAGTGGGACAAGTCCTAATCGTGTATTTCATGATCATGTATTGGTGCCAGTATGAGTCATGGTCAGTAGCTGGAGGATTTGATGGTCACTCGGTTGGCATTTACAGAAGGCTTGAGGCAAAGCAGCTTGGCCTTAACCCAAATCATTCTCTTTATATTCCCGCCAAAGCATTAAAGGCACGAATGGAACTGCCTACAGATCACCAAAGGTAATCGCGATTGCTCGACATTTTACAGATGAACTGAAGAATGAACTCAATCACCTCTGGCCCCGCTGAAAGTGCAATTTATCCGAATTGTTTGAGCCTCGTTTCAAAGCTTTTAAACTGTGTCCTCGTCGCAAACATTCAAGGCAACCCAGGATCTGCGGAATTGAACATCTGAGGGTAGTGAGCACCTCTCTACTCATTGGAGTCAATATTCAAGGGCTGGTGGTGGGGGGGGGGGGGGCGCGGGGGGGGGGGGGCGCGTGGGTAGAGGTACTGCAACTGGATTCAAATCAGTCCAACTGAAAGGTGCGCTCCAAATCCAGAACCCTAACACAGCAGAGAACGTTATAAAAGAGTCAAGGATGAGAAAACACCATTTAGCCCAGGGATGTCCCGGGGGGTTGTCTTCTCAGGCTATGTACCACGGTGCCTCAAGGGCCACGAGTAACAGCTTGGGGCTTTGTCCTCTAGAAAAGAGAAGACTAAGAGAGGTTTTCAAAATTACAAAGGGTTTTGATAGGGTAAAATGACAGAAAATGTTTCCGCTTATGGGGGGGGGTGGTGGAGAGACCAAAACAGTGGCTACACTCGTATGAGGAGAGATTGGGTCGATTGGGCTTATCTTCGCTATAGTTTAGAAGAATGAGAGGGGATCTCATTGAAACTTATAAAATTCTAACAGGACTAGACTAGACTAACAGAACCAGGGGTCACAGTCTAAGGATAAGGGGTAAGCCATTTAGGACGGAGATGAGGAGAAATTTCTTCACCCAGAGAGTGGTGAACCTGTGGAATTCTCTACCACAGAGGGCAGTAGAGGCCAATTCATTAAATATATTCAAGAAGGAGTTAGATATTTTTCTTAAGGCTAAAGGGATCAAGGGGTATGGGGAGAAGGCAGGGACAGGGTACTGAATTTGGATGATCAGCCATGATCGCATTGAATGGCGGAGCAGGCTCGAGAGGCCGAATGGCCTACTCCTGCTCCTATCTTAAAGTACTTCATTGGCTGTAAACCGTTTGGGCTGTGAAGTTACCCTATAACCGAGACTCAGAAAGCAAACCCTCTCGCAAAACCGGAGATTCCGACTGTACTAATCGAGAAGGATGACACTCGGGTGCAAAGTGCTGCTGGACGTGGTATAATGATACTTGCTGTCGTTTGTAATCAGTTAACTAATATTCCAGCAGTGTTTATAACATCATCTCTAATAGAAGCAGATCAGCAGCATGTCGTTAAAGGTCCTGTTCACAATCTCCTAGCTGCTGACGTGAGAAAACTACGAGGCACTTGGTCTAAGCGTTAATCAAAGCTTTAATCAACTGTTTTACAACATGGAGGTCTAGTTGTGTCCTTCACTAGTTCCTGTTAAGAATGTCCTGCGCAAGCTGGGCCCGTGCCCGAGTATTTATACTCTCCCTGGACAGCGCCGCCCTCAGGCTGCTCAGTATTATTTCATAAGTCTTTCTTTCATGAATGACTGATTCATGTCAGCTGCTTTCATGGTTTTTGCACTCAGAGAGTGTAAATTCATTACCCAATGCTGCGATCCAAATTTCATACTTAGCTCAAAGACTGATAACTCTCTCGTGTATCCCCACAGGTTAGCTTACGCTCTTCATTCTTTCAGCTCCGCATTCCATCATTCTTCTTTCTTAGGATGAAGGTGACATGGACATGGGAGAAGCATGATACAACGAGCTGTATAAAAACCAAAGACTTGCATTTCTATAGCACCTTTCACGACCACAGGACGTCCCAAAGTGCTTCACAGCCAACGAAGTACTTCTTTTGAAGTGTAATCACTGTTGCAATGTAGGAAACACGGCAGCCAATTTGCACACTGCAAGCTCCCACAAACAGAAAGGTGATAATGACTAGATAATCTGTTTTAGTGAGATTGGTTGTGGGGATAAATATTGGCCCCAGGACGCCAGGGAGAACTCCCCTGCTCTTCTTCGAAATAGTGCTGTGGCATCTTTTACATCTACCTGAGAGGGCAGATGGGGCCTCGGTTTAATATCTCATCTGAAAGATGGCTCCTCCGACAGTGTGGCGCTCCCTCAGTACTGCCCCTCTGACAGTGCGGTGCTCCCTCAGTACTGACCCTCCGACAGTGCAGCGATCCCTCAGTACTGACCCTCCAGCAGTGCAGCGCTCCCTCAGTACTGCCCCACCGACAGTGCAGCACTCCCTCAGTACTGCCCCTCTGACAGTGCAGTGCTCCCTCAATACTGCCCCTCCGACAGTGCAGCACTCCCTCAGTACTGCCCCTCCGACAGTGCAGCGCACCCTCAGTACTGCCCCTCCGAAAGTGCAGCACTCCCTCAGTACTGCCCCTCCGGCAGTGCAGCGCACCCTCAGTACTGCCCCTCCGACAGTACAGTGCTCCCTCAGTACTGCCCCTCTGACAGTGCAGCGCTCCCTCAGTGCTGCCCCTCCGACAGTGTAGCGTTCCCTCAGTATTGACTCTCCGGCAGTGCGGCGCTCCCTCAGTACTGCCCCTCCGACAGTGCGGCGCTCCCTCGGTACTGCCCCTCTGACAGTGCGGTGCTCCCTCAGTACTGCCCCTCCGACAGTGCAGAGCTCCCTCAGTACTGCCCCTCCGACAGTACAGCGTTCCCTCAGTACTGACCCTCCAGCAGTGCAGCG
This sequence comes from Somniosus microcephalus, assembly GCF_052327205.1. Taxonomy (NCBI): domain Eukaryota; kingdom Metazoa; phylum Chordata; class Chondrichthyes; order Squaliformes; family Somniosidae; genus Somniosus; species Somniosus microcephalus. Next base: position 368,293,794 of record NC_140989.1, read on the forward strand.
CTCCCTCAGTACTGCCCCTCCGACACTGCAGCACTCCCTCAGTACTGCCCCTCTGACAGTGCAGTGCTCCCTCAATACTGCCCCTCCGACAGTGCAGTGCTCCCTCAATACTGCCCCTCCGACAGTGCAGCACTCCCTCAGTACTGCCCCTCCGACAGTGCAGCGCACCCTCAGTACTGTCCCATCGACAGTGCAGCACTCCCTCAGTACTGCCCCTCCGGCAGTGCAGCGGACCCTCAGTACTGCCCCTCCGACAGTACAGTGCTCCCTCAGTACTGCCCTTCCGGCAGTGCAGCGCTCCCTCAGTACTGCCCCTCCGACAGTGCAGCACTCCCCCCGCACTGCTCCTCCGACAATGCAGCGCTCCCTCAGTACTGCCCCTCTGACAATGCAGCACTCCCTCAGTACTGCCCCTCCAGCAGTGCAGCGCTCCCTCAGTACTGCCCCTCCGACAGTGCAGCACTCCCTCAGTACTGCCCCTCCGACAGTGCAGCACTCCCTCAGTACTGCCCCTCCGACAGTGCAGCGCTCCCTCAGTACTGCCCCTCCGACAGTGCAGCACTCCCTCAGTACTGCCCCTCTGACAGTGCAGCGCTCCCTCAGTACTGCCCCCCCGACAGTGCAGCACTCCCTCAGTACTGCCCCTCTGACAATGCAGCACTCCCTCAGTACTGCCCCTCCGACAGTGCAGCGCTCCCTCAGTACTGACCCTCCAGCAGTGCAGCGCTCCCTCAGTACTGCCCCTCCGACAATGCAGCACTCCCTCAGTACTGCACTGGAGTGTCTGCCTGGATTTTGTGCTCAAGTCTCTGGAGTGGGAATTGAACCCACCATCTTCTGACTCAGAGGCGAGAGAGAGTGCTGCCCACTGAGCCACGGCTGATACCGTGGGGTGATTGTGTTAAACAGCAAAATGACATCACACAGTGCCTTTGAGTCAGCTTGGCTCCATTGGTGACATCTTCGAGCCACAAAGTTCTGGGTTCAAGCCCCACTCCAGGACTTCAGCACAAATATCCAACGGAGTGCTGCACTGTCAGAGGCGCTATCCCTTGGATGGGGCATTAAATCCAGGCACCTCCGGTTCGGGTGCACACTAAAATCTCATGGGACTATTCAAAGAAGAGCCAAGAGCTCGATTGGTGCCCTGAGCAACATTCTTCTGTCAACCCACACCGAACAACGATGATCTGCCCACTCATGGTCATTGCCATTTGTGGGACCTGGCTGTGTGCAAAATGGCTGCCACATTCACCTAGGTAACAACAGTGACTGAATTACATAGAATTACATTGGATATACGGCACAGAAACAGGCCATTCGGCCCAACCAGTCCATGCCGGCGTTTATGCTCCACTCGAGCCTCCTCCCGTCTTTCCTCATCTAACTCTATCAGCATAACCCTCTATTCCCTTCTCCCTCAGATGTTTGTCCAGCCTCCCCTTAAATGTATCTACACTATTCGCCTCAACCACGCCCTGTGGTAGCGAGCTCCACATTCTCACCACTCTCTGGGTAAAGAAGTTTCTCCTGAATTCCCTATTGGATTTCTTGGTGACTATCTTATATTGATGGCTTCTAGTTTTGCTCTTCCCCACAAGTGGAAACATTCTCTCTGTATCCACTCTATCAAAACCTTTCATAATTTGAAAGACCTCCATCAGGTCACCCCTCAGCCTTCTCTTTTCAAGAGAAAGGAGACCCAGCCTGTTCATCCTTTCCTGATATGTTTACCCTCGCATTTCTGGTATTATCCTTGTAAATCTTCTCTGCACCCTCTCCAGTCCTTCTATATCCTTTTTATAATATGGAGACCAGAATTGTACGCAGTACTCCCAAGTGTGGTCTCACCAAGGTTCGATACAGGTTTGGCATAACTTCCCTACTTTTCAATTCTATCCCTCTAGAAATAAACCCAAGTGCTTGGTTTGCTTTTTTTATGACCTTGTTAACCTGTGGTGCAACTTTTAGTGATTTGTGTATTTGTACTCTGAGATCCCTTTGCCCCTCTACCCCATTTAGATTCTTATTTTCTAAGTAATATGTGATCTCCCTATTTTCCTTACCAAAATGTAATACCTCACATTTATCTGTGTTGAACTTCATTTGCCAATTATATGCCCATTCTGCAAGTTTATTAATGTCCTCCTGTAATTTGTTGCAGTCCTCCTCAGTATTGACTATCCCACCAAATTTGGTGTCATCCGTAAATTTAGAAATTGTGTTTTTGATTCCAAAGTCTAAATTGTTAATATAAATTGTGAACAGCAGTGGTCCCAGCACTGATCCTTGTGGAACACCACTGCCCACCTTTTGCCACTGTGAATAGCTACCCTTTACTCTCTGCTTTCTGTCCTGAAGCCAGCCAGCAATCCATTCTGCTACTTGTCCCCTGACTCCGCATTCTCTGACCTTGTTCATCAGACTATTATGGGGTACCTTATCGAAGGTCTTTTGAAAATCTAGATAAATTACATCTACTGCATTACCCTTGTCTACTCTCTCTGTTACCTCTTCAAAAAATTCAATGAGGTTGGTCAAGCAAGAATTTCCCTTTTTAAATCTATGCTGACTATTTATTAATATTTTTGGTTACTATATGAACTTCCATTTTCTCCTTTAGTAGGGATTCCATTATTTTCCTACCACCGATGTTAAGCTGACTGGCCTATAGTTCCCTGGACATGTTCTATCTCCCTTCTTAAATATAGATATTATGTTAGCTATCCACCAGTCCTCTGGCACTACACCTTTTTCTAACGAATTACTAAATATGTGTAGTAATGCCTCTGCTATCTCTTCCCTAGATTCTTTTAAAATGCGCAGATGTAATCCATCTGGACCAGGGGTTTTATCCTCTTTGAGTTTCATTCGTTTATTTAATATATCTCTTCATTTTATTTTAAAAGCAGTTATCTCATTACAAATCTCATCATCCAATGTCATGTCCACCTGTTCTATCTGCCTGGTAAATACTGAAGCAAAGTAATTATTTAATATTTCTGCCATCTCTCTATTGCTGCCTGTGGTATTATTCTATTCATCGCTTAGTGGCCCTGTTCCCATCCTGACCTTCCCTTTTTTATTTACCTGCCTGTAAAATATTTTACTATTTTGTTTTATGTTCCTTGATAACTTTGACAGGTAATTAATTCATTGTTTGCAAAGTGCTTCAGGATATATCTGAGAGATGTGATGAGGCGCAATGGGAGTTTGGTCAGACTTTCCTGTGGTTGGCAATGTGTAAACCAGAGGAGGACCAGAGGACATTTCAACCACAGTGAGAAGGGGCGGCCCTTTAACACACCTTCACCTCATGATGAAGGAGGACATGTAACTTGCTGCACTCATCCATGTGATTAAGCGGACTGATACACCCAGATTCTCAGTTACATCGAGTCTACAGCAGCTGGTCCATGCTGCTGTTTATGCCTCACTCGAGCCTCCACCCACCCCTCTTCATCTCACCCCATCAGCATATCCTTCTAGCTTCCCCTTAAATGTATCTCTGCTATTCACCTCAACCACTCCCTGTGGTAGCGAGTTCCACATTCTCACCACTCTCTGGGTAAAGAAGTTTCTCCTGAACTCCCGATTGGATTTATTAGTGACTCTCTTATATTTATGGCCCCTAGTTCTGGTCTCCCCCACAGGTGGAAACATCTTCTCTACGTCGACCCTATCGAACCCTTTCATAATCTCAAATACCTTGATCAGGCCACCCCTCAGCCTTCTCTTTTCTAGAGAAAAAGATGTTAAGAGAAGCAAGGGAGGAAATAGTCGCGGCTCCGACCATCATTTTCCATTCCTCTCTGGCTACAGGCGTGGTGCCGGAGGACTGGAGGACTGCTAACGTGGTACCCTTGTTAGTGGGAGTTGTATACAGACCCTCAAACAGTAATGCTGAGGTTGGGGATGGCATTAAATGGGAAATTAGAGACGCGTGCAATAAGGGCACAGCAGTTATCATGGGTGACTTTAATCTACATATAGATTGGGCTAACCAAATTAGTAACAATACTGTGGAGGAGGAATTCCTGGAGTGTTTACGGGATTTGTTTCCTGGACCAATATGTCGGGGAGCCAACTAGAGATCAGGCCATCTTAGACTGGGTATTAGATATATTTCTTAAGGCTAAAGGGATCAAGGGATATGGGGAGAAAGCAGGGACAGGGTACTGAACTTGGATGATCAGCCATGATCTCATTAAATGGCAGAGCAGGCTCGAGGGGCCGAATGGCCTACTCCTGCTCCTATCTTCTATGTTTCTATGTTTCTATTTAAAGGGAGAAAGGGATAGACTGAGTAATTACAGTCCAGTCAGCCTAACCTCGGTGGTGGGCAAATTCTTGGAAAAAATTCTGAGGGATAGTATTAATCGTCATTTAAAAAAGCACGGATTAATCAAGGACAGTCAGCATGGATTTGGCAAGGGAAGGCCCTGTCTCACTAACTTGATTGAAATTTTTGAGGAGGTAACAAGGAGGGTCGATGAGGGTAGCGCGGTTGATGTAGTCTACATGGATTTTAGCAAGGCTTTTGACAAGGTCCCACATGGCAGATTGGTCAGAAAAGTAAAAGCCCAAGATCCAGGGCAAAGTGTCAAGTTGGATCCAAAATTGGCTCGGAGACAGGGAGCAGAGGGTAATGGTCGATGTGTGTTTTTGTGACTGGAAGGCTGTTTCCAGTGGGGTTCCGCAGGGCTCAGTACTAGGTCCCTTACTTTTTGTGGTATATATCAATGATTTAGATTTCAATGTAGCGGGGGCATGATTAAGAAATTTGCAGATGATACAAAAATTGGCCGTGTGGTTGATAGTGAGGAAGAAAGCTGTAGACTGCAGGAAGATATCAATGGACTGGTCAGGTGGGCAGAAAAGTGGCAAATGGAATTCAATCTGGAGAAGTGTGAGGTAATGCATTTGGGGAGGGCTAACAAGGCAAGGGAATACACATTAAATGGTAGGACACTGAGAAGTGTAGAGGAACAGAGGGACCTTGGAGTGCATGTCCACAGATCCCTGAAGATAGCAGGCCAGGTAGATAAGGTGGTTAAGAAGGCATATGGAATACTTACCTTTATTAGCTGAGGCATATAAGAGCAGGGAGGTTATGCTTCAACTGTATAAAACACTAGTTAGACCACAGCTAGAGTACTGCGTGCAGTTCTGGTCACCACATTACAGGAAGGATGTGATTGCACTAGAGGGGGTGCAGAGGAGATTTACGAGGATGTTGCCTGGGCTGGGGAATTTTAGCCATGAGGAAAGATTGGATAGGCTGGGGTTGTTTTCTTTGGAACAGAGGAGGCTGAGGGGAGACTTAATTGGGATGTATAAAATTATGAGGGGCCCAGATAGAGTGGATAGGAAGGACCTATTTCCCTTAGCAGAGAGGTCAATAACCAGGGGGCAGAGATTTAAAGTAATTGGTAGAAGGTTTAGAGGGGAGTTGAGGAGAACTTTTTTCACCCAGAGGGTGGTGGGGGTCTGGAACTCACTGCCTGAAAGGGTGGTAGAGGCAGAAACCCTCATCACATTTAAAAAGTACTTGGATATGCACCTGAAGTGCTGCAACCTACAGGGCTACAGACCAAGAGCTGGAAAGTGGGATTAGGCCGGAGAGCTCTTTGTCGGCCGGCGTGGACACGATGGGCCGAATGGCCTCCTTCTGTGCCGTAAATGTCTATGATTCTATGATTGTAAAAGAGCCCCAACCTGTTTGGCCTTCGCTGATAGTTATTTGAGACGATGTACAGTGCTTCACAAGTGGAATTCTTTTTCAGGTAATTTTATTTTCTGGGCAGAGTGAAATGAAAAGTTCCCCAGGCCTTTATTGGCTGGGAAGAAGGTTACTATGGTCTGTGGGTGGTGGCATGAATCTGGCCTCATTTCCGAGCACCTAAGCTAAGTGTATCCGGTGGAGCGGGAATTTACTTTGAAGGGCACTGCGGGATCTGATGGCTTCACCGTCAGTGAGCTACGAGTCGGCTTTTCATACGCTGGAAAGGTACGGCGGGAATATCTATTAATCGCTTGCATCTCTTTTATTTCCAGCCTGGGTCCATGGAGATCCGAGGAAAGTGATCTATCCTACAGATAGCCGAGGCCAATTCTGTGGCCAAAAGGGTACTGCCAATGAGTGAGTGTTGTGTAATACGTTCCGTCAGTGGGCTTTGTGAGGACTGTTCTGTTATTTTCTCAATGGCGAGATGCTCGGAACTGTGGAGGGGTCCAGGTACAGAAATCACTAAAAGTTTGTCGATAGGTACAAAAAACATAATTGCTTCACGGAATGCTGGCCTTCATCTCAAGAGGGCTGGAGTACAATGGGGTGGAAGTGATGCTACAGCTGTCCGGAGCTCTGCTCAGACCCCCATCTGGACACTTCACCTCAGGAAGGATAGACTGGCCTCGGAGGGGGAGCGGCCCAGATTCACCAGAATGATACCGGGTCTAAAGGGGTTAAATTCTGAGGCCAGATTGCACTGACTGGGCTTGTATTCCATCGAGTATAAGCAGCAATGTAATCGAGGTGTTTAAGATGATTAAAGGAGTTGATCGGGTCGAGAGAGAGAAACTATTTCCTCTGGTGGAGGGAGTCCAGAACAAGGGGGCAGAACCTTAAAATTAGAGCCAGGCCGTTCAGGGGTGATGTCAGGAAGCACTTCTTCACACAAAGGGCAGTGGAAACCTGGAACTCTCTCCCTCAGAGAACTGTGGGTGCTGGGGATCAATTGGAAATTTCAGAACTGAGAAGGATAGATTTTTGTTAGGTAAGGGTGTTAAAAGGTTACGGAACCAAGAACTTACATTTCTACAGCGTCTTTCATGATCTCAGGACGTCCCAAAGTGCTTTACAGCCAATGAAGTACTTTTGAAGTGTGGTCACTCCATGTTTTGAACTCATCATCAATCCAGGGACAAGACTGTAGCCTGTGTCCAGATAATATTACAAAACTCACATTCACCAGGCACCAAGCCAGGAGAGAGCCCCGTGGAACATTCCCCCTCACATGCTGCGCTGACCAGACTGACGCCGGGGCTAAAAGGGTTAAATTCTGAGGCCAGGCTGCACAGACTGGGCTTGTATTCCCCTGAGTTAAAGGGTGATCTAATCGAGGTGTTTAAGATGATTAAAGGAGTTGATCGGGTCGAGAGAGAGAAACTATTTCCTCTGGTGGGGGGAGTCCAGAACAAGGGGGCAGAACCTTAAAATTAGAGCCAGGCCGTTCAGGGGTGATGTCAGGAAGCACTTCTTCACACAAAGGGTGGTGGGAATCTGGAACTTTCTCCCTCAGAGAGCTGTTGAGGCTGAGGTGGGGTCAATTAAACATTTCAAAACTGAGATTGATCGATTTTTGAAATAAACCAGAAAATGTGAGAAATGTTCAGCAGATCAGGTAGCATCTTTGGAGAGAGAAACAGAGTTGTGTTGATAGATTTTTGTTCGGTAAGGATATTATGGGTTAAGGAATCCAAGGTGGATAAATGGAGTTAAGATACGAATCAGCCATGATTTCATTGAATGGTGGAACAGGCTCGAGGGCTTGAATGGCCACCTGTTTCTCTGAAGTACTTTTTCTGCAGCACCAGCCTAGATTATGTGCTCAAATCTCTGGAGTGGAGCTCGAAAACACAGCAGCAAATTTGCACACAGCATGATCCCACAAACAGCAATGTGATAATGACCGGATCTTCTATATTTTAGTGATGTTGGTTGAGGAATAAATATTGGCCAGAACACAGGGGAGAACTCCCCCTACTGCTCTTCGACATTGTGCCAGGAGATCTTTTATATCCAACCGAGAGGGCAGACGGGGCCTCGGTTTAACGTCTCATCCGAAAGATGGCACCTCCGACAGTGCAGCACTCCCTCAGTACTGACCCTCCGACAGTGCAGCGCTCCCACAGTACTGCCCCTCCGACAGTGCAGCACTCCCTCAGTACTCCCCCTCCGACAGTGCAGCGCTCCCTCAGTACTGTTCCTCCGACAGTGCAGCGCCCCCTCAGTACTGCCCCTCCGACAGTGCAGCACTCCCTCAGTACTGACCCTCCGACAGTGCAGCTCTCCCTCAGTACTGTCCCTCCGACAGTGCAGCGCCCCTCAGTACTGCCCCCCCGACAGTGCAGCGCTCCCTCAGTACTGCCCCTCCGACAGTGCAGCGCTCCCTCAGTATTGCCCCTCCGACAGTGCAGCGCTCCCTCAGTACTGCCCCTCCGACAGTGCGGCGCTCCCTCAGTACTGCCCCTCCGACAGTGCAGCGCTCCCTCAGTACTCCCCCTCCGACAGTGCAGCGCTCCCTCAGTACTGTCCCTCCGACAGTGCAGCGCCCCCTCAGTACTGCCCCCCCGACAGTGCAGCGCTCCCTCAGTACTGCCCCTTCGACAGTGCAGCGCTCCCTCAGTACTGTCCCTCCGACAGTGCAGCGCCCCCTCAGTACTGCCCCCCCGACAGTGCAGCGCTCCCTCAGTACTGCCCCTCCGACAGTGCAGCGCTCCCTCAGTACTGCCCCTCCGACAGTGCAGCACTCCCTCAGTACTGCCCCTCTGACAGTGCGGCGCTCCCTCAGTACTGCCCCTCCGACAGTGCAATGCTCCGTCAGTACTGCCCCTCCGACAGTGCAGCACTCCCTCAGTACTGCCCCTCTGACAGTGCAGCGCTCCCTCAGTACTGCCCCTCCGACAGTGCAGCGCTCCCTCAGTACTGCCCCTTCCGACAGTGAAGCGCTCCCTCAGTACTGCCCCTCCGACAGTGCGGCGCTCCCTCAGTACTGCCCCTCCGACAGTGCGGCGCTCCCTCAGTACTGCCCCTCCGACAGTGCGGCGCTCCCTCAGTACTGCCCCTCCGACAGTGCGGCACTCCCTCAGCACTGCCCCTCCGACAGTGCAGCACTCCCTCAGCACTGCCCCTCCGACAGTGCAGCGCTCCCTCAGCACTGCCCCTCCGACAGTGCAGCGCTCCCTCAGTACTGTCCCTCCGACAGTGCAGCGCCCCCTCAGTACTGCCCCCCCGACAGTGCAGCGCTCCCTCAGTACTGCCCCTCCGACAGTGCAGCGCTCCCTCAGTACTGCCCCTCCGACAGTGCAGCACTCCCTCAGTACTGCCCATCCGACAGTGCGGCGCTCCCTCAGTACTGCCCCTCCGAAAGTGCAATGCTCCGTCAGTACTGCCCCTCCGACAGTGCAGCACTCCCTCAGTACTGCCCCTCTGACAGTGCAGCGCTCCCTCAGTACTGCCCCTCCGACAGTGCAGCGCTCCCTCAGTACTGCCCCTTCCGACAGTGCAGCGCTCCCTCAGTACTGCCCCTCCGACAGTGTGGCGCTCCCTCAGTACTGCCCCTCCGACAGTGCGGCGCTCCCTCAGTACTGCCCCTCCGACAGTGCGGCACTCCCTCAGCACTGCCCCTCCGACAGTGCAGCACTCCCTCAGCACTGCCCCTCCGACAGTGCAGCGCTCCCTCAGCACTGCCCCTCTGACAGCGCAGTGCTCCCTCAGTACTGCCCCTCCGACAGTGCGCCGCTCCCTCAGTACTGCCCCTCCGACAATGCAGCGCTCCCTCAGTACTGCACCTCCGACAGTGCAGCGCTCCCTCAGTACTGCCCCTCCGACAGTGCAGCGCTCCCTCAGTACTGCCCCTCCGACAGTGCAGCACTCCCTCAGTATTGCCCCTCTGATAGTGCAGCGCTCCCTCAGTACTGCCCCTCCGACAGTGCAGCACTCCCTCAGTACTGCCCCTCCGACAGTGCAGCGCTCCCTCAGCACTGCCCCTCCGACAGTGCAGCGCTCCCTCAGTACCGCCCCTCCGACAGTGCAGCGCTCCCTCAGTACTGCCCCTCCGACAGTGCAGCGCTCCCTCAGTACTGCCCCTCCGACAGTGCAGCTCTCCCTCAGTACTGCCTCTCCGACAGTGCAGCGCTCCCTCAGTATTGCCCCTCCGACAGTGCAGCGCTCCCTCAGTACTGCCCCTCCGACAGTGCAGCGCTCCCTCAGTACTGCCCCTCCGACAGTGCAGCGCTCCCTCAGTACTGCCCCTCCGACAGTGCGGCGCTCCCGCAGTCCTGCATTGGGAGTGTCAGCCTAGATTATGTGCTCAAGTCTCTGGAGTTGGGCTCGAACCCACAACCTTGTGACCCTGAGGTGGAAGAGCTACCCACTGACCTACAGCTACTCCATCATTGGTAATGTTTCAAGATTCATTATTAAGAGAGTCGCTATCCAGACAGGAGTGTGCTGCTTTGTGTATCACTGGAGACACCCACTTCTTAAACACACTTCATTGTTCAGCTCCAGTATTGTACAGTGTAAAGTGCACAGATAAGACCTGCCTTTAACTGCTCTTATCTATGCTTGGTCAAGCTCGGAACCTGGCAAAAGGTCAAAGGGCATACGCCATGTGGCAATCCGCCCTGATTCCCTGTAAGCCCACTCTCTCCACATTTGTCAGATGTTGCCTTTGGTGGTGGAGGGTTGCTGTGGGGGTGGGGAGGAGATTCACAAATGCCATAAATGATACAGCACTGAAGGAGGCCATTCGGCCCATCGTGCCTGTGCCGGCTCTTTGAAAGGGCTCTCCAATCAGTCCCAATCCCCCCCCTCTGCTCCTTTCCCCATAGCCCCGTAAAAAAAATTTCTGTTCAACTATTTCTCCAATTCCCTTTTGAAAGTTCCTATTGAATCTGCTTCCACCGCCCTTTCAGGCAGCGCATTCCAGATCACAACAACTCGCTGTAAAAACATTCTCCTCATCTCCCCTCTGGTTTCATAGAATGTAGAACCCAGAAACAGGCCATTCGGCCCAACTGGTCCGTGCCGGTGTTTATGCTCCACTCGAGCCTCCTCCCACCCCTCTTCATCTCACCCTATCAGCATATCCTTCTATTCCTGTCTCCCTTATTTGTTTATCTAGCTTCCCCTTAAATACATCTGTGCTATTCACCTCAACCACTCCCTGTGCTAGTAAGAACATAAGAATTAGAAACAGGAGTCGGCCATTCGGCCCCTCGAGCCTGCTCCCCCATTCAATAAGATCATGGCTGATCTTCGACCTCAACTCCACTTCCCTGCACTATCCCCATATCCCTTGATTCCCTTAATATCAAAAAATCTATCGATCTCTGTCTTGAATATACTCAACGACTGAGCCTCCACAGCCCTCTGGGGCAGAGAATTCCAAAGATTCACCACCCTCTGAGTGAAGAAATTTCTCCTCATCTCAGTCCTAAATGGCCGACCCCTTATTCTGAGACTGTGACCACTGGTTCTAGACTCTCCAGCCAGGGGAAACATCCTCCCAGCATCTACCCTGTCAAGCCCTGTAAGAATTTTGTAATGTTCAATGAGATCACCTCTCATTCTTCTAAACTGCAGAGAATATAGGCCTCGTCTACTCAATCTTTCCTCAATGGTCAATTCCCCCATCCCAGGAACCAGTCTGGTGAACCTTCGTTGCACTCACTCTATGGCAAGTATATCCTTCCTTAGGTAAGGAGACCAAAACTGTACACAATACTCCAGGTGCGGTCTCACCAGGGCCCTATATAATTGCAGTAAGATGTCTTTACTCTTATATTCAAATCCTCTTGTAATTAAGGCCAACATACCATTTGCTTTCCTAATTGCTCGCTGTACCTGCATGTTAACTTTCAGTGATTCGTGTACAAGGACACCCAGGTCCCTCTGAACACCAACATTTCCCAATCTCTCACCATTTAAAAAATACTCTGCTTTTCTATTTTTCCTACCAAAGTGGATAACTTCACACTTCTCCACATTACAGTATATTCCATTTGTCATGTTCTTGCCCACTCACTTAAACTGTCTATATCCCCTTGAAGCCTCTTTGCATCCTCCTCACAACTTACATTCCTACCTAGCTTTGTATCATCAGCAAACTTCGATATATTACATTTGGTCCCCTCGTCCAAATCATCGATGTACAGGAAACTTTGGTTTATCCGGAGGTTGTATGTCCGGAAACCTCGACCTAACGGCAGAAATCAGCAGCCGTTTTTTTAGATTTTTTTTTCTTCTCCTAGCATTTTTTTAAACAGTTAGTCTCTGGAAAGCCTCTTTGAAGCTGTTGCTAAGCTACAGAGACGCTTCCAAGGTACGGGCCGACTGTTTACAAGCTGTTGCTAAGCAACAGTGTTTGTTGTCAGATACGGAGATGAAAACCTCCGTATCCTTCAACATTAGCGCTGGTCTGTCCGGAAGTTTTCATAGATCGGCATCACGCCGGTCCCGTCGGTGCTGGATATCGCGAAGTTTCCTGTAGTAGATTGTGAATAGCTGAGGCCCAAGCACTGATCCTTGCGGTACCTCTCTAGTTACAGTCTGCCAACCCGAAAATGACCCGTTTATTCCTACTCTCTGTTTTCTGTCCGTTAAGCAATCCTCAATCCATGCTAGTATATTACCCCCAATCCCATGAGTCCTAATTATGTTTAATAACCTCTTGTGTGGCACCTTATCGAATGCCTTCTGAAAATCCAAATACACCACTGGTTCCCCCTTATCTATTCTGCTATTCTGCTGGTTATAACCTCAAAAAACTCTAACAGATCCATCAAACATGCTTTCCCTTTCATAAATCATGGGACTCTGCCCAATCCTATTATTATTTCTAAGTGCTCTGTTACCATGATTTTAATAATAGATTCAAGCATTTTCCCTACTACTGATGTCAGTCTAACTGGTCTGTAGTTCCTCATTTTCTCTCTCCCTCCTTTCTTAAATAGTGGGGTTACATTTGCTACCTTCCAATCCACGGGAACCATTCTAGAATCTGTGGAATTTTGGAAAATGACAACCAATGTATCCACTATCCCTACAGCCACCTCTTTCAAAACCCTAGGATGTAGGTTATCAGGTCCAGGGGATTTATTGGCTTTCAGTCCCATTAATTCTTCCAGTACTTTTTTTTTTACTGATACTAATTTCTTTCAGTTCCTCATTCTCGCTAGACCGTTGGTTCTCCACTATTTCCAGGATGATTTTTGCATCTTCTTCCGTGAAGACAGGCACAAAGTATTTGTTTAATTTCTCTGCCATTTCCTTATTCCCCATTATAATTTCTCCTGTCTCAGCCTGTAAGGGACCCACATTTACTTTCACTAATCTTTTCCTTTTTACATACCTGTAGCTTTAACAGTCTGTTTTTATATCTCTCACTAGTTTACTCTCATATTCTATTTTCCCTTTCTTTATCAATTTCTTGGTCCTCCTTCGCTGAGTTCTAAAATCCTCCCACTCCTCAGGCTTACTATTCTTTTTGGCAACATTATAAGCCTCTTCCTTTGATCTAATACTATCTTTAACTTCTCTTGTTAGCCCTGGTTGGACCACTTTTCCTGTGGGGTTTTTGTGCCTTAAAGGAATGTTCCACATTCTCACCACTCTTTGGGTAAAAAAGTTTCTCCTGAATTCCCAACTGGATTTATTGGTGACGATCTTATATTTATGTCATCTAATTTTGGTCTCCCCACAAGTGGAAACATCTTTACGTCTGCCCTATCAAACCCCTTTCATAACGTAAAAGACCTCGATCAGGTCACCCTCAGCCTTCTCCTTCCTAGAGAAGAGAGCCCCAGCCTGTTCAATCTCTCCTGTTAGGCATAACCTCTCAGTTCTGGTATCATTCATGTGAATCTATTTGCATCCTTTTAATAATGGGCCAGAAATTCCAGAACGGGGCTTGCAGCGCGTGCAAGCCCCGTATTTGCACTTACCCCGCGCTCCTGCCGATCAGCTTCTGGGACGCCTGAACTTGGAGAAATTGAAAGCACATTCCCGGGCAGCGTATGACGTCACGCCGCCCAGGAGTGCAGCCAGCGCGGACCCAGGAGCGTGCAGTGTAAGTGAGACACGCCCCTTGAGGTCTCAGTTTCACTGGACACGCCCCCAATGTTTCTGTCAAGCTGCTTTGCTTTTTTACATGCAAAGCAGCAGTTTAAATAGGTTTTTGGAAGTTTTTTGAAGATTTTGGTAACTTTTATAAACTTTTTTAAATGTTTACATTATTTTGAGTAATCTGAAGTAGTTTTAAAGAGAATTAAAGCAATTTAAAGACTTTTAAAAGCCCTAAAAGAATTTTTTAAATTCCATTTATTTATTTAGCAATGTCGTCGTCATACGTGTCTTCACACTGTTCCCTTTGGGGAACTGTATGAAGTGGTGGAAGGATTTATGGCCGTGATTAACGCTCATTCCGTGACCGTAACCATCTTTGAACCAGCCATTAGGGCGGTTAGTCCTATGGCGGGAGGGTTTTACGGGCTCCCACAAGCTATACAAGGAGGGGGGGCCACCCACACCCACGGACGCAAATATCCCACTGGATGTCAACCCAGAATTTAGAGCCGGAGCTCCGACTCCACTTGCCGGGACTGTCTGGAGCGGGGTTCGAAACCCTACCCTGATCTGGCCCAGCGGCGGGGATCCTACCGCTATGACAAACGCCCAATCCGATTAGCTACGTGAAATGGCAGCATAGGGCTCCAGTCACGGGGAGGGAAAAGGCGCAGGAAACGTATGGGTGTCACCTTTTGTGCGGAGTGGGCCTTTTGCGCAGCAGTAAGCATCCCCGCCGTTGGGCCAGAAGGAGTAGGGTTTTGAACCCCACTCCAGACAGTCCCGGCAAGTGGAGTCGGAGCTCCAACTTTAAATTCTGGGTGGACATCCAGCGGGATACTTGCGTCCGTGGGTGTTGGTGGCCCCCCCCCCCTCAGATGGGTTGTGGGAGCCCGTAAAACCCTCCCGCCATAGGACTAACCACCCTAATGGCTGGTTCAAAGATGGTTACGGTCACGGAATGAGCGTTAATCACGGCCATAAACCCTTCCACCACTTCATACAGTTCCCCAAAGGGAACAGTGTGAGGATACGTGCGATGATGACCTCTTGCGCAATGCACCTCCTTGGACCCTCAGTCGCAGATGCGAGGGGGCAAGTCGTGCAAGTGTTAAATTTTTTATTTTATTGACATGTAAAATGTTGGCCCAATAATTCCCTTCCAAATGCGCTAGTACGGTCGGGGTACTTACGCATCTGGCCGGATGAAATGCCGGTTTTCAGCATGCACAGTGCATGTGGGGAAAACCAGCATTTCCTGTCCTCTGAACGAAGGGGTTCAGAGGCAGAACGCGTGCGACTGCACAGGCAGCGCGTGCGCAGTATAATTCGCCGCTTTCATTAATGCTTTCAGTGAGGTCCAGTCATTACAACTTACACATGAAAAAAGCATGGGTACAGTTGCTACAGAGGCTGCGGAGGAAGATATTTCTTATCGTGGAGCTTCTGAAAGTATGTATGTCTGTATATATTCCTTTGCGTGTTATGTATATATTCCTTTACTTATGTGTATGAATGTATTATTTAATTATGACTTTCAGAGAAAGTAACTTATTGGAAAATCATAATTAAAAACATACATTCATAGTAAAGGAATATAAAACATACATACATATACGTAAAGGAATATATGTGGACATACATACATAACTCATTCTCACATTCCATTCACACAGCCACAATTGCTCCTTCTACCTACCGTTCTGAAAACCCTTTTAAAAAAAAAAAAAAATTTAACTTTAAAACTTACTTAAAATTTCTTAAAATAACTTCCCTCCCTTTCCCAAACAAAAATATTGCATTTCAAAAGCTCCACGATAAAATATATCTTCCTCCGCAGCCAATGAACCACTTTACACTTGCTTTTTTTCAGCGTAACTTCTAAGGACTTAACCTCACGGATTTCATGAATGAAATCCACGAAGTTCACTGCGCAAGCGCTGCCTGTGCAGTCGCACGCGCTCGAGGTCTGGAAATGCCGGCGTTCCCCGCATGCGCTGTTCATGCTGAACGCCGGCATTTCCAACGGCCAGAAGCGTGAGTAAGCCGACCGCACTCACGCTTCTGGCCTGGAATTTCTGGCCCAATATGGAGACCGAACTGCTAACAGTGCTCCAAGTGTGGTCTAATGAAGGTTCTGTACAAGTTTAACGTAATTTCTCTGATTTTTCAACTCTGTCCCTCCAGAAATGAACCCCCAGTGCTTGGTTTGCTTTTTTAATGGCCTCATTAACCTGCGTCGCTACTTGTAGTGATTTGTGTATCTGTGCCCCCGGATCCCTCTGCTCCTCTGACCCATTGAGACTTTTACTTTCCAAGGAGAAGGTGGCCGCCGTATTCTTCCAACCAAAATGCATTACCTCACACTTACCAATATAGAAATTCATTTGCCAATTGCACGTCCATTCTGCAAGTTTATTAATGTCTTGTAATTTTGTCGCAGTCCTCCTCAGTGTTAACGACACCACCCAGTTTGGTGTCGGCGGCAAATTGTACTTCTATTTGTGTCCTGTGATGCGAAGCTCTGCGAGGGAAATACTAAACCCTAGGATGACCTTTATGGTAATCTCCGATGTTTGACGACCATGTTTTTGACAGGTGACATGTTCTGAATTGAGGAAAAGTCGCTGCTAATGATAAACATTACAGGCCAATTTTAAAATGAATGAGTGAAGGGTAGAGACTGCCAGCGAGGCTCTACCTCACCACGACCTCACTGTGGCTTACTGGATAGCACTCTCCTCTCTGAGGCAGAAGATCGTGAGTTCAAAATCCCACTCAGAGACCTGAGCGCAAAATCTAGGCTGACTCTCCCAGTGCACTATTGAGGGAGCGCCGCACTGTCGGAGGGGCAGTACTGAGGGAGCGCTGCACTGTCGGAGGGTCAGTACTGAGGGAGCGCTGCACTGTCGGAGGGTCAGTACTGAGGGAGCGCTGCACTGTCGGAGGGCCAGTACTGAGGGAGTGCTGCACTGTCGGAGGGTAAATACTGAGGGAGCGATGCACTGTCAGAGGGGCAGTACTGAGGGAGTGCCACACTGTCGGAGGGGCAGTACTGAGGGAGCGCTGCACTGTCGGAGGGGCAGTACTGAGGGAGCGCTGCACTGTCGGAGGGTAAATACTGAGGGAGCGATGCACTGTCAGAGGGGCAGTACTGAGGGAGTGCCACACTGTCGGAGGGGCAGTACTGAGGGAGCGCTGCACTGTCAGAGGGGCAGTACTGAGGGAGTGCTGCACTGTCGGAGGTGCCGTCATTCGGATGAGACTTTAAACCGAGGCCCCGCCTGCTCTCTCCGGTGGATGTAAACGATCCCACTCCCACTATTTCGAGGAAGAGCAGGGGAGTTCTCCCCGGTGTCCTGGGGCCAATAATTGTCCCTCATTCAATGTAAGAAAAAGGAGATTATCTGGTCATAATTACATTGCTGTTTGTGGGAGCTTGCTGTGCGCTAGTTGGCTGCCGTGTTTCCCACATTATAACAGTGACTACACTTCAAAAAGTACTTCATTGGCTGTAAAGCGCTTTGGTCATGAAAGGCGCTATAGAAATGCAAGTCTTTCTTTCTCCTGAGTTCAAAGTTCATAGAGGTGATCTTATTAAAATATATAAGATTCTGAAGGGGCTTGACAGGGTAGATGCGGGAGGATTCTTCCCTCTTGGGGGAATCTAGAACTCGGGGATATAGTTTCAGGATAAGGTGTCGCCCATTTAAATCGGAGATGAGGAGGAATTTCTTCTCTCAGAGGGCGGTGAATCGTTGGAATTCTCTACCCCGGAGAGCTGTGGAGGCGGAGTCACTGAATATATTCAAGGCGGAGATAGACAGATATTTGAGCTGCAGGGGAGTCACGGGTCATGGGGAGCGGGCAGGAAAGTGGCGTTGAGGCTCAGATCAGATCAGCCATGATCTTATTGAATGGCAGAGCAGGCTCGAGGGGCCGACTCCTGCTGCTGTTTCTTATATTCTTATAGTTCATAACCCCCCGGTAACCGAGTTAGTGATTGACATGAATCTGTCATTCATGTGGAAATGACTTATGAAATGATACTGGGCGGCCTGCTGGTGGCACTGTCCAGGGAGAGTATAAATACTCGGGCATGGGCCCAGCTTGCTCAGGACATTCTTTAACAGGAACTAGTGAAGGACACAACTCGATCTCCATGTTGAAAAACAGTTGCTTAAAGCTTTGTTTAATACTCAGACCAAGTGCCTGGTAGTTTTCTTATGTCAGTGATTATGCCAAACAATTCATTGAGGATCAATTTGTTACAACCTAAAATCAACCAAAGCAGACCTTTTTTAAAAGCTAGGAACAGGTTCCTACGAGCATTGAAAGTGCGGGATTTGATTGTAACCATTGCACAGTGGCTGCGTTCTGCTGTATCGCTGACTGCGTGCGTGCGTGCGTGCGTGTTGCTGCCGGACCACCACTTTGATACGTGCTGTGAGCATGATCGATCGCGCTCCCTGTGACTATGAAATATGCAATGAGTTGGGTAATGCTCTGTACACATTGAATGGATTCCATTCCAAATTCAAATCACGCACAAGGGCTTAGAGGATTTGCCTCCTGGTTATGAAACAGCCCCCGGCGGACAGCACCCAACCTCACCCGAAATTCAATTTAATTTAGAAATAAACGTCAGCCTAAGCTGTTCACTTTAACGTATCACAGAAGGATAATCCTTGCATTGAACTCATATTTCATTCGTTTGCACAAGATTGCGGGATTGTATTGGACGCGCCTGCTGTACAATACAGGAAAGAATGCATGCGCATCAAGAAGTTTAATGTAACTACAAAAGTCAAAACGGCATCTTAGTCTGAACAACAACAATTACTTGCATTTATATAGCACCTTTAACGTGGTTAAAAAACCTTCACAGGAGCGATTGTCAAACAGAATTTGACACCGAGCCACATAAGGAGATATCAGGACAGGTGACCCAAAGATTGACCAAAGAGGGAGGTTTCAAGGAGGCCAGAGTTGGAGGAGTGCAGAGATCTCGGAGGGTTGTGGGGCTGGAGGAGGTTACGGAGATAGGGAGGGTGGGGGGGGGAGACCATGGAGGGATTTGAAAACAAGGATGAGAATTTTCAAATCGAGGCGTTGCCGGACCGGGAGCCAATAAAGGTCAGCGAGCACAGGGGAGATGATCAGCAGACAAACTGATTAATCTAACGTTCCAATCAAGTTTTATAGATAAGCTTTAAGTTCGGGCCGTGAATTGGATTTGGCTGCATGCCCCAGTCTTGATATTTGTATCGTGTTGCTAAAGCGGGGATCGGACTCTGTTCCCTTCTTGACGATTATGATAAGTTTAAACAGCTTTGGTAACATTTCACTCATTCTCTTCCAGGAACAAGACAATTTTGTTCTACTTCAACATCCTTAAGTGTGCAAGTCCCGCAGTCCTTATAAACTTGCAGTGCCCGACTAAACAGGTAAGCAGGAGGGCATGCAGGATCCGTTAGTGCAGCGCTCCCTCAGACCGTCCCTCCGACATTGCGGCACTCCCTCAGTACTGACCCTCCGACAGTGCTGCGCTTCCTCAGTACTGCCCCTCCGACAGTGCAGCACTCCCTCAGTACTGATCCTCCGACAGTGCAGCGCTCCCTCGGTACTGCCCCTCCGACAGTGCAGCGTTCCCTCAGTGCTGACCCTCCGACAGTGCAGCACTCCCTCAGTACTGCCCCTCCGACAGTGCAGCACTCCCTCAGTACTGCCCCTCTGACAATGCAGCGCTCCCTCAGTACTGCCCCTCCGACAGTGCAGCACTCCCTCAGTACTGCCCCTCCGACAGTGCAGTGCTCCCTCAGTACTGCCCCTCTGACAGTGCAGCGCTCCCTTAGTACTGCCCCTCTGACAGTGCAGCGCTCCCTCAGTACTGCCAACATGTTGAGGCTCCAATTAGCAGGTAATATTTGGGTCTGATTTCGCTGGGCTAAATGTTACTTCTTGCATTCCACAATCTCATGTTGTTAAAAGATGGAGTTCTGAGTTTAGCATTTAGGGCGAGAAATGAGGTACCTTTACTCCTCCCTTTATCGCCCCTGAGGGATTGATAAAGGGGGCGCCAATCACTTACCAATCGTGCGCGGCGAGAAGATCGACTCCCGCTATATTCGGCGGGATGTGTGCGGTGCCAGTATGGCGTTACACCCCAATCTCCTTCGCCCGGACATCATGACGTCATCGGCGTGCGCGTCGCCCCGGTAACGCCCCGGACCCGAAGTTCGGGTTCCGCCCCCTGCAGCAGCGCCGGGCAACGGCCCCGACAGCTGCAGGAGGCGTTGATCGGGAGGCTGGGCGCTTCGGTGCGGGGGGAAGTTAAAGAGGTAGGTGGCCGAGGTAAAGTGGGAAGAAATTGTGTAATGCTGTTTCAGGTTTGTTTTCATTTCTCTTCCCCAGCGCTCGATCAGCCCGGCATTCTGCTGCAGCGCAGCGGGCTGGATCGCGGCTGCTGTCAGGGACCAGGTAAGTTTTCCCCTTGCGGAGCCTGCAGCGACGGCCTTTCCCTTTAAAGGAGGGAAGGAGCCTTCCAACGTGGCAGCGCTGCCCGGCCCAGTGTGGAGCTACTCACCACCCCGCCCCGTCCCGTCCCGCCCCGTCCCACCTGCTGCCTGTGGTGCTCCAGGAAGGACCAGATAATCTGTTTGAAGTGATGTTGGTTGAGTGATTGATTTAGCGCTTGATCCACTTCCTTCCTGGAGCGCAAAACCAAATGTTTTAAAAGTTGAAAGGCATCAGCGACTGGCGCTAATTATTTCAACTTTGAAAAGTTAGCGCCCCAAACGGGGCTGTAATGAATTTCTCCCCCTTAACATTTTATTGTTAATATTTTCCTCTCTTTTTGACAGCTCTGTGTTGAGAAGTGCCCCAACCGGTTTGCCAGTTACATCGAACTGAAGTCATCTTTCCGATGGAACAAGACCTACTGGGAGTATTACCGACAGTTTTGCCAGCCTGGTTTCAACAGTCCCAGAAAGGTGGGTTCAGTGGGTTGAATTTACACCACATAGAATTACACAGAATGTACGGCACAGAAACAGGCCATTCGGCCCAACTGGTCCGTGCCGGTGTTTATGCTCCACACCAGCCTCCTCCCGCCCCTCTTCATCTTACCCCATCAGCATATCCTTCTATTCCTTTCTCCCTCGTGTGTTTATCCAGCTTCCCCTTCAATGCATCTGTGCTATTCACCTCAACCACTCCATAGAAACATAGAAGATAGGAGCAGGAGTCGGCCATTCGGCCCCTCGAGCCTGCTCCGCCATTCAATGAGATCATGGCTGATCATCCAAACTCAGTACCCTGTCCCTGCCTTCTCCCCATATCCCTTGATCCCTTTAGCCTTAAGAAATATATCTAACTCCGTCTTGAATACATTTAATGAATTGGCCTCTACTGCCTTCTGTGGTAGAGAATTCCACAGGTTCACCACTCTCTGGGTGAAGAAATTCCTCCTCATCTCTGTCCTAAATGGCTTACCCCTTATCCTTAGACTGTGACCCCTGGTTCTGGACTCCCCGGTCATCGGGAACATCCTTCCTGCATCTAGTCTGTCTAGTCCTGTTAGAATTTTATAAGTTTCAATGAGATCCCCTCTCATCTAAACTCCAGTGAGTATAAGCCCAATCGACCCAATCTCTCCTCATACGTCATTCCTGCCATCCCAGGTATCAGTCTGGTGAATCTTCGCTGCACTCCCTCCATGGCAAGAACATCCTTCCTCAGATAAGGTGACCAAAACTGCACACAATGCTCAAGGTGTGGTCTCACCAGGCCCTGTACAACTGCAGCAAGATACCCTTTTTCCTGTACTCGAACCCTCTCGCTACGGAGGCCAACATACCATTTGCCTTCTTAACCGCCTGCTGCACCTGCATGCTTACCTTCAGCGACTGGTGCACAAGGACACCTAGGTCTCGTTGCACTTCCCCTTCTCCCAATCTATTGCCGTTCAGATAATAATCTGCCTTCCTGTTTTTGCCACCAAAGTGGATAACCTCACATTTATCCACATTATACTGCATCTGCCATGCTTCTACCCAATCACCCAACCTGTCCAAATCGTACTGGAGTTTCTCGGCATCCTCCTCACAGCACACACGCCCACCCAGCTTTGTGTTGTCTGCAAACTTGGAGATATTACATCTAGTTCCCTCGTCTAGATCATTTATATATATTGTGGTAGTAAGTTCCACATTCTCCCCAGTCTCTGGGTAAAGAAGGTTCTCCTGAATTCCCTGTTGGATTTATTAGTGACTATCTGATCTTTATGGCCCCTAGTTTCAGACTCCCCACAAGTGGAAACATCTTCTTTACGTCGACCCTATCGAACCCCTTCATCATCTTAAAGGCCTCGATCAGGTCACCCCTCAGTCTTCTCTTTGCTAGAGAAAAGAGCCCCAGCCTGTTCAATCTTTCCTGATAGTTAAAACCTCTGAGTCCTGGTATCATTTCAGTAAATCTTTTCTGCGCCTTCTCCAGTGTCTCTATATCCTTTCTATAATATGGAGACCAGAACTGTTCTGTGCGCCAAGTGTGGTCTAACCAAGGTTCGATACAAGTTGAACATCACTTCTCTGCTTTTCAATTCTAGCCCTCTAGATATTTACCACAGTGCTTTGTTTGCTTTTTTATGACCTAATTAACCTGTGTCACTACGTTTATGTATCTGTACCCCGAGAGCCCTTTGCTCCATTTTGACTCTTATTTTCCAAGGAATATGTGTCCTCCTTATTCTTCCCAACACAATGCATCACCTCACTCTTATCAACATCCTGGGGGTCGCCATTGACCAGAAACTTAACTGGACCAGCCACAGAAATACTGTGGCTACAAGAGCAGGTCAGAGGCTGGGTATTCTGCAGTGAGTGTCTCACCTCCTGACTCCCCAAAGCCTTTCCACCATCTACAAGGCACATGTCAGGAGTGTGATGGAATAGTCATCACTTGCCTGGATGAGTGCAGCTCCAACAACACTCAAGAAGCTCGACAGCATCCAGGACAAAGCAGCCCGCTTGATTGACACCCCATCCACCACCTTAAACATTCACTCCCTCCACCACCGGCGCACCGTGGCTGCAGTGTGTACCATCTACAAGATGCACTGCAGCAACTCACCAAGGCTTCTTCGGCAGAACCTCCCAAACCCGCGACCTCTTCCACCTAGAAGGACAAGGGCAGCAGGCGCATGGGAACACCACCATCTCCAAGTTCCCCTCCAAGTCACACACCATCCTGACTTGGAAATATATCGGCCGTTCCTTCATCGTCGCTGGGTCAAAATCCTGGAACTCCCTCCCTAACAGCGCTGTGGGAGCACCTTCACCACACAGACTGCAGCGGTTTAAGAAGGCGGCTCACCACCACCTTCTCAAGGGCAACTAGGGATGGGCAATAAATGTCGGCCTTGCCAGCGACGCCCACATCCCAGGAACAAATAAAAAAAAAATCCATCATCACTTCTTCGCTTTTTAATTCTATTCCTCCAGAAATGAACCCCGGTGCTTAGTTTGCATTTTTTTATGGCCTAATTAATTTTAAAGACTATCAGGTCATCCCTCAGCCTTCTCTTTTATAGAGAAAAGTACCCAGCCTGTTCAGCGTTTCCCGATAAACATAACCTCGGCTATTTCCCAGTAGTCGTCTTTCTTTGGCGGAAGTTGCTAATGATGTCCCTTAACCCAATAGCAGTTGTCAGATCCCAACAGTGACATCAATGCACGTTCAAATGAACATTACCCCAAGATGACCTTCAAGAGTTACCCTGTTCATCATTTCTTACAATTCCTGTAGCTTCCTGTTAAATAAATTGTAAATCACGCGTTACTTTTCCTGCACCTTGCAGAGGTTGATAAGCTTCGACAGGGCGCATTGTTAATCCACGGAGGTAGTTCTTCATAGTGAACCAGCGGTGACATTAATTATATTTTAATACTTTCTGTCTTGTCTTAAGCTAAGAATGGCAGGTTGCTTTTAATTCCTTCAGATTGTCACAGCACTGCGACACAATTTATTACCTGAGCTTCGTCTCCTTGAGCATAGAAAGTTAAATGGTCTGCGATGGTTTTATAAGGGCTTCCTGTGCTCCCATTCCTGTGTCCTTTTCAGTGAAACGATTACTTGGTATGATTCATCGACAGCACCTCCCAATCCCCCACCTCCACCACCTAGAAGGACAAGGGCAGCAGGTGCATGTGAACACCACCACCTCCCAAGTTCCTCTCCAAGTCACACACCATCCTAACTTAGAAACATAGAAACATAGAAGATAGGAGCAGGAGTAGGCCATTCGGCCCCTCGAGCCTACTCCGCCATTCAATGAGATCATGGCTGATCATCCAAACTCAGTACCCTGTCCCTGCTTTCTCCCCATATCCCTTGATCCCCTTAGCCTTAAGAAATATATCTAACTCCTTCTTGAATATATTTAATGAATTGGCCTCAACTGTCTTCTGTGGTAGAGAATTCCACAGGTTCACCACTCTCTGGGTGAAGAAATTTCTCCTCATCTCAGTCCTAAATGGCTTACCCCTTATCCTTAGACTGTGACCCCTGGTTCTGGACTCCCCTGCCATCGGGAACATCCTTCCTGCATCTAGTCTGTCTAGTCCTGTTAGAATTTTATAAGTTTCAATGAGATCCCCTCTCATTCTTCTAAACTCCAGTGAGTATAAGCCCAATCAACCCAATCTCTCCTCATACGTCATTCCTGCCATCCCAGGTATCAGCCTGGTGAATCTTCGCTGCACTCCCTCCATGGCAAGAACATCCTTCCTCAGATAAGGCGACCAAAACTGCACACAATACTCAAGATGTGGTCTCACCAAGACCCTGCACAACTGCAGCAAGACACCCATGCTCCTGTACTTGAATCCTCTCACTACGAAGTCCATTTGCCTTCTTATGGAAATATATCACCATTCCTTCATCGTCGCTGGGTCAAAATCCTGGAACTCCCTCCCTAACAGCACCGTGGGAGCACCTTCACCACACGGACTGCAGCGGTTCAAGAAGGCGGCTCACCACCACCTTCTCGAGGGCAACTAGGGATGGGCAATAAATGCTGGGCCTCGCCAGCGACGCCCACATCCAGAGAATGAATTTTTTTTAAGTGTGTGACGAACACTTCCCTGAAAACCTGGTTAAAGGGACCACTGGCAGCCAGTCACCTAAACAGTGCAGTGCGTGGTTGGTGATTGGATCCATTATGTCAGTAATTGTGCCACGGCTAATAAAATAAAACTAAAAGTCGATTGAAGACTTAGAATTCTCCACAGTTTCCGCGTTGGCTCGGCTTGTTTGTCCAGTGAGTAGTGGAGGGACGCAGACACTAGAGAGGACCCAGGCCTCGTCGCCAGTCCAGGAACGTAGGAGGCCATTCAGCCCATTAACTGTGGCAGATGAGGTTTAGTGTGGGCAAGTATGAGGCCATCCACTTTAGACCTAAGAAAGATAAATCATAGTATTTGCTAAATTGTGTGAAACTAGGAATTTGGAGGAGCAGAGAGATTCTAACTTCACAAATCATTAAATGCTAGTAGACAGGTACAAAAACCGCACTCCAACAACACTCAAGAAGCTCGACACCATCTAGGACAAAGCAGCCCGCTTGATTGACACCCCATCCACCACCTTAAACATTCACTCCCTCCGCCACCAGTGCACCATTTATGTTCTATTCAATGTTTCTTGATAGTTATAACCTCTCAGTTCCAGTATCCTCCTTGTAATTTTTTTTGCACCTTTGCCAGTGGCTCCATATCCTTTTAGTAATATGGAGACCAGAACTGTGCACAGTGCTCCAAGTGTGATATGGAGACCAGAACTGTGCATAGTACCTCCAAGTGTGATATGGAAACCAGAACTGTGCATAGTACCTCCAAGTGTGATATGGAGACTAGAACAGTGCACAGTACTCCAAGTGAGATATGGAGACCAGGACTGTGCACAGTACTCCAAGTGTGATATGGAGACCAGGACTGTGCACAGTACTCCAAGTGTGATATGGAAAACAGGACTGTGCACAGTACTCCAAGTGTGATATGGAAACCAGGACTGTGCACAGCACTCCAAGTGTGATATGGAGACCAGGACTGTGCACAGTGCTCCAAGTGTGATATGGAGACCAGAACTATGCACAGTACTCCAAGTGTGATATGGAAACCAGAACTGTGCATAGTACCTCCAAGTGTGATATGGAGACCAGAACTGTGCACAGTGCTCCAAGTGTGATATGGAGACCAGGACTGTGCACAGTACTCCAAGTGTGATATGGAGACCAGGACTGTGCACAGTGCTCCAAGTGTGGTATGGAGACCAGGACTGTGCACAGTACTCCAAGTGTGATATGGAAACCAGGACTGTGCACAGTGTTCCAAGTGTGATATGGAGACCAGGACTGTGCACAGTGCTCCAAGTGTGATATGGAGACCAGGACTGTGCACAGTACTTTACGACCAACAGAATACTTTGAAGTGCAGTCTCTCTTGTGGGGTATTATGGAGTCATGTAACAATTGGAGGATGTGATGTAATATTTGGGCCCTTCTAGGCGGATGGGGCAAATTGCCTTTCTTCTCTTTATACGATAATCTTGCTGCACTCTGAACAAAGTAGTATGCCGTTTAGCAAAGTATTGCATTCTGTTAACGACTTGTGTTGTCCTTTACATTTTAGTCTGCTGCCCAAGTGATGCGAGATGAAGATTGTCCATCAATGATTGTTCCCAGTCGACCCTGTACGTATGAAGTCTTCGTTTGATGCAATACGGCCTGTATCAGGTCTAGTTTCTAGGACAATGCGTCTCGGATTTGGTCCTCATTGACTTTTATATGGGGGGTGATCCATGCTTCTAGAAGGGAGGCCGCGCTTGCGGGGGGCATGGGTCAGGGGTCGAGTGTCGTAGGATTACCCACAGTCTCTGTGAGCTCGGTTCAATCCCCACTGGGAGTCTGAGACCGTGGGATCATTCCCTGCAAAGTAATGAAGCCAAACTTTCTAGTTGTGCAGTGTTGGAAAATATATATTTGGTTTGGCAGATTTTTCTGTGAAATCGAGGCTGAAAGGGCTAATGCAAGCATTATGGATCGGATATAGGGTGGAGCAACATGGGTACAGATAGCTAGCCTAAGAAAGCAGTGTGCGCATCGCTCATAGCCATTAGACGCCCCTAGCCTCAAGGAAAAAGAAAGACTTGCATTTATATAGCACCTTTCGTGACTTCAGGATGTCCCAAAGTGCTTTACAGACACCTTGGAAGAGCTGTCGCTGTTGTAACTGCAGAACTGGAGAACTCCCCTGCTCTTCGTCCAAATAGTGCCATGGGATTTTTTATGCCCACGTGAGAGGGCAGATGGTAATTGGTTTAACTTCTCATTCAAAAGATGGCACCTCCGACAGTGCAGCACTCCCTCAGTACTGCCCCTCCGACAGTGCAGCGCTCCCTCAGTACTGCCCCTCCGACAGTGCAGCACTCCCTCAGTACTGCCCCTCCAACAGTGCAGCACTCCCTCAGTACTGCCCCTCCGACAGTGCAGCGCTCCCTCAGTACTGCCCCTCCGACAGTGCGGCGCTCCCTCAGTACCGCCCCTCCGACAGTGCAGCGCTCCCTCAGTACTGCCCCTCCGACAGTGCAGCGCTCCCTCAGTACTGCCCCTTAGACAGTGCAGCGCTCCCTCAGTACTGCGCCTCCGACAGTGCAGCGCTCCCTCAGTACTGACCCTCCAACAGTGCAGCACTCCCTCAGTACTGCCCCTCCGACAGTGCAGCGCTCCCTCAGTACTGCCCCTCCGACAGTGCGGCCCTCCCTCAGTACTGCCCCTCCGACAGTGCAGCGCTCCCTCAGTACTGACCCTCCGACAGTGCAGCGCTCCCTCAGTACTGCCCCTCCGACAGTGCGGCCCTCCCTCAGTACTGCCACTCCGACAGTGCAGCGCTCCCTCAGTACTGACCCTCCGACAGTGCAGCACTCCCTCAGTACTGCCCCTCCGACAGTGCGGCCCTCCCTCAGTACTGCCCCTCTGACAGTGCGGCGCTCCCTCAGTACTGCCCCTCCGACAGTGCAGCGCTCCCTCAGTACTGCCCCTCCGACAGTGCAACGCTCCCTCAGTACTGCCCCTCCGACAGTGCAGCACTCCCTCAGTACTGCCCCTCCGACAGTGCGGGGCTCGCTCAGTACTGCCCCTCCGACAGTGCAGCACTCCCTCAGTACTGCCCCTCCGACAGTGCAGTGCTCCCTCAGTACTGCCCCTCCGAGAGTGCAACGCTCCCTCAGCACTGCCCCTCCGACAGTACGGCGCTCCCTCAGTACTGCCCCCCTGACAGTACGGCGCTCCCTCAGTACTGCCCCCCTGACAGTGCAGTGCTCCCTCAGTACTGCCCCTCTGACAGTGCAGCACTCCCTCAGTACTGCCCCTCCAACAGAGCAGCGCTCGCTCAGTACTGCCCCACCGACAGTGCGGTGCTCCCTCAGTACTGCCCCACCGACAGTGCTACGCTCCCTCAGTACTGCCCCTCCCACAGTGCCGCACTCCCTCAGTACTGCCCCACCGACAGTGCGGTGCTCCCTCAGTACTGCCCCTCCAACAGTGCAGCTCTCCCTCAGTACTACCCCTTAGACAGTGCAGCGCTCCCTCAGTACTGTTCCTCCGACAGTGCAACGTTCCCTCAGTACTGCCCTTCCGACAGTGCAGCACTCCCTTAGTACTGCACCTCCGACAGTGCAGCAGTCCCTCAGCACTGCCCCTCCGACAGTGCAGCACTCCCTCAGTACTGCCCCTCCGACAGTGCAACGCTCCCTCAGTACTGACTCTCTGACAGTGCAGCACTCCCTCAGTACTGCCCCTCCGACAGTGCGGCGCTCCCTCAGTACTGCCCCTCCGACAGTGCGGCGCTCCCTCAGCACTGCCCCTCTGACAGTGCAGCACTCCCTCAGTACTGCACTGGGAGTATCAGCCTGAATTTTGGTCTCAGGTCTCTGGAGTGGGGACTTGAAGCCCTGACCTTCTGACCCAGAGGCGAGGGTGCTACCCACTGAGCCACGGCTGGCACAAGACCGTGCACTCTGAGCAGAGCACGGCAGAAAGCTGTCGTTTAACATGTCAAAAAGCTTCCTTTACTGAAAGATAATGCAGGGAAAAGGGAAGGACAGAGAAATGAGTCACGGAGTGTGGTTGACCAATGTCTAAAAGGTGATCATTTTAGACAATGAACAGGATCTGATTATGGGCAGTCTCCCATTGGTTGTACGTGTTCAGCAATCTTTTTTATTTAAAATTACACAGAATGTACAGCGCAGAAACAGGCCATTCGGCCCAACTGGTCCGTGCCGGTGTTTATGCTCCACACCAGCCTCCTCCCACCCCTCTTCATCTCACCCCATCACCATATCCTCCTCTTCCTTTCTCCCTCGTGTGTTTATCCAGCTTCCCTTAAATGCACCTGTGCTATTCGCCTCAACTACTGCAGTGTTTACTGTGCCACCTCACTGAGTGTCGTCAGCCAACGTGGATATACGGCGCTCCATTGGCAATGAAAGATTTAACCGGCTCATATCAAACGTCTCTATCTGACATTGGAAGGAAGAAATTAACCAGCAAAGATATAGAACAGGGAAGTTTATGATAAACTTGCCTCGAACCTTGGTTGGACCACACTGGGAGCACAGTGCACAGTCCTGGTCTCCATATTATAAAGAGAATGTAAAGGCACTGGAGAAGGTGCAAAAAAGATTCACAAGTGTTAAGTCTGTGTGTTCTAGTTGTAATTACTAACACAGACTACAAGATTAAAGTTCAACAGGTCTTTACTGGTTGGAGGTCAGGACTAAAACTAAATACAATATTACTACACAGTGCTTATATACCGGTGGTCACCACCGGTATTACGTATACAGCAGCCAGAGAAAGTAGTACATCTCTTAAGGTGGAACAGGCTTAAGGTCTCTTCAGGTGGAACAGGTTACATACACCACAATCCTCCCTTTTTAGCTTAACAGTCATATCCCCATTTAACATAACATAATAACATATATAACTTCAGGTATAAACAGTTCAAAGGTTCAGTCTCTCAGGAGGCCTTCTGATTCGGTTTGGATAACGCCTTTCAGTGGTCTCTGATTCCTGTTGCTGAGGTGACTCCTCTAGTTGGTCTCCCATGCATTGGGTGTTATCATCATCAGGTACATTCCCTGCCGAGGTAGATGCTTCAGGTTCATTAACGTCTTCCACAGTTGTCTCTGTCGCAACCATGGGTTCGACCCTTGCTCTCGATTCTACCAGTTGATCCGCATGACGCCTTATCACATTGTTACCAATATCTACTGTGTACATCAGAGGTCCTTGTCTGGCCCGAATTGTTCCGGACTGCCATTTTTCGTTTCCATAGCCCCTTGCCAACACTGGTTGTCCTACGTCGAAACTTCGAGTGGTCTTGTTATTAATATGCCGGAACTGTTTGTTTTCCACTTCCCTCCGCACATTTGGTTTTAACAAGTCCAACCTGGACCGCAACCTCCTGTTATAAAACATCATGGCAGGACTTTGGTTAGTCACTGCATGAGCAGCGTTTCGATATGCCATTAGGAAATTGTCCACCTTGTGCTGTAGCGGAATCTGATCATCGTTCATGGCCTTTATTGCCTTTTTGAATGTTTGGACAAATCTCTCGGCCAACCCGTTTGTTGCCGGATGATATGGGGCAGAGGTATAATGTTTCACCCCATTCTTCTTTAAGAATTTTTGGAATTCTTCCGACACGAACTGTGGTCCGTTGTCCGAACAGATCTGTTCTGGCAATCCGTTCCTTGCGAATATTGTTCTTAACACCGCAATTGTCTTTTCTGAAGTAGCGGTATTCATCTTGATCACTTCTGGCCATTTGGAATGTGCGTCCACCGCAATTAGGAACATGGAGTCCATGAATGGACCAGCAAAGTCAATATGTACGCGTTGCCATGGGGCTGAAGGCCATTCCCATGGGTGTAGTGGTGCGATCGGAGGTGCATTTTGCACTTTTTGGCACCCAGCGCAGCTTTTCGTCAACTCCTCTATCTGTTGGTCAATACCCGGCCACCATACATAAGCCCTAGCAAGACTTTTCATCTTAACTCCCCCCAGATGACCTTCATGCAGTTCTTTTAGAACTCTTTCCCTTAACTTAGGAGGAATAATCACTCTTGTCCCGTACATCAAAGTACCATGGCAGACGGACAGCTGGTCTCGCCTTGCCGAGAATGCCGGTAACAGAGGATCACCACGTGTTGGCCATCCTTTCACTGTCACCTCGTAGACTCTGGACAGTGTCGGGTCGTTCCTGGTTTCTCTTTCAATACTTGCATTGGTGACTGGTGAACACTCGATGATGGTCGAATGAAATAACTCAACAGGGTCAACTTTCATCGTTTCTTCTTCTTCAGGTAGTGGCAGGCGTGACAGCCCATCAGCATTGCCATGCTGCTTCGTACCTTTGAATTCTATTTGATATTGATGTGCCCCTAGGAAAAGGGACCATCTCTGGAGACGCTGTGCTGTCATCACTGAAACACCCTTCTTAGGGTTAAAAATGGATACCAACGGCTGATGGTCTGTCAGAAGTGTGAATTTTTGGCCCTGCAGGTAATGATTAAACTTCTTCACTCCCCATACAAGGCTGAGAGCCTCCCTATCGATCTGCGCATAGTTGCGCTCAGCGGAGGTCAATGACCTGGATGCAAACGCGACTGGCCTTTCCGTGCCATTTGGCAACTTGTGTGAGAGTACTGCCCCAATACCATATGGAGAAGCATCACAAGCCAACCGAATAGGCAGTGTCGGGTTGAAGTGAGCCAACACTTCCTCTGAGGTGATCAATTCTTTGCTTTTGCGAAATGCCTTCTTACAGTTTTCGCTCCATTCCCATGGTACCCCCTTCTGTAAAAGAGTGTTTAGCGGGTGCAGTACCGTGGATAGATTTGGTAGAAATTTATGGTAATAGTTAATCAATCCTAGAAACGACCTCAACTGAGAGACATTATCCGGAGCGGGAGCCTTTACAACTGCCTCTATCTTGTCAGGAGACTTATGAAGCCCCTCCCGGTCAATGACATGACCACAGTACGAGATCCGCTTCTGGAAGAACTCACATTTCTGCCGATTAACTCTAAGTCCATACTCTTTCAGTCTGTTGAGCACCAGTTCCAAGTTTGCGAGGTGTTCTTCATCACCATCACCTGTAATCAGAATATCATCCAGGTAACATTGTGTGCCTGGAATTCCCTGTAATACCTGCTCCATGGCCCTCTGCCAAATTGCTGGAGCCGATGCCACTCCAAAAACCAGCCTATTGTACCAGTACAAACCTCGATGCGTGTTGATCGTGAGGTATTGGCGTGACTCTTCTTCAACCTCCATCTGCAAGTACGCCTGCGCCAGGTCTATCTTGGTGAAGTGTTTCCCGCCAGACAACGAAGCAAAAATATCCTCAATCCGCGGAAGCGGATACTGCACCGTGTGAAGCACCGGATTAACGGTGATTTTGAAATCTCCACAGATGCGAACCTTCCCTGGTTCTCCTGGCTTGTTGCTCGAAGGACGTTTCATAACGGGAACAATGGGCGTAGCCCACTCACTCCAATCTACCTTAGACAGTACACCTGAACGTTCTAGCGCTTCCAGTTCCGCTTCTACAGTAGGTCGTATTGCATAGGGTACCGGTCTGGCTTTAAAAAATTTTGGGTGTGCATGTTCATCAATCTTGATGTTTGCCGTAATTCCTCTCAGTGTTCCCAGTCCCTGCTGGAACACCTCTTTAGCATCATCCAATATTTTGGACAATCGTTTAGGTTTGACATCTGTTTCCCCGGAATCTACCGTTAGTGCCTTCAAGGAGTGCCAGTCCATATTCATTTTCCTAATCCACTCCCGTCCTAGTAGTGGTGGACCTCCTTCAGGTAGCACATATAAGTCCATTACTTGGCTTTCTTCGCCCTTGTGGACCACTTTTACCTCTATCTTTCCGATGGGGTACACTCTTTGCCCTGTGTATGTTTTCAATATAATCTCCGTATCCCGTAGGGGAATATGTTGGAATAACCTTTTGTAATCTTTCTTATTCATGACCGTCAATGCCGATCCAGTGTCCAATTCCATCTTTACTTGGACTCCTGCTATCTGAAGGGTGACCCAAATTGTCTGGAGATCTGCATCCTTACCAACGTTGTGTACTCTTAAGCTACCCAGTTCATTACTGCTAGCGTCTGAATCTGACTTCTGTTCGGTCGAACTGTTCTTTGTCACCTTGTGTACCTTTATGTATTTTCCTTGCGGTGACTTTTTGTCGCTGGTCTTCTTTCCTGACCGGCATACTTTAGCTATGTGGCCAAGCCTGCCACACGTTCTGCATTCTTGGTTTTTAAACCAACACTGGTTCTGATCGTGCGTTGTCTTTCCACAACGATAACATTTTACAGTACTCAAACCCAATTTATTTGTACTGAGTTCCGGTGACCGTAGCTGCATTACTGCCGTGCCTCTCGCTGCGGCTTCGTGTGCTGCTGCCATAGTGACCGCTTTCTCAAGCGTCACCTCATTCTCCTCGAGCAGTCGCTTTTGTGTATCTTCTTTTAATAAACCACACACAAATATATCTCGTAGCGCCTCTGTCAGTCTCGTTCCAAACTGACAGTACTTTGCTAGCTTACGCAATTCCATTAAATATTCAGCATTGCTTTCATCCTTCAGCTGCCTTCTGCTGTAAAATTTAAATCGTTCCGCTAGCATCAGCGGCGTGGGGTTTAGATGATTTTTCAGGACAGTAACAATCTCCTCGAACGTCTTATCCGCCGGTTCATCTGGTGATAAAAGGTGTTTCAATTGCCCGTACGTCTTCGCACCCATTAAGTTTAATAATGTTAGTGCTTTCTCTTCATCTGGGATTTTATTTGCTTTACAATAATTTTGTATGCGTTCTACATACATGGCCCAATCTTCGATGTCGCTATCAAAGGTATTAATGTTCCCATGTTTGGGCATTGCTGCAATTTAATTTATTTTAATTTTTATCCAAGATGGCGGCTTCCCGCTCTTGCCTTCGTCCTCCGCCTACAAAATGGCGGTTTTCCCACGCTTGGCGGTCTTCACCCGTCCCCCGACGCTGTCTCCGCTTCACCGTGGCTCTCGCGCCTTCAGTTGCCCCAGACGCTGCGCCTTTTTAGCCCGAATGCGGTCCGGCCCTTATCACCAGCCGCGATCGATGTCCCCGCGCTGCGCCTTTCGGCCCGAATGCGGCCCGGCCCTTATCTCCGGTCGCAATCGATCTCACTGCCCTTATTCCTCCGTCTTCCCTCCCCGTCTGTACAGCCAACGCGGCTGACTTTCTGGTCGCGTCGCTGCCCGGCTTACCCACCACCGAGGTAGAAAGAAGATAGCTGACAGCCGCTGATGGAGGCTTCGAGTTCAGGATGTCTTCTGCACTCTGGTTTCTCGATGTCTGCCGCGCGACGTGTCTTCCAGCAGGGTGATGAGGGTGGAAGCCTCTCTTCGACGTCCGTTCTGTGGACGAAGCCGCCGTGGATATAAACTGCCGCAGGGTAAGAATCGGACTCGTCGCCACTGTTAAGTCTGTGTGTTCTAGTTGTAATTACTAACACAGACTACAAGATTAAAGTTCAACAGGTCTTTACTGGTTGGAGGTCAGGACTATACTAAATACAATATTACTACACAGTGCTTATATACCGGTGGTCACCACCGGTATTACGTATACAGCAGCCAGAGAAAGTAGTACATCTCTTAAGGTGGAACAGGCTTAAGTTCTCTTAAGGTGGAACAGGTTACATACACCACAACAAGGGTGATACCAGAACTGAGAGGTTACAACTACCAGGAAAGATTGAACAGGCTGGGGCTCTTTTCTCTAGAAAAGAGAAGGCTGAAGGGTGACCTGATCGAGGTCTTCAAAATTATGAAGAGGTTTGATAGGGTAGACGGAGAGAAGATGTTTCCACTTGTGGGGGAGACCAGAACGAGGGGTCATCAATCTAAGATAGTCACCAATAAATCCCACAGGGAATTCGGGAGAAACGTCTTTACCCAGAGAGTGGTGAGAATGTGGAACTCGCTACCACAGGGAGTGGTTGAGGCGAATAACACAGATGTATTTAAGGTAGATAAGCACGTGAGGGTGAAAGGAATAAAAGGACATGCTGATGGGGTGAGATGAAGAGGCTCATAAATGCCAGCCTGGTCCAGTTGGGCCGAATGGCCTGTTTCTGTGCTGTACACTCTATGTAATCGGGTCCAGAGGCAGGTGGAGGGACTTTACCTGAGCCTGTTGCCGTGTTCGTCGCTAACACCAGGCAGTGGGATTCCCACCCAGCCCTCCGTGATTTTCCTCTTCCTTTTCCTCCCTAGTTCTGCGACGATGCTTCCCCGACTTCACCACCAAAAACGGAATACTGACGGTGGCCAACAAGACCACCTTCAAAGATGGCCTCGGTAAAACCCGCAATGTGACCGACCTACGGGACGCGGCCAGGTAAGTCGCCCGCTCGATCCGCCCCACCCCCCGGGCACCTGACTCGCTTTCAGCTCCTTCGAGTAGAGAAGGTGAAGGAGAGATTTAATAGAGTTGTTCAAAATCATGAAGGGTTTTGATTGAGTAAATAAGGAGAAACTGTTTCCAGTGGCAGGAGGGTCGGTAACCAGAGGACACAGAGTGAAGGGAATTGGCAAAAGAACCAGAGGGGAGATGAGGAGAATGTTTTTACAGCGAGTTGTTGTGATCTGGAATGCGCTGCCTGAAAGGGCGGTGGAAGCAGATTCAATAGGAACTTTCAAAAGGGAATTGGAGAAATACTTGAAAGGGAAAAATGTGCAGGGCTGTGGGGAAAGAGCAGGGAGTGGGACTAATTGGAGAGCTCTTTCAAAGAGCCGGCACAGGCACGATGGGCCGAATGGCCTCCTTCTGTGCTGTATCATTCTCCTGTGTGAGATTCTCCCCTCCCTCCCCCCTTGCAAAGCACCCTGTGTGAGGGGGCTCTATGAAAGTGCAAGTTGCTGCTACTGTGCCTCTCCTAAACCAACTCTCCACTTGTAGCATCCAACTGTCTCTTGAACTGCCCCAGTGTTTTTTGGTCTCCATTACCCTTCCCATGGCCAATCTGGCAATGCCTCAATCACTTACAAACCGGGGCTTCCCGTGGTTCAAAAATAATGAGGTGAGAACATGGTTACGAGACCATGGCAATAAAAAGCTGGCTCTCAGTAAAAGTGATTAATTGAAGCTGTCGGATTGTCGTAAAAATCCAGCTGGCTGACTGATGTCCCTTCCCCAGTCTGGGCCAATGTGACTCCAGTCCCACACCAAGGTGGTTGACTATTAATTGCTCTCTGAAGTGGCCTAGCAAGCCACGCAATTGTATCAAAGCTCTTTTGAAGAAGAAGGCCCACCACCAACTTTCTCAGGGGCAACTAGGGACGGGCAGTGACACCCACATCCCAAGAATGAATTAATGTGCAACCGTGGTGATGAGGTGCAAACGATGGGCCATCTGCTAGCGCTGCCAACTCCTGACTCAATCCTGTAATGCCACTAACCTTGCCAAAGGCAATGATAAGGCGAAGGCACGTGCAGTGTTAAGGCAGGAAGAGTGTGGAGATCGGCAATGACAGCGACTCTTCCTGAAACCTGATCTAACTTTACTCTGATACCTGTTCTAGACTTACTCTGATTCCGGTTCTAGATTTACTGATACCTGTTCTAGATTCACTCTGATACCTGTTCTAGATTTACTCTGATACCTGTTCTAGATTTACTGATACCCGTTCTAGATTTACTCTGATACCTGCTCTAGATGTACTCTGATACCTGTTCTAGATTTACGCTGATACCTGTTCTAGATTTACTCTGATTCCTGTTCATGATTTACTCTGATACTTGCTCTAGATTTACTCTAATACCTGTTCTAGATTCACGCTGATACCTGTTCTAGATTTACTTTGATAGCTGTTCTAGATTTACTCTGATACCTGCTCTAGATTTACTCTGATACCTGCTCTAGGTTTACTCTGATACCTGCTCTAGATTTACTCTGATACCTGTTCTAGACCTACTTTGATACCTGTTCTAGATTTACTCTGATACCTGTTCTAGACCTACTTTGATACCTGTTCTAGATTTACTCTGATACCTGTTCTAGACCTACTTTGATACCTGTTCTAGATTTACTCTGATACCTGTTCTAGATTTACTCTGACACCTGTTCTAGATTTACTCTGATACCTGTTCTAGATTCACTGTTAACTAATTTCCATTTATGCCCTCTTCTTTTACCCTTGTTGCATTGCCTCACCCATTCCAATTAATATTTTATAACCCTGAATAGATTCCTCCCCCCCCCCATTAACTCCCTTCTCCCTAAACTGTACATCTTATGCTTCTCTAAACTTCCCTCACAGCCCATGCCCTTTACACTTGTTGCTCTTCTCTGCACGCTATGTGTCCAAAAGTAAATGTTGTACTTTGTTGCACAGACTGGATGCCCATTCTTTGTCCCACTCGCCCAGTCCACCAGGCATTGACATGGCTGTGTGCATCCACCAAATTTCTTGTTGATCTTCAATGAATGGGCTCCAGGCCAGTAATGCAGCAGCGATCATCCTCCATATCTAGTTATTGCTGGTTTTAATTGGTTACTGTGTTACGTCTTGGTAGTTAACTGATGGTTATCACGTGAGATTATAGCACAGTCATTAACCCTTTGTGGATGGTGTGGTCTGTTATAGCCAGCGGAGAGAGAAAGAGAATGGAATAAATTGGCCTGAGAAATATATATGTTCAGAACTACCAGGAGCTGTGTTCAGGGAGTAATCTCATCTCAGGATTCAGCTAATAGTTGGAAACTGCTCATATTTTCTGCTCCAGGAATACCACATCACCAAAACCCTAGCCTGGTAAAACAATCCATGGTAGTTCTGACTATTTATATATGTTATGTCTACAATAATATGTTAGAAAATCTTGTGTGTGCACACTTCCTGTCAATTTATAATAGGCACTGCACACGTAAGCGTGATATGTCGTGATTCCATTGTCCCTCACCTCCCCGTGCAGCGCCGCTACTGGCTGGAGGGTGTAATTACAACATGACATGTTTACATACGTAGTTGGCATTCTAAATGTGGACACGGGAAGTTATAATGAAAATATAAAAATAAAGACAGAATTATGACTTTAAAATGGGAGCTAAATTACATCTGCTCACCCTGATCCAACTATCCCCTCCGCCTCTCGGACTACACTTGCTGCTGAATTCCTGTGTGCATCACCATGGGAGATCAACTAGAATAGATAGATGTATTAAAAATAAAACAGGTTGCCAGGAATTATTTCATGTTTTTGGTGATCAAGTCATGGTACTTTAATCAGTTTCTGTTGTTCTGTTTTCAATCTTGCAAGTGTGAAAATGTTTGCAATTGGTGATTTATTTTTTAGCGATAACAAATAGTCTTCTTTTTAAATTTACAGCAAAGTGACTACAATCCGCCACGGATCAAAGAGGTGTTGGAATAACTTTTGAGTAATCGCGAGAGTTCAGAATGAGCTAATGTGCATTAAGCCTGCATGAGCTCTTTGGCTGTTCCGTCTGTTAGTTGTCCAGCTCGGTTGGAATGCAATGCATTTTAATATCCAAGAAAGCTGGTAGTCTGTACCGATATATGCTTGAGAAATAAGAGTCTAAATGGGATGGGGGGTACAGATTCACAAATCAGTAAAGTAGCGACACGGCTTAACAAGGCCATAAAACATGGAAACCCAAGCACTGGGGATCATTTCTAGAGGGATAGAATTGAAAAGCAGAGAAGTGACCTTAAACCTGTATCGAACCTTGGCTAGACCACACTTGGAGCACTGTGCACTGTTCTGGTCACCACATTATAATAAGGATATAGAGGCGCTGGAGAAGGTGTTAAAAAAAAGATTTGCAAGGATGATACCAGAACTAAGGTTGTAACTATCTGGAAAGATTGAACAGGCGGGGGCTCTTTTCTCTAGAAAAGAGAAGGCTGAGGGGTGACCTGATCGAGGGCTTCAAATTTATGAAAGGGTTTGATAGGCTAGACCTAGAGACGATGTTTCCACTTGTGGTGAGTCCAAAACCAGGGGTCGTAAATATAAGATAGTCACCAATAAATCCAATGGGGAATTCAGGAGAAACTTCTTTACCCAGAGAGTGGTGAGAATGTGGAACTCGCTCCCACAGGGAGTGGTTGAGGCGAATAGCACAGATACATTTAAGGGGAAGCTCGATAAACACATGAGGGAGAAAGGAATAGAAGGATATGTTGATGGGGTGAGATGAAGAGGGGTGGGAGGAGGCTGGTGTGGAGCATAAACACCAGCACGAACCACTTGGGCCGAATGGGCTGTTTCTGTGATATAAATACTATATAATATTAGTTACTGAAGAGTTGATGGTTGTAGGAGTCATTGAGATTGATGATTTGTACACGTGTTTATTGGGCAAAATTCCTGGAAGTCCGATGTCGCCCCACCTGTTTTACAAACGTAAAATGGGCACCTGAGTATCCAAGATGGTGGGCGGGATGCGTGCGCTCATCACGGGCTGGGAATGCGCCACACGCCATATTGGTGAAGTCAGAAAAAGAGGCGTCCAGGGCCCGTGCCTGAATCAGACGGTAGCTCCTTTATTTATGCAAATAGGTGTACATGCGGCCTAATTGCTGGTTGTTAAAGGGGAGCGCTGCCGGGCCATCAGCACTTAACAAGTACTGACCTGTCTGTGGATCCAGGAGCAGGGGAGCTTCTCCTGGTACCTCAACAGGCCCGAAGACCAATGGTGTCCTGCTGGGTGTGCGGCCTCTCCCCTAACACTGTCTCCCTCGCTCCCCGACAGTCTCCTGCCCCTTTCCTCTCCTCAAGGCTGTACCCCTCCTGATCACTGCCCCGCCCTCTCCCGATCACTGCCCCTCCCCCTCCCGATCACTGCCCCTCCCTCTCCCGATCACTGCCCCACCCCCTCCCGATCACTGCCCCTCCCCCTCCCGATCACTGCCCCTCCCCCTCCCGATCACTGCCCCCCCCGATCACTGCCCCTCCCGATCACTACCCCGCCCTCTCCCGATCACTGCCCCTCCCCCTCCCGATCACTGCCCCTCCCCCTCCCGATCACTGCCCCTCCCCCTCCCGATCACTGCCCCTCCCCCTCCCGATCACTGCCCCCCCCGATCACTGCCCCTCCCGATCACTACCCCCGCCCTCTCCCGATCACTGCCCCTCCCCCTCCCGATCACTGCCCCTCCCCCTCCCGATCACTGCCCCTCCCCCTCCCGATCACTGCCCCTCCCCCTCCCGATCACTGCCCCCGCCCTCTCCCGATCACTGCCCTCTCCCCCTCCCGATCACTGCCCCTCCCCCTCCCGATCACTGCCCCGCCCCCTCCCGATCACTGCCCCTCCCCCTCCCGATCACTGCCCCCTCCCCCTCCCGATCACTGCCCCTCCCCCTCCCGATCACTGCCCCCTCCCCCTCCCGATCACTGCCCCCTCCCTCTCCCAATCATTGTCCCTCCTCCCTCTCCCGATCATTGCCCTTCCCTCTCCCGATCTCCAACACGCGAGAGTCTTAACCACCACCCCTTGGCATTACCATCATCCAATCCCCTACCATCAACATCCTGCGGATCACCATTGACCAGAAACTTACCTGGACCAGCCACATAAATACTATGGCTACAAGAGCAGGTCAGAGGCTGGGTATTCTGCCAGTTTCCTGGGCCAATATTTATCCCTCAACCATCATCATTAAAACAAATTATCTGGTCATTATCATATTGCTGTTTGTGGATCTTGCTGTGCGCAAATTGGCTGCCGTGTTTCCCACATTACAGCAGTGACTCCACTTCAAAAAGTACTTCATTGGCTGTGAAGCGCTTTGGAACATGCTAAGGTTGTGAAAGGTGCTATATAAATGCCAGTCCTTGTTATTTTATTCATTGTCCTGGCCTGCAGTTGGCTTCTCTTGTCCAACGACAGCGTTTTCTCCAAACTTTTATAGCCCATTTTGTTTACTGACAGTTTTCTTATCTTGTTTCTTACCATCCTCAAGGTCCTTTTGTTTATTAATTTTCAGTTGCTGGTTATTTTTATCTCATTGGACCTGTTACAAACTCAGTGTCCTTGTGTTGCAGGCACGTGGATTCCATGGGAATCTGGTCCTTTCCCATATACTTGTGTTCCCTTCATTATAGAAGATCATGGAACAGGCGTACACATACAAACAGAGTCACTACCGTCACTCCCTTATTGGTTGGTGTGATTAGTCATTCAATGTCAGGAGCCGCCCTGAAGTGTTCTGACATACAGCATAACAGTTTCTAGCTTCTGTGAGCAAGGTCGCTTAATTCTTGAGATGATAAACAATGTCCGCTTTTGGTTGCGAGCAGACATTACAAAGGAAGATAAGGTGTTTGAGGCAGAGATAGAAATGGCCGACTCCCTATGAAGTTCAGTTTCCCTTATCTCTCAGAAAGGGTCAGACCCCATTTAGAGTTCATGTTCAGTTCCGGGCCCCGCACCTCAGGAAGGATAGACTGGCCTTGGAGGGGGAGCGGCCCAGATTCACCAGAATGATACCGGGGCTAAAAGGGTTAAATTACGAGGACAGGTTGCACAGACTGGCCTTGTATTCCCTTGAGTTTAGAAGATTAAGAGGTGATCTAATTGAGCTGTTTAAGATTATTAAAGGATTCAATAGGATTTGATAGAGAGAAACTATTTCCTCTGGTGGAGGGGAGTCCAGAACAAGGGGGCAGAACCTTAAAATTAGAGCCAGGCCGTTCAGGGGTGATGTCAGGAAGCACTTCTTCACACAAAGGGTTGT
Source organism: Somniosus microcephalus (assembly GCF_052327205.1). NCBI lineage: Eukaryota > Metazoa > Chordata > Chondrichthyes > Squaliformes > Somniosidae > Somniosus > Somniosus microcephalus. The sequence goes on from NC_140989.1 coordinate 368,335,536, forward strand.
GGAAATCTGGAACTCTCCCCCCAAAAAAAGCTGTTGAGGCTTCGGCGAGGTCAGTTGAAAATGTTGAAACTGAGATTGATAGATGTTTGTTGGGTAAGAGTATTAAGGGTTACAGAGCCAAGGCGGGTAGATGGAGTTAAGATACAGAACAGCTGTGATCTGATTGGATGGCGGAACAGGCTCGAGGGGCTGAATGGCCTCCTCCTGGTGGTGTTGCTGGAGGGCAGAATGTTGGCCAGGGTTGCGGGAGATTGCTATACTCTTCTATAACGGTCACCCGAACAGGCAGACCGGAATGGGGTTTGTACCAAGTACAGTTATTAACCACATTTCCATTGGTGCTGAACACCCCTGATTGTGTATCAGAATGTAGGACTGAAATAGTCCGTGCAGAAGTCATGGAATACAGAACAATAAAACCGCTCAGACTTTTCGAAGTAACTCAGAGCTAAATAAATTGCCAACATTGTTTACAGGAACCACTTGGCACTGGTCCAGCTGATTTATGAGTCCCTGGTCTGGCTGCCTTATTAATCTTTCTCACGAAGAGAATTATATATAAAGATGGATAAAAAAAATCAATATTTTGATGGATGATTCTGGGCCCGTCTGATCATGATGTCATCTCCACTGAGTCTCAATTTATCAGACACACTTCTTACCCCCAGCCCCTCACACACTTATAGAATGGAATGCACAAACACTAAAGCACCTCAGTGAATGTCCAACGACACATTGAGAATGTCTCGTCACCTTGGGTGAATCATTATTTACTACAAACTAAAGGGTACAATTTTAAAGGGGGTGCAGGAACAGAGAGACCTGGGGGTTCACGCACACAAATCATGGAGGGCGGCAGGACTAGTTGATCACGCTGTTTCGAAAAAGGTTATGGATTCCTGGGCTTTATAAATAGAGGCATCGAGTACAAAAGCAAAGAAGTTATGCTAATCCTTTATAAATCCCTGGTCAGGCCCTAGCTGGAGTATTGTGTCCAATTCTGGGCACCGCACTTTAGGAAGGATGTCAAGGCCTTGGAGAGGGTGCAGAGGAGATTTACCAGAATGGTTCCAGGGATGAGGGACTTCAGTTATGTGGAGAGACTGGAGAAGCTGGGGTTGTTCTCCTTCGAGCAGAGAAGGTCAAGGGGAGATTTGATAGAGGTGCTCAAAATCATGAGGGATTTTGAGAGAGTAAATAAGGAGAAACTGTTTCCAGTGGCAGGAGGGTCGGTAACCAGAGGACACAGAGTGAAGGGAATTGGCAAAAGAACCAGAGGGGAGATGAGGAGAATGTTTTTACGCAGCGAGTTGTTGTGATCGGGAATGCGCTGCCTGAAAGGGCGGTGGAAGCAGATTCAATAGTAACTTTCCAAAGGGAATTGGAGAAATACTTGTAAAGGGAAAATGTGCAGGGCTGTGGGGAAAGAGCGGGGGAGTGGGAGTAAAATAAAAACAGAATGAACTTGCATTTCTACGTCCCAAAGCCCTTTACAGCCAATGAAGTGCTTTTCGAAGCGCAGTCACTGTTGTAATGTGGGAAACGCGGCAGCCAGTTCTTTGTCCCTCCCTAGACCAGGCTGAGGTTGGATGCTGCGCCCCGACAGATAGCTCAGGGCAGATCGGCGATTGAACCAAGGACCTCCTGGCTTGTATTGCTCAGTTCCAAACTTTGCCAACTCCACCACTGAGGGAGCTCCAACATTCTTTCTCAATGACATAGAATGTCCAGCGCAGAAACAGGCCATTCGGCCCAACCAGTCCGTGCCGGTGTTTATGCTCCACACCAGCCTCCTCCCACCCCTCTTCACCTCACCCTATCAGCAGAACCCTCGATTCCCTTCTCCCTCATGTGTATTCGCTTCAACCACTCCCTGTGGTAGCGAGTTCCACATTCTCACCACTCTCTGGGTAAAGAAGTTCCTTCTGAATTCCCCATTAGATTTCTTGAGTGGCTGATCTTGGCTTCAAGATATGTCAATCTTCCTTTGATTGAAAGTCACAACTGAAGGGAAAGGGGGATAATCTAATGCCGCGTAGATCAGACTTAAGACTGTTCACAGAATCATTGAATAGTACAGCACAGAAGGAGACCATTCGGCCCATCGAGTCTGTGCCGGCCCTTTCGAAGATCAATCCCGTTAGTCCCACTCCCCCGCTCTTTCCCCATATCCCTGTAATTTTATCTCCTTCAAGTATTTATCCAATTTCCTTTTGAAGGCCACTATTGAATCTGCCTCCACCGCCCTATCAGGCAACGCATTCCAAATCCTGACCACTCGTAACGTAAAAAAGTTTTTCCTCATGTCGCCTCTGGTTCTTTTGCCAATCACCTTAAACCTGTGCCCTGCGATTATTGCCCCTTGAGCCATTGGAAACAGTTTCTCTTTATTTATTCTATCTAAACCCTTCATGATTTTAAACACCCCTATCAAACCTCCTTCTCTGCTCTAAGGAGAACAATCCCAGATTTTCCAGTCTCTCCATGTAACTGAAGTCCCTCATCCCTGGCACCATTCTAGTAAATCTCCTCCCCACCCTCTCCAAGGCCTTGACATCCTTCCTAAAGTGTGGTGCCCAGAATTGGACACAATGCTCCAGCTGGGGCGGAGCTAGTGTTTTACAGGAAACTCTCGATTTACTGGCACCTAAATAACCGGAAATCTCTGTTAACCAGCAAAATTCAGGAGTAGGTTCAGGTAAGTTTTACTTCATATTAGTGGCCGTTCCTGGATCTGTGGCCGTGTAACCGGGGTTCCTGCACCTCACATCACAATCACAGAATCACAGAAACCCCACAGTGCAGATAGAGGCCATTTCGGCCCATCGAGCCTGCACCGACACATATCCCACCCGATCCCTGTAACCCCACATATTTAATCCCCCTAACACTAAGGGTCAATTTATTATAGCCAATCAACCTAACCCGCACATTTTTGGACTGTGGGAGGAAACCGGAGCACCCGGAGGAAACCCACGCAAACACGGGGAGAATGTGCAAACTCCACACAGACAGTCACCCGAGGCCGGATTCGAACCCGGGTCCTTGGCGCTGTGATGCAACAGTGCTAACCACTATGCCACCGTGCTGCCCGTGTTGCTATGCAACAGGGAAGCCTGGATTTGTTGCTGTGTACGGGGCTCTCGTACCTTTTAACTATACCTCTCTGTAATCCGGACTTTTTGATAAACCGGCACCACGCCGGTCCCGTCGGTGCCGGATAAAAAAGAGTTTCCTGTATATAGGTTTAGCATAACTTCCTGGCTTTTGTACTCTAGGCCTCACATACAGGAAACTTTGTGATATCCGGCACCGACGGGACCGGCGTGTTGCCGATCTATCAAAACTGCCGGACATACAAAGTTAATGTTGAAGCATACGGAGGTTTTCATCTCCGTATCTGACAACAAACACTGTTGCTTAGCAACAGCTTCTAAAGAGTCGGCTGCAGCTGCAAGCATCTCTAGCTGAAGCTGTTGCTATAGCTACAGACCTTGCAGTGCCTGACTGGGAAAAAGAAAGAACGAGAACTAAAAAAACTTATAGAAAACGGCTCCTGATTTTTGCCGTTAGATCAAGTATTCCGGACATACAACCTCCGGATAAACCAAAGTTTCCTGTATATGTGTTAAAACGTACATAGAGTGCCGGTAGAGGGAAGGAAAAAACAAATGAAAATCCAGAATGAGAAAAGAGCATTCAGTCTCGTGAGGTCTAGAATGAAGGCCATTAAATTTAAGACAGAGAGCAGAGAAACTTTTTTTGTACACAGAGAGTTGTGAGGCTGTGGAATGCCCTACTGAGGTAGTGATTGAAGCAGAGACTGTGTCTAAAAAGGTTTGATAGCTGGTTAGAAGAAGGGGGAAGAAAGGGAGATGGGAATAGATGGGATTAGGATACTGCTCGGTTAGTGCATACACTCTAACATGGAGTTGGCCCGAACATCCCGATTCCATGCTGGAGTTTCTATGCAATTCCATGTCCATCAATCCCTCTCCATGCGGAGTCTGTTTACCGGGAGTCATCCCAAACTCGGCTGCCCCGTGTCCTAACTCGCACCAAGTCCCGTTCGCCCATCACCCCCTGTGCTCGCTGACCTACACTGGCTCCCGGTCCGGCAACACCTCGACTTTAAAATTCTCATCCTTGTTTTCAAATCCCTCCATGGCCTCCTCCCCCCTCCCTATCTCTGTAACCTCCTCCAGCCCCACAACCCTCAGAGATCTCTGCGCTCCTCCAATTCTGGCCTCTTGCACATCCCCGATTTTAATCCCTCCACCATTGGTGGCCGTGCCTTCAGCTGCCTGGGCCCCGAGCTCTGGAATTCCCTCCCTAAACCTCTCGACCTCTCTCTCCTCCTTTAAGATGCTTCTTTAAACCTACCTCTTTGACCGAGCTTTTGGTCACCTGTCCTAATATCTCCTTATGTGGCTCGGTGTCAAATTTTGTTTGATAATCACTCCTGTGAAGCGCCCTGGGATGTTGTACTACATTAAAGGCACTGTATAAATGCAGAGTGTGGTTGTTATCTTGGGATCTCACCCTCTCCCTCATCACCCGTTAATCGCCTACTTTAAGGAGTGACACGAATCTTGTTATTCATGTGGAAATGACTTATGTAATAATACTGGGCGGCCTGCTGGTGGCGCTGTCCAGGGAGAGTATAAATACTCGGGCATGGGCCCAGCTTGCTCAGGACATTCTTTAACAGGAACTAGTGAAGGACGCAACTAGATCTCCATGTTGATAAACGGTTGATTAAAGCCTTGTTTAATACTCAGACCAAGTGCCTCGTAGTTTTCTTACGTCAGGAAGCATTTCGTTCCTCACCCTAACTTCAAGATGCTTCGGAAGTGAGGGCTCCTCAGCTGGCCTCACGGAACGCAGCTCCGAAAACACACCCATTAACAGAAAATGCTTAGGTGGCATTGACAGAATCCCATACTTCCTGGCAGAATGTAGGGTTATCGATTTACGTGAATAAACAGGAAAAAAGCTTGGTTGTCCCTGTAATCAGTAGCGTGCCTCACAAATGGTTTAACAATAGGCTCATTAATATAGTTGCTGTGACTGTATGCCAATGGATCTGAAGGAATGAATACTTTAGAATTGTCAGCAATCAGGATGAAGAAACTGCCAGGGCCGAACATCCATTTTCTGCTCATTGAGGTCAATGAAGAACTGTTGAGCAATGGACAGTGTCGATATCACAGGCTCCCTGGCCAAATAAAGCAAAGATCAATGGCTGCATATCTTAAATCTGCCAGCCTATCTGGCAACAACAACCTGTATTTATATAGTGCCTTTAATGTAGTAAAACGTCCCAAGGTGCTGCACAGGAGTGTAATCAACACAAATTTGACACCGAGCCACATAAGGATATATTAGGAAGGTGAAGTCGGTTTAAGGAATGTCTTAAAGGAGGAGAGGCTTAATCATAGAATCTGACAGCACAGATGGAGACCATTCGGCCTGTCGTGCCTGTGCCGGCTCTTTGAAAGAGCTCTCCAATTTAGTCCCACTCCCCCTGCTCTTTCCCCAGAGCCCTACAAATTAATCCTCTACAAGTACATGTCCGATTGCCTATTGAAAGTTCCTATGGAATCTGCTTCCACCAGCCTTTCAGGTAGAGCGTTCCAGATCTTAACAACTCTCTGTGTGAAGAAACTTCTCCTCCTTTCCGCTCTAGTGCTAATACCAGTTATTTTCAATCTGTGACCTCTGGTTACCGACCCACTTGGCAGAGGAAACAGTTTCTCCCTACTTGCTCTATCAAAACCCCGCCCAATTTTGAACACCTCTATTAAATCTCCTCTTAACCTTCTCTGCTCGAAGGAGAACAATCCCAGCTTCCCCAGTCTCTCCACATTACTGAAGTCCCTCATCCCTGTTGTCATCCTGGTAAACCCCTCTCCAGTGCTTCCAAGGTTTACGGAGGGAATTCCAGAACTTAGATCCTTAACAGCTGAAGGCGCGGCCGCCAATGGGGGAGTGATGAAAATCGGGGATGCGTCAAAGACCAGAACTGGAGGAGAGCCGAGATCTCGAGAGGGTTGTAGAGCTGGAGGACGTTACAGAGATAGGGGGAGGTGAGGCCATAGAAGATTTAAAAACAAGGATGAGTTTTAATTTGAGGCATTGCCGGACCAGGAGCCAATATGGTTATCGAGGTGATGGGTGAACGGGAACTATTGCTGTTTGTGGATACTATCAGCCTGGACTATAAATCTTGCTAATGGTCAATATTTTGGGGCCCACTCAGCTTGTCAGTATTTGCTGACCAGATATAATGCAGACCGAGACCCCCTCATAGCAACAAAGGAATTGTTAGACTTAAAAATACTCGGGTCGATCGAGTTCACCTTCTACCATCCGAGGAGTCGCATGATGCAATGATAATGGAGTTATTGACCAATCACAGCGATCAACCTCGATCAATGAGTCTACAACAGACCTAGACATGAGACGAGGAAAGCCCCAGTGGTGAAGAGGTTTGGGAACCATAAAGAAAGACTTTAATTTCCACAGTGTCTGCCACAACCTCAGGTCGTCCCAAAGCGCTTTACAGCCAATGAAGTACTTTTGAAGCGCAGTCACTGTTGTAATGTAGGAAACGCAGCAGCCAATTTGCGCACAGCAAGCTCCCACAAAAAGAAATGTGATAATGACCAGATAATCTGTTTTAGTGATGTTAGTTGAAGGATAAATATTGGCCAGGAGACCGGAGAGAACTCCGCTGCTCTTCTTCAAAATAGTGCTATTGGATCTTTTATGTCCGCCCGATAGAGCAGCTGGGGCTTCGGTGCAATGTCTCAGCCAAAAGACAGCACCTTCGACAGTGCAGCGCTCCCTCAGTACTGCCCCTCCGACAGTGCAGCGCTCCCTCAGTACTGCCCCTCTGACAGTGCAGCACTCCCTCAGTACTGCCTCTCCGACAGTGCGGCGCTCCCTTAGTACTGCCCCTCCGACAGTGCAGCACTCCCTCAGTACTGCCCCTCCGACAGTGCAGCGCTCCCTCAGTACTGCCCCTCTGACAGTGCAGCACTCCCTCAGTACTGCCTCTCCGACAGTGCGGCGCTCCCTTAGTACTGCCCCTCTGACAGTGCAGCGCTCCCTCAGTACTGCTCCTCTGACAGTGCAGCACTCCCTCAGTACTGACCCTCCGACAGTGCGGCCCTCCCTCAGTACTGCCCCTCTGACAGTGCAGCACTCCCTCAGTACTGTCTCTCCGACAGTGCAGCGCTCCCTCAGTACTGCCCCTCCGACAGTGCAGCGCTCCCTCAGTACTGCCCCTCCGACAGTGCAGCGCTCCCTCAGTACTGCCCCTCCGACAGGGCAGCGCTCCCTCAGTACTGCCCCTCCGACAGTGCGGCGCTCCCTCAATACTGACCCTCCGACAGTGCAGCGCTCCCTCAGTACTGCCCCTCCGACAGTGCAGCGCTCCCTCAATACTGCCCCTCCGACAGTGCAGCGCTCCCTCAATACTGACCCTCCGACAGTGCAGCGCTCCCTCAGTACTGCCCCTCCGACAGTGCGGTGCTCCCTCAGTACTGCCCCTCCGACAGTGCAGCGCTCCCTCAGTACTGCCCCTCCGACAGTGCAGCGCTCCCTCAATACTGACCCTCCGACAGTGCAGCGCTCCCTCACTGAAATATTGCTGCCCTTACCCTAGTCAAACTGCTACAGCACCAGGCCGGGCCCCTCTGTCTCTTGCCACCAACACCCAGTGCTCATGATGGGGGCTGTGGCCTCTCAGTACTGTGGTTAAGATGTCTCCCAGGGACAGGGGTTATCACCTGCAGCCTACCAACATACGAAGATACGAACAATGACGGACGGGGAAAGGCCCTCTGGTCCATCCAGCCAATCCCACACAATGGCGATACCTTGCGAGTCACAATAGATGCACTCGCCACCAACGCTGCCTTTAAGCTGTGCGGACGTACAGCGGTCTGGAGCTCCCGCGCAGCCAGCTCGCTGGCTTCCAAATGGACAAACCGCGCCTGCGCGGAATTTTGAATTGGCCACGCAATCTGTTAAAGGGGACGCGCGGCCGTAAGAAAAGTTAGAGGGAACGTTGCTCACCACCCCAACCCAAAAAACCAGGCCATCTCCTGGGAGAGGTGGAGAAAATCTGGGAAATTCCTCTCCGGCCTTCCCCCCACTGCCCCCCCCCCCCCCCCCCACTAGGCAATCAAAGCTAATCCAGGAGATCAGTCTGGCCCTGAGTTGCTTGCCAACTTGCCAACCTATTTTGGTACCTATTTACCCAACGCACGGTCGCCAACTCTGGTTGGGCATATTCCTTCATCACATGACCTCCCGCCCCCAACAGCCCTGCCCCCACGCTCCCGCCATTGGTCGCCCCACACGTCCACCCTCGCAGTGCCCCTCCTTCCCACGGCCAATCGGAAAGCGAGCAGACTCTTTTTTACCTGATTGGATGATTTTTGACTGTCACTCAAACAGCTTTTAATTTTCCCTTGTCCAGTATTTTTATAACTGTCTCTAAATTGCCACACTGCTTGTCCGACATCCACTGTTTTCAGTCCCCGCCACAAACTCCGTTCCCTCGCCACTGACTCCATCCCTCTCCCTAACATCTGTCTGAGGCTGAACCGCACTGTTCGCAGCCTTGGTGTCGTATTTGACATGACCTTCCGACCACATATCCGCAGCATAACAAAGACCGCCTATTTCCACCACCGTAACCTCGCCCGTCTCTGCCCCTGCCTCAGCTCATCCGCTGCTGAAACCCTCCTCCATGCCTTTGTTACCTCGAGACTTGACTATTCCAACGCACTCCTGGCTGGCCTCCCACATTCCACCCTACGTAAACTGGAAGTCATCCAAAACTCTGCTGCCTATGTCCTAACTCACACCAAGTCCCGTTCGCCCATCACCCCCTGTGCTCACTGACCCACTTTGGCCCCCGGTTAAGCAACACCTCGATTTCAAAATTCTAATCCTTGTTTTCAAATCCCTCCATGTCCTCGCCCCTCCCTATCGCTGTAATCTCCTCCAGCCCCACAAACCCCCGCGATCTCTGCGCCCCTCCAATTCTGGCCTCTTGAGCATCCCCGATTTTAATCGCTCCACCATTGGCGGCCATGCCTTCAGCTGCCTGGGTCCTAGGCCTAGAAAATCGGTGGCGCCCCATTTGGGGCGCCAAGCTCGCCTAGGTGCCGGAATTACCGCTCCGGACAGAGCCGCTTGCGCCAGCTGGAAATTCAGTTTCAGCGCCCCAAACGGAAGCGGGGCGCTGCTCGAGGCAGCCCGCATCCCTCTTGGGGCGCTGCAACTGAATATCGCAACGCAACGTGCCGCAGCGCCACACACTGCGGTACTGCAGGCCTTCCTCCCCTTCTTAAAGGGGAGGGGCCTGCACCAGCGCGATCGGAGATCACGAGTGCCGGCAAAAGAGCCCGGCACCGAGGAGAAGTGCCGGGATCTTGGGACACAGCTGGCACTGCCCGGGGGGGCGGGGCTCAGGAGGCCGGGGACGGCGACGCGAGGAGGTGCTGGCAGGCGGCCAGCAAAAAAAATGGCCGCCTCGCACCTCCCCTTTAATTAGCGCCACTATCGTCGCATGTAGGCCCCCCTGAACCGGTCGCAAATTGCGACCGGCGTTACAGCGGGGGGCTTGACCAAATATCACGATCGGGGCGGTAGCGGGGCGCTGTGCACACCGATGACGTCATCGGTGGCGGCGCAGCGCTACAGGCTAACGCCGCCATTAGCGCCCCACTAAATTTCACGGGAGGCGTGGCCAGTGGCGCTATACCCACTAAGTGCCCTCTTTGGGCGCTAACTGGTAGCGCAGCGCACCGAATTTCTAGGCCCTAAGCTCTGGAATTCCCTTCTTAAACCTCTCCGCCTCTCTCTCCTCCTTTAAGATGCTCCTTAAATCCGACCTCTTTGACCCAACTTTTGGTCACCTGTCCTAATATCTCCTTATGTGGCTCGGTGTCAAATTTTGTCTTTTAATACTCCTGTGCAGCGCCTTGGGGCATTTTTACCACGTTAAAGGTGCTATATAAATGCAAGTTGTTGTTGTTGAGACACCGTTTTTAACGCCTCTGTGATTTTTCTCTTGGGGTGTTGCTAGTGACAGTGTCCTGGAGATTAATGTTTAAATCCTGGAGACTCCAGGCCAGTCCTGGAGGGCTGGCGACCCTCGTTATACAGTGGCTGCAATCCCTGCCTTCAGTGCTGACACCTGCTCTGATATATTAGCATCCAGGGTCGGGCAGGAGCAGGACCGAGTGGTGGAGGCCAGGGCAGTCGAGGACCCGGAGGTCGCAGTGGAAACTCGAGAGGGCGGGATTTCTGGAAGGGGAAGAACATGTGTTCCTTCTTCGTCCAAACCAAGCTTGCGAGAAAATGTAAAACAGCGATCTGTAATTTGAGTATTTCAAACATTAAGGCTCGTTTCTCTTGGAAAGAGAAGGATGAGGGGGTGACCTGATAGACGTCTTTAAGATTATGAAAGGGTTCGATGGGGTAGACGTAGAGAAGATGTTTCCACTTGTGGGGGAGACCAGAACTAGGGGCCATAAATATAAGACAGTCACTAGTAAATCCAATCGGTAATTCAGGAGAAACTTCTTTACTCGGAGAGTGGTGAGAATGTGGAACTCGCTCCCACAGGGAGTGGTTGAGGCGAATAGTACAGATGTATTTAAGGGGAAGCTGGATAAACACATGAGGGAGAAAGGAATAGAAGGATATGGTGATAAGGTGAGATGAAGTAAATAGATTGGGAGGAGGCTTGAGTGGAAAATAATCTCGTGTTGGGCCGAATGGCCTGTTTCTGTGCTGTAAATTCGATGTCATTCTTTGTAAGTAGGCAATGCTTGTTCCAGGTTCAGAGGTTAACTTTGCTCTGTATTGTAAATTCCAACTGAGTGAATGGTCGGGTATGATGCAGGAATGTTCTAACTAACCCTTGACTTGCCGCACCGTCGCAATGTTTCCCCATGAAGACTTTAATATTGGATGCTTAACCACTAAACTATTAAAGTTCTTCACTTGGCTATCCCGCTTTCTGTCTGCTCCCAAACGGCCCTGTTCACACGGCTGCATTACTTCAGCACTGGGCTTTTGTTTGTTCTTCGTCTCCTTGTCCTGACGGCTGTCTGCAGCAGAGCTTTAATGTTTGCTGTGAAGAGGCCAGAGACTGGGATGGCTGTGGCCGTGAAGGCCACCTGCCTCGGCTGGTAGCTCCCCATACCCCACAAAGGATCTCATTGGCCGTGAAGCGCATTGGGACGTCCTGAGGTGGTGAAAGGCACCGTTCTTTCTTCCTTTGAGTCAGAAGGTAGTGATATGTCACATAATCTGAGTCAACGCTTCAGTGTATTGCTGAGGGAGCACTTGTTGCGGGGCGGTGGGCGGTGGGGGGTGGGGGTGCTGCTGTCCTTTGAGTGAGATGCCCGTCTACCTGTTCGGATGGGTGTTGAAGCTGAAATGGGAAGACAGTAGGGTTGGTGTACTGGAAGGGTTGAGACCTGAAGGGCTGTTTTTTCCTGAACAAAATTTCTTTATTGATTCTGGGGATGTGGGCATCGCTGGCACTGCCGGTGTTTACTGCCCACGCCGAGCTGCCCTGAGAAGGTGGGGGTGGGCCTTCTTCTTGAAGTGTTGCTTTGTGATGGTTCGAAACATCTGAGGGTCTCGCTCGGCCACTTCAGAGGGCAGTTAAGAGTCGAACACGTTGGTGTGGGACTGGAGTCACCTATAGGCCCAGACCGGGTGAGGACGGCAGGTTTCCTTCCCTGAGGGACATCAGTGAACCCGTTGGATTTTTTAACGAGAATTCGGCAGCTTCAGGGTCACTTTTACCAATAGCAGATTTTTAAAAGACTGACTTTGAATTCTCAAACTACTGTGTGAGATTGGAACTCACCTTCTCTGGATTACTAGTTCCACTATCTACACGGCACAAGTCAGGAGTGTGAGGGAATACGCATAGAAACATAGAAGATAGGAGCAGGAGTCGGCCATTCGGCCCCTCGAGCCTGCTCCGCCATTCAATGAGATCATGGCTGATCATCCAAATTCAGTGCCCTGTCCCTGCTTTCTCCCCATATCCCTTGATCCCTTTAGCCTTAA